>NW_015374006.1:3117063-3490010 GCF_001272555.1 Dufourea novaeangliae | reverse complement strand
CCATCGGCGGGTGGTCTGTATTTCCCTTCCCAACGACCATCGGTTGTGGCCGTTGTTTTGGCTAACTCTCTTTGTGTCCTGAGACCTTTCTACTATAAACAATTAACACTTTCTAAACTTTTTCTTTAAGGGACTATGCTAGTGTGACGGCTATATAATAACCAATTGAATGATATATATATATTTACTAAATAATATTTGTAAAGTATGATATATTTTTATAAAACAAAAGGTTGTTGCAAATTACAAAAAAGAAAAATCCGATTTTCTGAAACCGTCACACTAGCATAGCTCCTTAAGCCATTTCATATTTTCTTTACTTCACTGTAATCTATCGAATGATCGTGTACTTGTGTCGAAAGATCATGAATTGTATTCCAGAAATCGCGTTGTAGAACATCAATTATCGACACGGCCTGATGATCACATTTTTTACATGTTTTTTTTATGTTCATTTTAAAGAAACGTTAGTTTTTACAACGTGAACGGAAAGTCATCGGAAATCGGCAAAGCAATGTGGACGTATGAATTGAAGTTGAGTTTACATTCGTCTTTAGGGAATGGGCCATTAATTATTCGGATATCCGTCTAAAAGTAAGGTTGATATATATGAATATAATAAGCACAGTGCTTGAAAACTTCCTGAGCCACGAGACTGTCTTACGAACTTTATGAATCCTTCGAGTAAGTTTTACTTTACTGTGAAACTGCCTGGTGTAGTATTATGCGATTAATTAGATGAGTACTTTTCACGGTGCTTCGCTGTCTTCGTCGCTTCTTTTATGGAGTTCTACGTAGAGAGTTCTGAGCTAGTGGCTGGATGTTACGTTTTCTAGATGGTTATTAAGAAAATCTCCAGTTTAAATTTAATACTGTAAGTTTTCTTTATTGTTCACTGAGTTGTTATGCACTTAGAGTTAAAAACACAGTCATTCTTATTCTCATTTTGGTATTAAATAATCTATATAAAATCGAGAATTATTATATAATAATATAAAAAATCGAGAATAGTTATATAATAATATAAAAAATCGAGAATTATTATATACACTGGAATTTGTTGTTATTGTTCCACTACGTAATGTCCATTTGTTAATTCAAAATATTTGTAACAATCTGTCTGAAAATCTGGATGTTCAGGTTATTCTTGAACCTTTTCGCTTGGAAAATATTCGTTCAACAATCCCAATTGGACTCGAAAGGTAAGAAAAATGCACAGACAGTAGGTCGACGTTCCTGCACAAATCAAGAAAGGAAGAAATCACAGATAGAGCTCGCGAACTCCTTTGAACGTGATTCATAAATAATTCCCTTGCTTCTATTTCCAACACGGAGGATCATATGCACTTTGAAATTTTCTTTTTCGTTCGACTTTGCTTTCCAGTTACGTATCGATACTTCCGTGAAACTTGCCTATGTTTCATGGAGCTCTCAGCACCTCGATGGGGATTTTAGTCACGTACTGTTCGTGTGTAAATACTTTTAAATATTCTATGTATTCCGCGCTTTCGTGTCGTCGTTTTCCTATTGTTGGATTCAGGCCTTAACGTACTAGATATCACACTTACCATGAACTAACAAACTCCACACTGACTTATACGTATAATAACGAATATTTGTTATTCATTATTTTGTTCTATTTGGAAATACAATATAATTTATTTAATAAATAAGACCTTGACGGTTATTTTCTTGGATCATCAATTATGTTAAATTTATTTGGTATTACTATTTTAACACGTTGAATGTGAATATTCTATTGTTTACCTTCCAAATATCCATGTACAATTTTTCAGTATTCGTAATATTAATTTTACCTATTTTGAATTGTACATTCATTACTTGGACCGTCATTCTACTACTGACTATATAAGATGGACCAAGACGGGTAGTACAACCGACACAAGAGTCGATTCTGCATACAAGAATATGTCGAAAATGTGGAATAAAATTTGTTCGCATAATGCTTCATTTCGGAGATAATCAAATTTGGAACTTCATCTGACACGTGCTCACAATAAGTAGAAAGAGAATTTCATGAACAGACGCGCCAGCGAACTTGCATTAAATTGCACAAGTATTAAAACATTCAAATTCGATTATCTCGAAAATGAAGATTCATACGACAAAATTTTTATTTTACATCTGTTCCTTACTTTTCTATATAGAATATCTCGTTATCGGATTGTATCACCCAACTGGCGTATCATTTATACACAAGCCTCTAAATATTACTGTCAGGAAATTGAATGTTTCCTAATATATAATTAATTACCGTCGATCAATCGGTGACCACCAAGTCGATCAACGTGTCAAACGAAAAAATAAGAGTCTAATTGTACCCATAACGTCCCGATCGACGATACCGGAAAGCCAAGTTAAGTGTCAGGAAATTTACCGATTCACCGAATGAAATATATCATTGGGAGTCGCTCGGGGGAGACACTCGTCGTTAAAGAAACGAAGAATTCGATTTCGAATTTCTCCCGGGGACAGTCCCATTCCTCTTCGGCCGGCAAAAACAAAAGAGGCTCCGGGAAAAGGAATTTATCGTCGCGTCGGCAATACGGCAATCTCCTTCCAGCCGATAAAGCTGGAAAAATATATGCCGTTCGTGCTGCGCCGCGACGCGCCGGATACCGTTGTCTGATATCCACGGCTTCTCCACCGGCAGAAAAGCCTGGCGCAACGTACAACGCCACGGGCGGAAGTACGTGTGAGAAAGTTGCCGGCGGTGGATAAAAGTTTCGATCCTGCCACCTGTGAACTTCCTGCGGCTACTCGCGCGAAACACAAAAGGAGAGAAAATTTAACGTCGCGACGACACGAAAATTACAGTGTAACCCGTGTTCGCTTTTTTGCACGTGGCATTTCCTATTGTTTTATTAACCCTTTCGATACTACGGACGACTATAGTCGATCGCTTTGAGACGACCTCCGTGTATTATGCACACTGACCAGCAAACTCGGCTTTTGTTATGGAAAAAATCGGTGTAGGGGAAGAGAATTCTACCAGTTAGTCTCAAGAATTACTGAAATTTATTTATTTATTCAAAATTTTATGTTCTTTTGAAAGAACACTGGTGACGTTAAAGTTCCCGCCTCCTGCATTGTTTATGGTAGAGTGATAAGGTTCAGAAAGAACAGCTATATATTATAGCAAGAGAAAATAAGAGAAAAAGACTCACGTCGAGCTCGAAAAATAGGGACAGTCTATAGAATCGACTATTTGGCTGTACGTACATGTATAGGAGACACAAGAATTGAATGCAAGTATGAAACACGGTTAGGTTCTACTGTAATTTTTGGGTCCTCGTAGGAGCAGATTACTCATTTCCATTATAAAAAAATTTGGAATTTAAGTGCCTCTTTTCTTATCTACTGCCATGTCAGTCCACCAGCTCGAGCACGCTTTTCAGAAATCTAGGGTAAAAAAAGATGATCACTGTTTTCGTTTAATCAACGAGGTGTTTATCTTAGTTAGATATAACTTTACAGCGTCTTACTTGCGGAAGAAAGAACTGCAGTTTCCATGTAAAGTGTTCACTGGACTTTGTTCACCTAAACGAATTTATAGTCTAACCTTACCGAGTGGAACGTTCGTACTCGTAACTTATTTTAAGTGACGGTAAAAATTTCCAACTGTTGCATTCTAAATTTTCTAAATTTCGAAACTTACTTTGCGACATTTATAATATTTTCGTAAAAAACGTTCACATTCACACATTTCCCATTTCGTTCCACCAGCATTTTTATACCGTTCACAGCCACACGATGTTTGCAATCAAATGATGAATTACAATACATGGTTCCGTACTTCGAACCGCCATTGTGTTTCCAACTCTCCTGCTATTAACCCCATTTACGCTCGCCGCCCACAAATTGCGATCTTCAGGCTCTTAACACCATGTCTCCACTGAAAATCATTTTCGCGTTCAAGTGTTCTTCAGTCGACCATCATGGTGCCCTTATCACAAGTATCATAATTAGACTGGGGATCTTCATAAAGCTCCATAAAATCACTTTACGAAACTATAAAAATTAAAAGTTGTGTCAAAGATGTATTTCTAGTATGTTAAACACTCTTTTCAAAAAAAAAAACTTCACTGCACTGTTGCTCACACACACTCATATTTACGATAAATGCGTGAATACCACAGTCTAATCGTAATGATAACACGGACGAGTGTACGAGGCACTTTCAAGTGTTTGCACGTACGGAAGACGTTTCGCAGTTAACGATCGAGAGTCGAACACGTTATCGCGACCCTTCGGCGGTCCGAAGACGGCGATAAGGACTGTAGAAACGATCGATCCCGGATTAGGTTGATTCTGCGGTCAACTGGAATCTCGGTTTGCGCAGCACTCGAAGGTGCGGGTAATCCTATGGGCCCTTGTTAACGCGGCCGTGATTGACTCGCGCCCATTACCAAGATGCTGCGGTTACAAATGAGCCGGTCGTTAGACGCAAAGCCCCGCTTTCGACGAGGCTTATTTGTCAGCTGGCTTTACGAGTCGCGGATCGATACAGGAGATATGTTTATTCGTCACCGATGACTTCGATTCGATTCATCGTCAAGCTTGTATGATCAAGAGGTACATTTTACATTTTACACTCTGTTCATTTTTGGTAATCTGCTCCAGGGATTTTTAGGTGATACAGTAAATTTTTTATGAGTGTCCGAAGGCTCCTCGACACTGAATCTTAAATATTGCATAAACTAATGGCCATATGCGGGTGAAACAAATATTCACTGCTTATTTATTTATTTTTGTCAATCAGGCGAGGTTTATGTAGCGTACGAGTACAGTAGATTTATAATTGTGTCCTAAGCGAAACGAATATAATGAGTTAGTATATAAGGAGTTAGAAACGCCTAAAACCAGGCAGTCTGTGAAAATAACCGACAATCAGTAAAAATAATCAAAAACATTTGCATGCTAAGCCCAGGTATTAGTTGGCAACTGTCTCTGTCCCTGTACCACCTAAATGGTTATGACCTCTCTTTGTTTATAGTTACTGACTCGACTCGTCGAATAGAGGTATAGGGAACGACCGAAGTCCCATGAAAAAAAGTACCTTATTTCGAGACCGAACATGTGGTACGTACTTTTCTCTTGGTAGAATCCCAACATCTGCAGGTCAGTCTCGAGCGTTGACGACGAACAATAGGTAGTTCTATATCCTGGTTAGACATTTTTATTACTTTTCTGTCCTTTGCGTGGAATCCAAGTAACGTTCCTTAGTTCGGTCCCAGTCGTCAACGCGAATACATCTAGACGGCGCGATATAGACTTCAAATTCTTCTATAATTATTTTCAATTATATTTATTATAGTGAGTCTCAGTTTAATTTAACCCTTTGCACGCGAAATCTACATAGAAGCAACTTTGTATTTTTTTATACATTTAAAAATTAAAATATTCTTCACTTTTCCATGAGGGCCTCTACTGTTACATTGCATGTATAATTATGTGTTAAAATTAAAAATTGCTCGGAGTGCAAAGGGTTAATATAGTTTATTTATTGTTTATTTTGTGGATTTGAATAAGTAACCAGATTTACTGCCGTGCAACGATTCGTGTGTGTGTGATCTTTTATAAAGTGTCGCAAGAAAGTAGTCCAGCCTCTACCACAGGTGTTACACATCATTCTTTTGGCTACAAGGTAAAAGTGTATTTTTTTTAAGACGACGTCAGTATGTGTATTTTGGCAGTATCCTATTTCTCGTACGAAACTTCTGATCTAAATGGTGACAAATATTCATTTCTAACATCAAGTTTGTAGATTATTTCTATTTCTCTTTTCCATTACCATCTTCAAGAAGCCCCGAGACCCACAATCCAACCTGTGTATTACATTAAATTTCTTCAAGTCCAACCTTATAATAACTCTGCCAGAAAATCATATTCAGTTTCTCGATATCTTCGGCAACGCAGTCCATCGATACAATTTCCCCTTACCTTTGAGATTTTCCGACGAGAGAAACGAAGGTCGTCGATTCCTTTTACTATTTTTCTTCTATTTCTTTAATCCATCGAATAAACACAGCGGCCCTCAGACCGAGTCCCTTTCAATTTGCAAAAGATCCACGATTTCGTATTTACAGACAAGATTGCGCCCGCGAAAAAGAAATTAAAGGAGGGTTCCTTGGTCCCTTTGAGAATGTTCATATCTGTTGAATCGGCCCCGATTGCTTCTGGTCCAGATCCCTGGAAATGTTCCACCTTTATCCCGTGTCCCGTCAGGCGTACGGGACGACTACTGTCTTTCCGACGTTTTCTCTTCTCGCAATATTTTCCCTGTCGTACGGTAACCCTTCCACGAGATGTGCCATCCACGCGATCGTATCAGGGATATCGTTTCAGGCGCAGATCCGGATAAAGGATGCGAACTGAATCCCCCGATTAAATTCAACACGAACGAAATCGTATTCCGTCGTCGAACGGAGGATCGCTGTTTCTCTCCTCTTGTGGGTAGGTGTACTTTTTTACCCGTCGTTCGGGTGGCTACGGCGTTACGGGCTGGAAGCGACGACCTCCGTGTAGTTGCGATCGTATTACGGGTTTGAATTAATATTTAAAGAACCGCCGAATTGACTGACTCGTTGTTATTCGATCGGGTGGAGTGGAAAGAATTTTGTAAGGTAATGAAGTTATTCGTGGACGGTTGCTCGTGAAATGGATTCATGCAACAGATTTTCGTGAGCTTTTGGTGAGATGTATCGTTTGAATTTTTTTTTTATTGTAGAAGTAATGAAAGTAGTTCGATGAATTTTACATTAAAGTTTTTAATTAATGGTTTGAGTATGTTTTATTGTAATCTTCTGTACAAGCGAAATGGGAATCGAGTGAAATTTTCTGTTTTAGATAATTGTGTAAATTTGCTTAATTTTTTTTTCAATGTAACGTAGAAAAAATTGGTTCGGCTGATTATTTTCATTCAGAAAAATGTGACAGACTAATTGGAATTTGGAGAGTATTATTTTTTTCTTGTGGATTTTCCATTGTTAGAATTTGATGGTATCCAGCTTATTAGATCTGTGGTCAACTATAACCATTCGGGATACTTTGGAAAGCATTGCAGAGATAATCGCGGACCGAAGTGCAAACTTAGCCTGGTTTACGTAGCAATTAACGCATTCGAGATTCTCAATCGTGATTTGATGAGCTCCGAACAGGTGCATTGCGACAATTTCTGTCTGTGGCCATTGTTATTGTGTGTGTACAGGAATAAAGAATTTTGAATTATATCATCTGCTGCTTGCTAATATTAATATTTCAAGCATAAAGAAAATTATGAAAAAGTCATATGGCCTGTAACTTGAAACATTTTTTACAAAAACGTACATTCTCTTCACACAGAATTTCTAAATATTGCATTTACATAACAAAGCGCAAATAGCAGGAAGTACGGTTATTAAAATATTTACAAAATGTCGAAATAGAAATTACAATATATGTCATATTGTATCGCAAGAAATTCATTTCGAATACAGTAGTGTGTAGTTATATTTATGATACCAAGTGTATTATAAAAGAAGCCAGCTGTAATAGAAAGCATAAAATGTCCGTCGACGAGACCTGGAATACATAACAATACATAAAAGGACGACATTATACCAAACGACCATAATGGTTACGGAAACATGAAACTCAATATCCGCAGCTTAGGGAACATCCGACAGCTGTTATTCAAGACATCGGAGTTACTGCATGTGATATCATTGACCTCTAAGACATGCAGCACTGATTCAATTACACTAAGGTCGTGATACTTAGTGTTAGAGATTCAGATCCCGAGAGAATACGATATTACCGTATAGAGGATTATGAAATTCCGGAGAGTAGAATAGTTTGCATATGATGCATTCATGTTAAATTGGGACTGCGCTGGTATCGGTTGCATCGGATCTATGATATAGGTTGACTTAGATACGCCAAACTTGATACAATTCGCCTCAGACTTGTCAGATCTGATAAAAGTCTTACTCGAGACATGTCGTGAGATTCCATCCAGGTATCCAAAGCCCCCTCTTTTCTGAGGGATCTCATTGGGACCCCTGGAACCTCATTGGAGTCCTCAAGAACCCACACTTTCCAGACTACTTAGGGGACTCACGGGTCTCGGGGATTCCACGTATCTCAAGGGTTTCGATAGTATCGACATATGTATCTTGGATATGATTTCTATCGAGTCTGAGGAGTCTAATACATCTTATATCGGATCTGAGGGTTCAGACATAACGTGTTTAAGGTATAACGGATCTAATATGTCGTGTCTAACTGGTTCCTCTCCCCATGAATTTGAATATTCCATTTCGTCTTTCATTATGCTAAGATTGCTGGAATCGTCTCTTATACACCTCTATTTCTTAGTGTCTCGTCTAATGTACCCAGAGTCTCGTGTATCCCATCTTAAATGATATTATATTCGATATCAGGTTCCGCAAGCTCAGATTCCTTGAAATTACCCAATTTGTGTTTCCCAATTTTAAGACAAGTAACGTTTCTTACCGTGCCTATTAATGCAATCTAAAATTTTTATTTTCTTGAAACAATACAATTTACGTAACGATGAATTTTCACCAAACGTAGCTACGTTTACACTATGAAAATTATACTTTTCCTCCTCAACCAGTTTCATTCTACTTCGTCCGGATGCCGTTTTCCAGCACATGTTTCTAGAGATATTTTCGGCGTTCTAGCCGAGGCTCATATATATTCATGAGTACCGACAGAATAATTAAAACGGCCTCTCTCGCCTGTTCGTATTTACAGGCGAGCTTTGTTGTGCTCGCTGTGCCGCGTTTACACGCGGTTAATTGCATATAATAATAGACACGTCGATGTCATTTTTGTTTTCGTTCAGGCGACAATGTTCGCACCGTACTTGCATAATCAGAAACGAGGTGAACGTGTTGTTCGATACACATATCTTACCTTTCACTTGCGACCTTTATGTAAATTTTCTACATGCTTATTCAAATCTGCTTGAGGCCCTCTGGAAGAGTTTTAGCCCCCCCCCCCATATAAGTGTAAATTATTTGAAAATTATTCTTGAATATTTAGAAGTCATATTTTCTACACTTTGTAATTCTATTTAAAGCTCTATAATTTTTTACTGATATTTACTTAATGAGACACTGTACTGTCGAGTTATAATTACTATACGTCAATCCTAGTGGAATATGGTTCCGTTCTCTGCTACCTTACAGATGCTTCTGACATTTGACTAATTGAATGTGTACGGAGTTTCAAATGAAACGTCGTTCACTGTGGAAGGTACTTCATAACGCGTGCACACACGAATTCCTGTGTATTTAGTTATCAATCATACTCCAGGTCGCATTAAACGTCGTAAAAGTATTCTTCTAACATCGTGCCATATAGAAACAACAACAATAATTTCTCGGTATGGTAAATCTTTGTTGATACAGAAATGAAATTCCAGCACCAACCTTACACTCTATGGAATTAAGTCACTATTCTGACTCAAGCTGTAGTATATTTCCCTAACTTGTACAATAATTTAACTTAAATATGTGGTTCCATAAACAGATTATAGGATACTTTTCCACTTTGAGAAGTACCAGTCAAAACGACTAGTATTAACATAAGTAGCCATGATACAAAATTATTTTGATTCTGAACAAATAAAACAAAAATAAAATTCATTATACCTTTAGTTATCGCTGCAAAAATCATTACATCATTGCGGAAAAAAAATGTAACAACAAGTAGGAATTTTAAAATGAAATTGTAAAACCAGTCATTTTAACTGGTGTGCTAGTGTTAATATTCTATCATGTTTCACACGGTTGTGTCTATAGCCGCACACAATCTGCAGTCCATTAAAGAACAATTAAACTCACCGTGTGTGTAGCATGCGAACGAATTCCACTGCGTGATATATTTGTCTAATTACACGGTTCACTTTCTGTTTCAGGTGAGTAACACTATCTGTCCAATTCCCTCGGGGGATATGTCCGTATCGATCCGCCGCGCTAGATCGTTGGTCGCAGGTGAGTCACTTATCTTCGCACGATGCTTTGTCCTTAATTATAATGGCGGCCGAGCTCGCCTGACAGCCGTGTTATTACGATCTTGAATAAACCGTCCGGTCCGTCTGGCGATAACACAGGGTTTACACATCGCGCCTAAACGGCGAGGTGAGAGGCCCGACGATATCGTGGTCGGATAGGCGTTTTCACGCATAATCGGATCGAATTTAAACGGAGCGCCCGGAAGTCGTGTAAACGATAAGCCCGGAACAATACGCCGACGATTTTATTCAATTCCTCTGCGGAGGTGAATTCCGGCGAAGTCCACAGCAAAGCTTTACTTCGCACGAAAGTATATCGCCCACTTGTATAAACATGGGTGAACGTAGGAATGTGAGTGTGTAACGTGTTTCATTTTATTGTACAGTAAAGACTCGATGAAAGTTTGATAAGAAGTTCCTCGTGAGAGTTTCTACTTCATCCCGGAACGATTTGCGGTGCATCGTGAAAGTTTTGAACCGGACCCGAGTTTCAAACTCTCATGGAGTTTTTACGGTAGTACGAATGTTACGAATTTCAACGAGAAGTGAAGACTGAATGTGTAGAAGAATTTTTACTTTGAAGGTACTAATTGTTAGATTTTTATTATATTCATAAGTATCTGTTTTTGTATTCATTCCATGGGTAACATAGATATTGTAGGAACATTTAGAACCATATTAATCGAACTAATGTGGAATGAATAATTTGTTTCATTGTGTAACAATATTTCAGCACATTGATATAATTTTGCCCCTTCATATCTGGGCTTTCTACAAATTTTCAGAAAGAATTGATTTATTCCTCGAGAAAAATTGAGGAGGGACGTGAGTTTGTTATTTGCTAGCGTGCCAGTATATTCCTGACTTTGTTTTCTTATTTTTGTCAATTTTCCCAGTACAAAGATACGCTGTGATATTTTGACAACAAAAATATTTGCGGTTCGTGGCAATATTGTCGCGAGAATTATTAAACACCTACACGCGAAGCGTTTGATACTGAACACTTTCTCGGGAGAATATCCTTTCATCGACAGCGTCCTGATACTCGGAAATGGAAATTTTGACGGTCTGTCACGACCCGGAATTACCGAAGATTTTGAAAGATTTATGGTTTCGCCCCCCGAAATAGACCGAGCCGCAATCCAATAATTCCTCGTCGCGTTAAATATCCTGCGGTTGACATTTTTACTGAAAAAGCTTCACCTACTTTGAATGAATTTCAAACATTCTGGGGACTAACTCAATTTATTAAAAAATTCTCATTATTATCGAATTACTAAGTACTTTTTGCAATCTTAATTCAACCTATTAGGTGCACCAACGAGTAATCCACTATTTTTTACCATATTAATATCTGCTACCAATAATCCTAATTATTTTTCAATATCTAACTTTTCTGATTTTATTAAACAATGGGTTAGAAGGATGTATTGCATTAAAAATGTGTTTCTTTTTCTAACTATTATCACTGTAATAATAATGTATACGTATGGTAGACTTTTGATATAAGAAATGGAGGAAATATTCGATGACTCATTGGTACAGCCAGTATTTGCCCGAAAATTCAATCAATAACTTCAACACTGCCAATAATTTATTTTTCTACATCACAAATAGTACTAAATGAGCAATAAAAATATTTTCCAGCAATTTCAACAAATGTCCATGAATTTAAAGGTACGCGTACGATCCTGGGAACCGGAAGAAATAATTTTACGATACCCGGTACCTGCACGAGTTCCCGCCATCTACCAGTTTTTGCCGTGTAATGTTCGTTAACGATTGCCCCGCTCGGTAGCTGGTGATTCATCCCGGAATATCGAGTTCTCTTTCTGCAGCCGATAACTCCGGGAACCGATTGGGCATCGGGACGACCGATGACACGATTTACATTTTACTCCGGTGTTCTGGGGCGTTCTCCGCGCTAAATCGCCGTTAAATCCGGTAACGTGGTTTCGGTTTACCCCGATGCGAATACCAAATATGCGCATCACGGTGGATACCGACGGAACGGTGTTCGTGGGCCACTTTGCATTTCCGCTTAATTGACTCGTCTGTTTCCTCCTTTCTTAACGGGCGAAACTTGGCCATCGGGATCGTTCGGATCGACATGTATTCGACGGTACATCAAATGAACCCGAAAACGATATCGTTTTCTCTTTTACCTGTGTGTGAAATACAAGAACAAGTGTGATTAAAAGAGATATACAACAGGGCTCTTACTATATGTAACGTTTTACTTCATATCAGTTTGATCTAACTTGGAAGAAGTAACAGTAGAAATGATAAACTACTAGGTGTCATGTAATTTTCCGTCTGTGTCGAGGATTTTATTTTCTATTTATATTGGACGATACTGTCTTCCTGGGCGGTTTACGTTTTCATTTGATTAATCACTAGTATCTTACGGACAACGTTAATATTTGAAACTGGGAATATTTATGAATTTACGATTTTGTAACATTTCTTTATTGGTATAATTACCAAAGTATAAACGTAATTGCAGGTCGATTAATTGAAACGAATGACCTGCAATTATTTAGAATTGTACATATACTTTTAAGAATATTTAAACCTATTCTAAATCAAAGTTACATTTTAAATTTTAACTTTCTATAAACGTATCAATGCTAGTCTACCAATTTTCAAGTTTCTAATTTATATGCGTTGTAACAAGATTCCATTCAAAGAACAATTCCCCTGAGGTTTTTAATCAGATGTTTTTATTAAACAAAATCAACTTATATCTCGAGTGTAAAACTAAAATAACACTGCCTATTAGAAAGACTTTCTCGGGGCCCCAAGTTCCGCGTCTAAATTTTTTTCAACTCAGGACTTAAGTTTTAATAAAACCCGGCGGTGTAACTTCGTTAGGTACGCGCCCACGTTCAATAAAGTGTCCGGGATTTATGTCGCCCCATAATTACCGCGTGCACCGAGGGCATCGCGAAACGAGGCTAAACGACGCCACGTTTATGTAAAAACCGGACTTTATGCCACTGAAAAAAGGTCTTGTAACGGAGAAAAGTTATCTAAAACACTGCTCACTTGTGTTACGCGGGTACAATTTCTGGTAACATATTTTAAATTTGTCTAATTTCAAATGCCTGATTACATGATTGCTCTACAATTTAAGGAGAAATATCTACCAAGTTAAGAATTCTGAATTTTACGCGTTTATGCAGAACTTATTAAAATTCAACTCTTTCTAGAAACATAAATAGTAAATTTAGTAAATAGAATTCGAGTGTTTTTCTACCCAGTCATTTCCGATTAGTTTACAAAATCCAAAAAATTCTATGTGATCCAGACTCAACTATGAAATTCTTATGGAAGGTGGTCGCCTAAATTCGAAAATCGAGATGAGACTTTTTCAAAAATAAAATAAAATAAAACAAAATAGAATGCATCGAAATTTTTTTTCATTGAAGACAATTACGTAATTCGTTAAGAAACAGGAAGAAATAGGGAAAAGTTTATAATGGTCACTCTCGCTCTATCGCCCATAACTTCTGTCTTTTTCGAACCACCTTCTTATTTATTTAAACATTGATTTTCTTTCAAGAATGAAATTCATAAATATGTATTTAACATTAGACAGTATTGCCCTGATCGTATAACCTGAACGTCAGTTCAATTTAGTCCGTAGTATCCTGTGTGCCAAGACATTATTTCATCGTCATTACGCATAAAATCCACGATGTAGTTGTTATTCCCTCGTCATTCAGCGGACCGTCGTCATCGACAGTAGGAACTTGAACGGTGGGATCCATTCCGAACGTTACGCCACGCGGCCGGAGTAGCGTCGCCCTGGCTCAATTTCGAAATTGGTGGCTCGTGAACGTTGACTTAATGGGAGGTAATTTAAGGTCGGTGGCTTAATGGTTACGGGAAAATCGACCCGTTGGGAACACAACGAGGAACGCGGTTACAGGGGGGGGGGGGAGAGGTGGTGGCTGAAAGGACAGGATATGAGAGACTTGAGCAGTACGAAGCGCTGGCAGGTCTGAGAGAGATTGCGGAAGTCACGTAACCATGGACGTCGAGGTGCAATCACTCGTTTACATTAGAATCTACAGGCTGGTAGAAAGAAAGGGTTCAAAACGTTATGGGTATGTGTAGTACCCGTCAAATGGAGAGAAATAAGTCCTAATAAACATGGGTCGAAAAATGAATTTTATAACAGAATTTTTTGTCTCGGTTAAAGCGAGTGGCTTACCTCGCTTTAATTCTGATGATGTAAATAATCTACTATAACCGAAACGAAAAATTGTTTTTGACTTCGAGAATATTAATTTTTCGATCCATGTTTATCGGTATGTTTTTCCTTTTATTTGGTGAGTATTCTCTACCCTCAATATTCTGAAGCCTTCTTTTTACCATCTGTACAGTGTCGTGCATCGAATCGGGAATCATTTGAATTAAAAGTATTATTCGCCAGACTGCTTAAAAAGTTTTAGAACAATTTCTGATAGTTTGGTAAACGGTACCTCTCGTTTTCAATAACTTTTTACCATTTTTTCTGGCGAAAGTTGTATTCCCCTTCGACCAAGTAAACGGAAACTACATTATCATCTGAAGTTAGAATCTCGTAATATTAAAAGGATCACGGCACAGTGAGTCCCAGACGCTAAAAAAAGGTTCATAACTTTGTTTGTCGTCGTAACTCCTCATCTTTTTCTTCGATTTTTTGTCTCGCGCGTTGGACGAGCATTATCCGAGCGTCGTCACCCCTTTGATATTGCGAAAGGAATCCGGGGTAACGATCGCCGTCACGCGATCGTACCTTCTCTCTTTCCGTGCCTTTTTTGAAATGTGATATGCCGTGTGCGATCACCTTTTTTATCTGGCGTGGCGTTATCGGG
The DNA here is from genome assembly GCF_001272555.1 of Dufourea novaeangliae. Classification (NCBI taxonomy): domain Eukaryota; kingdom Metazoa; phylum Arthropoda; class Insecta; order Hymenoptera; family Halictidae; genus Dufourea; species Dufourea novaeangliae. The sequence goes on along the minus strand of NW_015374006.1, from coordinate 3,475,100 downwards.
GACACGTGAAATATCAAACGTTTCGAAACGGTAACGTGTCGAGGATAAATGCGGCCTGAAACGTGTTGCTCTTCCCGCCACCCCTTCGTGAAAGGTGCCGTCCGCAACACGGAATGGAGTCCCGTGGATCTTTCTTGGTGAAACAGAAGCAATTTTCGATAAGATAGCTCGCAATTTATCTTCATTCGTGGTACTATTTTTGTCCATTGGAAACCGTTCTGCGCACCGTGGCGCGAAACACGAAGACTTTTGAAGCGAGTCTCTTTCTTGGAACAGCGACTATTCTTTGAAGATCACGAAAGTGTAGTTCTGTATACAGGGTGAGTCTAGTAAATAGACCTGGATATAGCTCTGTTACAAGTTAGGAAAAACTGGTAGAGGAAAATTTTGTGATCGTTTAACGAGCTCTGTCATCCGACTGTATTATTTCTTCTTCACGAGCACGTTGATGCACTTGCACTTTCTTTTTTAAACGGAACACTGGTATGTTTTTGCATAAATTGATTCCCCTTCTCATTTTGCGTATGAAAGGTAAGGGTCAGTTTATCGATTACCAGCTTGAAACGGCACAGAGTGACAATCACGTGCACGGTGAACGTCACGTCCAATGTGACCCAACGATAAAAGTTTTATATCCGTACGAATTTCAAACTGTAGTTCAAAATTTTACGAAATGTAACATCATTACAAAAACTAAGTTTTTTGGAAATGATTGTTTGGAAATAATTGTACATGGACAGCTAAAAACGCTATAAAATTTATCTAAACTTTTTTCGATATCCTTTATAGTTTACGAGTTACAAGCAAATAAGTGAATGGGACGTATCGGTTAGAAAGGGTTCTCCCATAAAGTCTAAAAGTAGTACCAAGTACGGCAAAATTCTTAGGTTGGTACCATAAACAATTGACGAAAGTTATAGAAAAATAGACATCCCTTATCAGTCCTAATAAATGATATTTAAATCCAAAGGTCTCATACGACCCAACATCCATCCTTGAAAAGTTAATTCGCAAGGAGTCCAATAAAAATTGCATTACAGTTTCCAAAATATTAAAAAATACTTAACAATTTTGCAAACTATTGCTCGCCTGTATAAAAGACAGTCGCAAAATCATGCTCAAAACATCGTCGTTATCCCTGTCGTTGCCGTCTGGCAGTGATTCATCGCGATTATCGCAATTTCGCGGAATTGACAGGCGGACGGGTTCGAATCGCGTGAGCGCAGCGTCGAATGGCATCAATTACGAGGATCGGCGCACGATCACATGATTCAGCCCGTTAATTCATAGGCCTCCGAACCAGACGGTGGCGGTTATGCGCGCGAGAAATTGTAAATATCGTCACGAAGGAGACGACGACCGAGCGCGGGTGCTCGTTCGCGGACAATGAAGTATCGTTAATTCCAAGTAATTGCGGGTGTAGTCGCCGCGAAACGTCACTTTATTAGCGGGGAATCGCGGTCGTAATTCCGGTCGCGGAGAGCCGAAAATGAACGGGTCGTTATGGGACAATTATGGGGCAGACGCGAGGGATCCTTTAATACGTGTCGTTTGGCGCTGTTCCACGATCTATAAATATTATAATTTTGCGGGATCGTTGCGTCACGTTCAATATACATTACGTTTAATCGTTATCGTGAGATACGATTCGTGCTTACGATGCTCTTCCATGCGTTTGCGCAGTCGGTTCCTCTCATCGAATCGTAGAGAAATGTGGCGATTTTATTCAGTGTTTCGTTTCGTTTTCATTCTGTGTATGTTGATTGCAATAATCACTGTGATTTCCTGGTTTCTTTTACTTGGAAATTAGGTATCTGATCAGATGTTTTTCATTGCAGAGTCAAGTAAAGGTCGTTACACGTTCAAATACGATGAAACTCTGGCCAAGTTCTAGGTACAGCTACCGAAATGACAGGAATGTCCTATACAAGCTTCTTAACAAAATTTTAGCGGTTACAATGGAAGTAACTTTTTGTTGATTAGAAAACACAGAACTGATAATACATCGTGAGTACCAAAGGTATTTTGGTTTCAAAGAGTCTTCACTTGTCCTCTAGAAGCCTTAATAGGGCTATCAAATTTCTATTGCATTCCACTCTTTCTAAATTACTCCACAAAAATCGATATTTGCATATACATCCGCAGTCTAGTCATGTTCGTTCGAACTCAGCCGTTCGACATTTATTCCGCGAGCAAGCTAATGCTAAAAATTCGAAAGCTACAATACTCCCAATAGATCCCCATTCTTAGCCAATTTCAATTGTATCGAATCAGCAAACAGGCTCGTGTTTTCGCCCGCTAGAGTGTGCACTAGTTACCGAATCGCGGACGGCCGCGGGCCGGAAATCAGTGGCTCGTTTCGCGTGTCGGCGATTGCATTCGCAAGCAACCGAATCACACACCCCCAACGATTTGTCCCGTGCAATTTGATCGGGGCTTCATTACGGTCGCCGAGCGTACACCTCGTTCGGCCTCGTCGGACCGCGTGGCCGCGCGTAAATCCGGCCACGCGAGCGGACTCACAGCACAGCTTGTCAAAATCGCGCGAGTTTCGAACTCCATGGACCGTGAAACACGAACAGGTTGCTTGATTCGATGAGTTCCTACTTGGCTACGAGTTAAGTGTGACGGCTATATAATAAGGGAATTTTTGGGAAATTTTTAAAGAAAAACTATTGAACTTATCAATTTGAATAATATATATATTTACTAAATAATATTTTTAAAGTATGCTATATTTTTGTAAAGTAAAGACAATGTATTTTGTAAAAGTTAGTAAGCTGTAAGTATGCTATATTTTTGTAAAGTAAAGACAATGTATTTTGTAAAAGTTACAGTTCGTTTGTGAGAGCGTCTTAACGAAGGACACTTTTTGTCCCGTTTGAGCTTTCTCGCCGATCCTTAAATTATTTGTCGCAAAGCTACTCTTGTTAAATATTTGCGATGAACAGATCAGACAATGTTGGTCACTGACGTCCCGATTTTCGGTTGCAGTTGGCAAGACCACGTTCGCAGTCACTGACGGAACATTTCTGACCGATTTTCCGTCGAAAAAGCTCCGTCGACGATTCGCTACCGGCGCGTATGTTCCTCTTTTTGCTCGAGCTTCAAGCGACACGGCGCTCTTTCTTCCGTTCCCTTTTTCGGGGTCCATTCCTGTGCTTTTGAAGCCCGTGGAAACGCGCGAAACGCCGCGGACAGTTTGCCTGTAGGAATCAGAGAGCCGAACTCCGTCGTACCTGCTGATTTTTACGAATAGGATACAAAGACCAGTCGAATGGGACTGTGGCAAGTATATTCGCGGTTGCTTCTTTCGAGCTTATTCTGTGGGTCTCGGGAAAATGGTGAACGATGTGGTAATAAACGAGAGACTTCGAAGATGTATGACACTTTCGCTTCGCGTATTACCTCTATAAAAGTCTGATGGTATCATTTCTCCTGAAGTTGAAGATTCCACTTCAGTGAGCGATAAAATCACAGAGAAACCAAAAAATCTCTAGTATCACTGTAAAATTTCTTAACTTGCAGAGATTCCATCGAGTACTAGCGTAAAATTTATATCCCCTTCTATATTCGAAGAACTTTTCGTCTATATAGTCAGTTTAGAATTAGGAAGTACCCTTATATTTTATTTATTAATATCTGGTGTTAATTTAAGACCTTGATATTTCACGACATTAGTCGTGGCCACCTGGTGCCAGCCAATAATTCACAAACGCCTAGATACTGGAAGCAATTCTTCAAGTTGTCCGGATGTTGGACAAATTTTCTGCTTTTAACTTCCTTGTTATACCGGAATCTCCCATCTGTAGACAGCTGTAATTAATCCAAAACTTCGACGAATATATTTACATCGTTGCAAAACACAGCAATTAAACTGTTGGTACCATGACTGCGAACTTCAGTCGCGATATATGAATTCTCGACTGTCCCCTTTTTCTACGAACCGTATCACGAAGGAACGGACGGTCCCGTTGGGAACCAGCGGAAAATCACGTAGCGCCGTGAGATACAGGCGCGTGATCCTTTTGACGCCGTGAATGTAAAGTCGGTTCAGCGATTGGAGTAACATCCAATTCCGGGCGAACAGGACCGGTCGAAAATGTTCGTTGCGTCTCAAAGAACTCTCGACGCTTTTGAGCGTCGCTCATCCCACGTGCACTTTCTTTCTATACAGGGTGATTCATAAATACGTGTCAATACTTCGGGGGGTAGGTCCACAGTTTTCACGCAATCTACACTATGAACCACGAAAATTTTCGTCGGTGTGCATTTTACAGAAATTCTATGGAAATCGTCGAAACACCGAATCTTACTACGTTAAACTCATATCGTTTATTTACTCGTACCCTGTATTGACTTATTGGTACGCGTATTAAAAATTTCACAGTAAAATTAACTTCTTTTTAAAGAATTATATTTAATAATATCACAGGGTATGGTGCAATTAGATACATAGGACAATACACAATCCTACATCATAGTTTTCCCATTCATAACGAGCCAATTGTTTGTAGTGAGCAATATGAAGTGAACGCCTGAAGGTGCCAACAGTATTGAAAGGGTTAACGTCGTGTAACTTTCGAGCTTTCGTAATTCGAAGGATCGTAAGATGGCGCGCGAAAGCTCAACACAAAAGCAGCGATGATTGTCCCCTTGTTTCTCCTGTTCGCGAAGCACCGTATTCGGGTTCGAATTGGTAGCTGGTATTGAAGTGAAGTTGAAAGTGAAGGATCGAAGTTCCAACTTCCTGTATGCTGTACGGCGGTTCGTTTGGATGCACGTGAATGGAGGACGTAGAAATTCGAGAGATCTGTTTCTGATGCTCGAACTGATTCCTTTGGCACTTCTCCGCTCCGATCAATTACGATCGAATCGTGAAAGCGAGAGGAGCGACTACGCCTTCGATAATATTTCATCGATGCAGAGGCGTAGACTCGATCGGGAAATAAAAATGAAGACACGTTAGAGGGGCGAGAAGCGATGGAGGCACAATTTTCTGGCCAATTTGTCGCCTGTTATTTCCAGTTCCGTAAAAATAAGTCTAGGATCGAGGACTCAACCCTCGATCGTTGTGGATTGTCGTTTGGAGAATACAATTCCTTGGAGTTTTCGATGGTATTTAAAACATTTTTAAGGAACATATTTTTTTCGGAGAATTTGTTTAATGTCAACTCAGTTGTTCGGGTCTTCACAATTTTTGATTCAATAAATCCGCAACTTTCGATTCAGCAAATATTATCGAAACTCTATATAGCTTTTATAATTATTCACGTCGTATAGAAATCCTTAGTAAATTAACTACACTTCCACTCATTTTCTGTTTCGTTCTGAAAATAGGAGTTTGCATAAAAACCAATCTGATCGCTGTCGATCGTTTTACGATCGAGTTTACGAGTCAGGGGTACTATCTCGTCAGTTTCCCAGCATCCGGAACGTAGGAACTATCATTCCCTATATGAAATGTACTCCTATCCGTGGCTGGCCTGACTCGTACTTTATGCAAATGATTTGCCCGGTCGGGGAATCGGCGAGTTATCGGGACTGAATCAAGGAAATACAGGTCTCCTCGTTCCAGGGAGAGCCATTCCATCAGAAGCAGAAATCATCCGCCGCGAACCGTTCATTATGTTCTCGTTTAATCGAGTACGTAGTCGTAAATTGAAATGACGTTCTCGATCGCTCGTTGCATCGCTCTTGACCGGGCGTGGGCAGGTTGGTAGTGTGAGTTTTTGGAGTGAAAATTACTTCAAGCGAACTAATTTAACGTTTAATGTATAAAATGATCAGCTCTTCCAGAGTTCTGGGTTTCAGTTTCACTGTAATCGACATAATGTACCGATTAGAATTTTTCTGCCACATACTTACAGCTGTTTTTTTTTTAGATTGAATATAATGAATTACAATATACTCATATTTTGTTACTGGCGTATTTAGCTAAAATCTAAGTGGTCGATCGACAATTGCGTACGTGTTCATTTTAATTTTGTCGTTGTTCATTTGTTATTCTACACAGTTCCTTTCGATTCATATTTCAACCAAACCTTTCAAAATATACTCACGGCCAATTTTATTTTAAACGAAATATACTAAAACAACTGAATCTATTATGCCGATAGCGTGTGCAAGTAAAGAACAGATTTCGAAACGAAAATTTCGTTGCTCGAACGGTGGACAAAACTTATACCGCGACGTGTTCTCGTCCAGCATAAATCGTCCTCGTATCTCTGCGGACGTAAACTTTAAAATGGGATCCGATCGGGTTAACCGTAAATCATAAATACACGATTAATCACGATTAGCCGGTGAATCTATCCGTGCGCCTGAATATGCATGCACCGAATCGGTCGCGAATTGATCAACCTGTTAATCCCGACGATTTTTTTTGTCAAACGTATCCCTCGTCGAAATAAATTTTTATAAATTTCCTTCGTTTTCGATTTTTCGTCTGCAAATATTATCCAGGAATACTGTCCGGCTTGTACATACCTCGTGAAGAAAATCGAACGAACGTTCATTATGATGCACGAGGTCGCGATGAAATTTATAGGCGAGACCTAACACGCTCATTTCGCCTGCATTTAGTCTCCGCTTAATTAATGACACCCGGATCCACGAAGTTCAAGTTCCCGCCCACTGATATATTCATCGGGCAATAAAGTTGTTTTCCTGTTCTGTAAACTGTGTTCCCTTACGTACGTTTGATTTATTATATGTTCGCTCCTCTGCCTCATGATTTGTTATTCATATGATTTTCCCACTAATTGCTACCTGTTTGCGAGACTGTGCAAATTATTTAGCCGTATATATGTTCCATCATCAGGCTAGTTGTTTAGTAATTTATTTATTTTTCATTTCTGTCTCATACGCCCAGTCTTCTTGTCGTTAATTGATTTATCGGGTTATTTTTGTCTCTACTGACAGTTGGAATGTCATTTATACATGTTTAACTTTCATCGTTCTTTTGAACTCTCTGTTAGTGGTAATAATGTATTCTCAACGAAACTTTATGTTTAGAAGACCCTCTTTGCTGTAAAGATAAAATGAAACGTTGCTGCGTACACGAAGCTTTTTCATATTTCGTTATCTTCCTCGGGAATGAGAAGTGGATAGGATGAAAATATTAGTGGAATATGTAAATATCCTGTTCATATCTGTCGAGTGAAATTCTACAATACCACTTTCAACCAGAATTTCTTATTCACTTGAAACTCCTCCTTTAAACCCACAGATTTTTCCACTGCGAAGTCTCACGTTACACAAATTGAAATTTCAATGTCTATCAGAACCTTTATGTAATACTCTGGGATAATTTGTATTTACATTGTATATTAAACACGAAATCAACGCCGAATGTTTTTACAATGAAAGTTGCGTTTCGTTGTTTTAACTGCAAAATCCCTTTAAAGTTAAATACAACATTGGAACCCGCTAAATACTGCCTCTTCAGAGAGATAATAGAAAGTTTCGACATTCACACTGAAACGACGATGAATTCGCGGACAGTTACTTCAAGTACGCTTCAGAACTTAATTATCGAACTTTCTCGTTAGCTGTTACGATAGCTTCCATTGATTAAAAATGGTCAGTTCTCGGACCTTTTACATCAATCATTTTAATCAACTGGATATCTCAATTGAAATGTAAGAAGTTGCGTACTACGAAGCAATAAACGTTACGATTACTGACACCTGTACCTTCTTGAATAGATTTTATTTATTCGTGTTATAATGGTCATGAAAGGTCCGTTATATACCATAACATGTTCCGAATATTATTTTCTTTTGAGTCTGCGGTTGATAGGTGTCTAGAATGGAGCTGCTCTAATTAGCCTTAAGACTTTTGCCTCTTCCGTTTCGATTTTCTTCAGATTAGATTTTGATACCGAGACTTTTATATACCTCTTTGTACCATATTTAAAATCGGTCCTTTGACCAGCGGTCGGTACGGTTAGTGTTAATTAGTCCAATCTCGAACTTCTTCCGATTACCCAATAAAAGATCTTTGCTACATATTTCAGTTTATTTTCCTTTCTTTTATATACGGAAAATGGATATAAATCTTCAAGGCCTGTTGATATTCCTACTGTGGCTCCTGGACACATTCGGACCCGTGCCAAATACGGGAAGGATAACTTTCCCGTAGGGGGTTATTTCTTTATTGGACGGGAACGTTGGGACTTGTAACGCTTCACGTGCCGCGTTTTTGCTAAGATCATTCGCCGCCAAGGTACGTGCTCGCCTGATTAATTGACTCGTCAAAAATACATGCACTGCCGGAATGGGGCCGCGCTGTCCGCGGTTCGCGAGATAAAATCGAAGAACGTACACGTAAACTCGATAAAACGTGGCCTGCGCGCGCTAGCCGTATAGATGGAACGGGGCTGGAATTGTTCGCGTACACGGGACAGAGTTGGCTAAGCTTAAAAGTTTTGCGATCGCTCGATTTTATTCCCGTTCTCTATCGCTTCTACCTTTAATCCGTTTTTCGATCGCAAAGTTATTCCTCGGGAAACGACTTTTCCCCTGTAAACTACTACTCGATGCCTCGCAGGATACCGGAATGGTGGATGTTGGTTTCGATGTCGGTTCACGGTAGTAGAAAACAGAATTATAATGTTAGTACGTTAATTCGTTGAGAAGAGAGTATGCGGTTTATTGTTCTTTTTCTTTTCGATTGGAATACAAAACGTTATTCAGGCTCTATCAGGTTAACCAGACACGGATATTTACAACTCATTTAGGGTCGTGATCTGGTACTGTCTGTTTGATTAACGATTGCCTCGTATTGCTCCTGCAGTTACTGATTGATCTGTACTACTTGTCGATATGGAGATCGTCCCATGCTACCTGCCTGGTTGCTAATTTGTCTACTGTATTTGTCCGATTAATTATGGTCTTATACTACTTGCTTGGTTAGTCATTCGTCCGGAGTATTTGTCAGCGAATAGCAGCCTAATACTACTTGACATTTCGGTGATTAATCTGCATTACTTGACCGATCGATGATCGACTCGTACTACTTTTTCAACCCGTGATTATTTTGTACTACTTGTTCCTCTGGTATTATTGTTTTAGATGAACGAATAATGATTACTTTATGTTCCTTACCTGTTCTACATATATCTAGACTTTTACTACTCTTCCTACTATCCTTACTACACTTCGTCATAGATAGTTCCTTGCCACTTCTCTCACCAAATACAGTTTCTTTTACTACCTGCCTAACCATCTACAATCCCTATACTATCTATCCTAGTGGTCATGAAACCTTTTCTTATATCACCTGGTATATCAAATTCCGTAATTTTTACAACACCACTTTGTATTATTTTTTCATTGCAAATAAAAGACAGGTGGTTGGCCCTGATCAATTTAGCATCTTATTTGATAGTGTCGTTATTTGACCCAGTGTTCGCCCTGGCGAATCAATCGGGTCTAGCGCGTTCTCAGCTCAGAAGATTGTCCCGTCACATCACTGCGAAGTAAAGTCCTTTCCGTGGATCGATTCTATAGTATCCGTCGAACGGCGGGGCTGACATATTGCCGAACACAGCCTGGCGACTCGACGTACAAGGAAGTTATGAAATCGTGAACGGTGTCCTCCTCCCTCCCACCGCCATCCGATTTTCCGCTCGACGGCGGCGGACCTTGGCGCCCCGCGAATCGGAGGGCATCGTCGAGAAACTCGTACGACACCTGGAAAATCGTAAAACCCCTGGAAACTTGCCACGGGCTGCCACTTACGACGGGGACCGATGATTCGGACATTGTAGTCGGGGACGAGGGGGTGACGCAATCCGATGCACCTGATTGCACGTTTCTGTTTTACGACCGCGAAGACCGGCGGTGAATGATCGTGGGACACTGTAGTTTCTATGAATAAGGTAATCGAAGCAGATTGTTCCCGTTCTGTGTTAGACTGTTGCATGCGAAATCTCGCCTAGTTTCGGGGGAAACTTGCCAACTACGTCGATTTCGGGGAATTTCTTGTGTAATATGGCACCGTATAACCACCTGTCTTTTGGGGGTTAGATTAAACTGTGAGAGAATATTCAATCAGTTGCAATAGAAGTTCAATGTTCTGTAGATTGGAACAGATATAACAGAATGATGGATGATTCCTGTCAGGCACTTTTTTCCTTGAATATTTAACTTCTCTGAACAATAAAGAAAGTTATTCCCAAATAGCACCGTATGATCCGAATTCCACCTTGTAAATTGGACCTTCCGACGACGTTTAAAAGTCTTAACGAGGATGTAAGAGGGACATGTGGACCTTTTCGGGATATCCTTGTAATGTACAGAATGTCCGGAATGGATGTTAAGATTAATGACGGATTTTCATTGACCAGCGACAAACTTGTACCACTTGTTGCGCTAATAATTATGACCTGACACACACACACACACACACAACAAACTTATGACGTTGTTCGACCATTGTCGAACTGATAATAAATTCTGACTGTTTTCGTACTACTTTTCTGTCCAACAATGAATTTGTGTTACTTGTTCAAGTTTCACTGTGCTCGTATTGTTTGCTTGGTCCCAGACGACCACGCACTACTTGCAAGAGCAGTTACACTCGCAAACTCTCGTTACATTCACCTTCTTTAAGGACCATCAACGTAGATGTCTTTCCAGCAAGTTTGAAAGACATTAAACATGTCCCTTGTCGCACCTTTCTACTATTCCTTCCGCAGGCAACGCATAACGGGCTAGTGTATCTCTCCCACTTTGCTCTCTAGACAGAAATTCCATTACCTCAGCGCAGACGTTGTAATAACGAGAGGACAAACACGCTCGAAGATCTCGGCTGAAGAGCTTCGTCGTCGCGACAGGATCCTTTGAGTACGACGTGAGAAGGTTATATAAAGGTTAACTTTGTTTCTTTAAATGGAATGGGGTATTTTTTAATACATTAATCGATGCAGCTGTACATTCGTTATAAAGAAGTACTAACCTATGTATGTCGAAAAGTTAGTGATTCAGGAGATATTTCAATTTAAATAATTCTATAACACCATTACTGTCGTACTAATTGTAAGACGTCAGCGTTTATTTACAGGAATGTAGTGCGACAGTAATGGTATTTTAGAATTATTTAAATTGAAATACCTCCTGAACTACTAACTTTTCGACATACATAGGTTAGTACTTTTTTATAACGAATGTCCAGCTGCATCGATTGATGTATTAAAAAACACCTCGGTCCATTTAAAAAAACAAAGTTGATCTTTACACAACCTTTACGCGTCGACTAACGAAAAAACTAATAAACATCAGAATATGCTCCACTCGATACAATTCAAGCTTCCGCTGAAATATTTTTTTCTATGAGTAACAATAGCGAGAAAATCAAGATGTCAAAATCGGTTGAGACACCCTGTATACATATCGCTTGCTTTGTCAGTCAATGTGTTAAACAACCAGAACCCCACAAAGTTTCTCCGAAATGGTGTCAGAGACGAGCATGTCCCTCTATAAACGAACGTCTCTCGACGCCTATCTAGCGGGAATGGACTGTTTGCGACCGGAAGTCAATGCTCGATCCTCGAAGAGCATTCGCGAGTTTATCAGCGCCGTGTGTGATCCCATCTGTCAAGGAATTCCGGCGGATCGTTCGGATGGCACGGCCTTTTCGGGGGGTTGGTACACGAGGGCTAGAATTTCGGTGTTTCCCGAAGCAACAGCGGAAAGCACTTAAAACCGTTTGAAACCGGAGTATTTCGTCAGAGGAGCGTGGGGAAAAGAAACAGGTCGAGCACATCGGGCTGAAAAGAGACAACTTACTGCTCGCGAGATTTATAGCAAGAAGGGAGGGGGTGAGAGAAAGGGTTAAAGAAAACGGGAACATCCAGTTGGCGCCGCGTGTAGATACGTGTAACTGTTCTCACGCTGTTGTCTTCGTAAAAGCTACCATTGTCGCGTTTTATTACTGCCTTGTGGCCGTTCAAGAATCCGTCACTTTTTATTTTTCTAGGTCGAGCTTCCTCGACCGGTGTCACGCGCGTGCCCCACCTTGATACACTTCGTTGCGTCTTCTTCTGCGTCCACTTCAATGTCGCCCCCTCCGTGTGTTTACGTCTATCCGGCTTGAGAATATACACCGGGCAATCTAAGACCCCGTAACACTTGGCACCGAGTCGAGAACGTTGGGTGTAAAAATAAGGAGGCCACCAACGGCGGTTTTTGAGTAGAAACGTCTTAAATATTTATGCGAAATAAGGAAAAAAAACGAAACATAGTAAGTTCCATGATTTTTAGTTGATTTTATTTATAAAATGCAATAAGAGGAGACAGGATAATTAGATAGTTGGTATTAGAAAATTGTGAAGAAAAATAAAAAAAAGTACAGTCACTTCGATAAGTGTCAGCACTGAAACAAAATAAAATCACTTATTGTTTCTTTACTTTGGAAATCGAAAAAAGAAACGGGTTTTGAGAAGAGGATAGGTAACAAAAAGGAAAAGTAGTAGGTACTATTTCAAATCGAGACAAACGTTAAATCAACAGTTTTGATTATTTTGAAAATTCCATCTAATTTAGCTGAAACAGTTTTTTTCGAACCACGAATAATTACAACATAATCAAATATTGGTCCTTCGTGTCGCCGTGGAAGTTTGCGTTAATAAGCTGTCTGTGAGTTTAATCTGTGGTTATTGTTTATATAGGTATTAATCGATCGTGTTTATTATTCGTACCGTTGATAAGCTTGAGTACGCAAGCTGCTCGCGATCACAGTTGTGATAATGGTTTACGATGGATTTGCATGTTGCAAGGTTTCAGGTGTAGAATTATAGTTCGAGGCTGACCGATGTAACACTGACTAGGACGTGCGCTTGATTGTTTACGTTGATATAGGTAGTATTTGCATCATTTGTTGAAACAGGAGTGACCCTTATACTATTTATATGATTAGAGCTAGCTGGTCCGTGATGGTTTTGATTGTAAATGATTTCGTACAATTCGTTTAATCACCATAAAACCGTCAGTCACAGGGATGTATTCGCTTGCAGCAGAAAATAAAATTGAAAAAACGAGTCTGAGCCGAAGAGTGGAATTATGTATTTGGGAATTCGACGTCGATTTTTAATTTCGAGCGATGATGTGCCCCGTTCCGCCCGCAGCTTTCGCGTCGACAACAGGGAACAATGATTGGAAATGGTGTCGGGGCTTATACGATGACGAGGGCACAACCAGCCGTGCATACGTGTTGCACGGACGACCCCTCCTGGCACAACTCCAACCCCCGTTCCGTGTCGTTTTTACTGCTCGTAATTGAAAGTTTGTTTGAACGACCGCGCGCTGAAAAGTTTGAATTCCGAACGAAAGTGCACGGCAGGGCACGTAGACCGCAGTTGTCGCTCGAATTGCAATTTATAGTCGTGTGCAATCAGTGATTTTCATTCATACATTTATTTATTTCTTCGTTCCAACACTGTTTCATCAAAAAATAAATTTTTTTTTTTTAGATGTCAATATAGCACGAAACTATTTAATATTCCGAAGAGAAATTGTCAGAATGAGACACAAACGATTGCGTTAAATTTGAAAATTAGACTAAACTCTGAACCTTTCAATCGATGTTACTATAGTTGATTTTAACAGTAAGCAACGGTCTGTTGCAAAACGTAAACGCTTGCTCTAACGATTCCGTTTCTTGTGGCCTCGTGTCGCTGATTGTGCCAGCCCAGTCTGTTAATTAACCGAATAATGGAGTATGAAGATAAATGCCTGGCGAAACAGATTAACGCACAGCCAGCGCTGAATCTCCCTTATCGCTGTAACAGATTTATTCGCAGAGAAACCAGATGTTTCGTGGAGTTAACAGAGGTTTCAACGCCCACGTGAAAAAAGGCTGTGAAATATTTTTCTAGATTTTGCGCCGCAAACTGCGGAATACTCTCAGTGCGAAGAGCTGGAGGTCTGAAGCTTTTATCCCATTTTTCGGGGATAATGCTATTATTATAGCGCGGGAAGGTGAAATGGGATTCGAAATTTAAGGACACCGTATATTCTGCTTAACCATGACTGGAGAATCTGACCTAAACACGGAAATACAAATTGCTTGGGAATCTTGGTAGATTCTTTGGAACAGTCGAGGATAGTTTTGCACTGTTTCATACCTCAAACTTAAATTACCAAGTGTAATTGCGGTATAATATTTATGTTACACTGCTTCACAAGTCTGCATAGTTTATAACAGAATTCGCGACAGACACTTCGCAGATGTTTCTTGAGATGGAATATTCTAAGTTGTAGTTGTTGTAACAATAAAAAAAATTGCAGTCAAATACTAGAGAGGAGAAAAGTTCGAATAATTTCAGTGTTCCAAATATTTCGATATCTTGCAGAAATTTTGGAAAAAGTATCAAGGAAATATTTTCTCCGGCGTTGATGTTTATAGAAATTATCTTCTAAGGTGATTTTATACTAAAAAGTTCACAATTTTTGTTTGAAATGCGATCGACGGTCATTTTTTTTTACATTTTCATTAACGACTAACAATCACAAAAACTCACCTAAAAAATTGCGCCAATGCCTTATTTATAAACTGCGAAAGTTTATGCAGATTTGAAATTTCCCGACATCAATATACACTGATTAATATTGCTCAGAATATTATATCCCAAACAATTAAACTTTATTAGAATCATAATTTTACTGTATTTTTCAATTTCGAAGATGCTATAAATGCATGATCACTCACAGTCTACTTATTCATACATACCCAAATTTCCTCCAAAGAGGCGTGACTATTACCAAATCGATGGAATCAATTCTACTACCAAACTGTTGCTGCAATTAGCCTTCCATTGTAACTACACGTATAGTTGATACAAGTTACAGAGTTCCGAGGAAATCGAATGAACCAGAACAATAGCAGTTCACGTAACCCTTTCAGGTGTTTCACGAAGTTCCCGGTAGTCTCAGGGCACGATCCTCCACCCAGGGATCACGGAATTTCGTGTTAGTATCCGAGGAGCGCGATCAAATTGAAAAGGCATTCTCGGGAAAACGCCGGGGCTGCATGGCTGCACGTAAATACCGCGGCTATGATGGATTACACGACGTGGCTGCGGAGATTTTTGAAAATATCGAGATGGCACACCTGTGGACGGGGAACATTGATTATCCGGTAATATTTACTGAACTGTTACATATTTACTCGGCTGTGTACAGTATCTTCGTGTTTAACAACCGACTCGACGACAGAAAATGCTTTACCGTATTAATAACACTGATATTGTTTGCCCTGCCCATTACTGTTATTAGGAAACGCTGAACATTGCACGAAGAATGCACGAAGTGTAATGGAACAAAGATTTTACCGAGGGTTCGAGAAATTTCAATATCAATGATAATGAAAATAATAATAATAATAATCAGGTCTCCATTGTTCCACAGAAAAATGTAATATACAGCAACAAGTAATAATAAGTGACCCCATTACGGATGATGTCTGTATTATGGAGCGTCATCTATATTTCTATGAATTAATAACGCTGCATTTATACATCTGTATCTCAGTAAAGATAAATAATATGCTTTTAGGGAACAGAAGAGAGAAACGTATATGTACTAAGTATTATACTTTTAATAAGACACTCCATAACAGGTGCAAAAAAACTGTTTTCGTTCGTTTGGTATTTCATTAATTTTTAATTATTGCATAAAAAATTTGTTCCTGGGGATTTCAGAAAAATGAAACATATTTCAGAGCCCCCCCCCCCAAAGAAACTATTATCAATAATTTATTATGATTCTTTAACAAAAACAAGCTCATCGTGCCACTAATCTATCTGTAATTGGGTCACGTACCCTAAAAAGTGTGATCTCAGGACTCTGCTTACAATGAGCAATATTTATTCGTTTCAATGTAAGTTAATTTAATTCTTGGTTTTGTAGTACAGTCTATAAAAGATTGTTCGTATTGCTGCCGATTATTTTATTTGTCCGTTAAGCTTCATCATTTAGTTCTTGATAAGAATCACTTCTTTAGAACATCGACCAAAGGTATCTTTGAAAAGTCTGTCGGTTTTATCGTTCCAACATTTCGTAACTCCGAGATGTCGATCGGTAAAGGAGAATATTTCCTTCGGTTCCCTTAAGATGGCTGGTCGCTCGGTAGCATTACGCTTTCGGTTCAGCTTTTAGCATTTGCCCAAACTCGACTTAAGCAGATTCTTTTCTTACGAGCCACTTCGCTCGTTCCATTTCTTTCGCATCTCAACGTGACTGTTTTCTCATCGAAAATCTAGGACGAATGGCCGAAGTGTCCGTTCCCTCTCGTTTTACCGCTTGGTCCGTGAAATTTTGTTTACATACGCGGTATTTGCGAATTCCAAGCTACCTCTATCGCTCGTGTCTTCTACTTTATTACATTATTACTGTGATGTCCGTGTCTGATATTTTTTTTACTATATTCAATGCCTTATCACGTAATTTACTATGTACATGCTATATCAATATCGAGGAAATATTATTAGGACGATGTAGAGCGGACCGAATTTCTGTATGACCCGGTGCACTTTAGGTAATGAATATAAACGTACTTCCTTTCACTCAGAAGCATTTAATTCAAATTTCATTGAGCGATCGATGTAGGAACGATAGCCGCTTAACTGGGACAGATTTACGGCCGAATGAATCTTGGTAGCGAACGAATTGTAGTGCGTTCTATTAGTATGCCTAGGGCCCAGTTAACAGGAATGAATTCCTTATGATGGTTAAAGCATAAATAAAATTTATTTAACCATTTACGCTTAATACGCTATATACAATTTTCATTCATCTATTATATAAATTCTCCGCAATTATTACATTTAATAATTCGTTAATATAAATAGTATACAGGTGATACCATTCTATTAGACGAGGTAGTAATTACTATTCATTATCACGATAAATATTCCTAGATATGATAGTTCAACGTTGAAATGATGTGCATCGTTTTACAATGTGAAGAACTAAAAGTGGTCGAAATATTATCTTCATGAAATGTTCGGTAACGATAAATAATATAATACTGCAGAGACAATTCGTTAGGATTAAACCATTTCGATACATCGATCGTCGAATAATGTTACTTCGTTTACCACAGAAAATCAGTTTACAGTAATCTAGGTCAGAATAAAGCGTTAATTAACCACTTTCCGGTTTATTTAACCACCCGTCCAGCTGTCTACTATTTTTCGATTTCGCCGAGATAAAATTAATTTTATCAAAAGCTATTTACTCTACATTCCGACTGTAATTAAGATAACGCTTGCAAATTACACGCAGCGAAACGATATTCAGCTGAAAATCAGAATGATATTCG
Organism: Dufourea novaeangliae; assembly: GCF_001272555.1. Lineage (NCBI taxonomy): Eukaryota > Metazoa > Arthropoda > Insecta > Hymenoptera > Halictidae > Dufourea > Dufourea novaeangliae. Next base: position 3,457,772 of record NW_015374006.1, on the reverse strand, counting down.
ATTTAGAATTCGAAAGTCCAGCTTGAAATATCAATATACACGAGCGCGTGGAAAATGAATTAATACGTTTACAAGGGTCATAAACGTCGAAATGCGCACGCTGCTGTCGATATCGATGCACTTTTCATTTGTTTATCCATCCAGTGCATTGCTGGCAACACGTCACATCTCGTAGTGAATAAATAACCATAATCCAATTACACGATTACTACCTGCAGCTAATACGGTTCTTAGACCCACGATCAACAGACATAGACTTGGTAATGAATTATTCCACGACAGTAACAAATTACAATTGTAAAGAGATGCAAAAACCGTGACAAAGTAACAGTAGAATTTCTTCTTTAATCTTTATTTGAAGGTATGCTAAAAGGATTCTTATCGATTTAAGCTTTGAGATAAAAAAAAAAAATTAAAGCTTCTATCCTCTTAAGTGCTAATCAAAAAGGTTTTAAAACGTGTATAGTTTTAAATCCTATTCAAAAAAGTTTTAAAACTAAAGCTTGTGTCCTTTTAAATCCTACTCGAAAAGGTGTTGAAATTACAGTTTTATATCGTTCTACATTTGACTCTTTACTGGGTTCTTCCACTTCACCCAGTTTCCTTTATTTTTCCTCCCATAAAGCTATGTACGGTTGACTTTTTCCACGCGATAATCGCGGCCAGTTTCATCTATGCCGTTCGCGAACGGATACGACGACGAGTTAGGGTTCATAAGTGTGTCCCCATAAGTCTTATATAAGCGCCTTCTATCCGACCTTCAATCAGCACTATCACGGCCTGTATGGCCGACGATAAGCTGGCCTGCTGTGTTTCTTCCTTATTTGCCCCCGATAATATCACCCCTCGCCGTCCCGTGGCGCCTCCCCGAAGAGGCACGCGATAGCGCAAGTGCGCAGTGCCCGTCGGCCGAGTTTCGAGTGACAGTAATCCGGACGAGGAATAATTTATGGGATCGTTCAGCGTTATGATTATCGCGTCGCGCAATATACCGGGATATACACGGGAACACTTTTTGCCGTGATTTAATCTCAGTCCACTGGAGATCGCGGACACGCGATATAGTTCGCGCGAGGAAATTGAGACGACTGACCATTAAACGGTTGTTGTTACGAAAAATTGTCGTTTTTGGGGAATTATGTTTTTCAGTGCACGAAATGTTCAACGTACATGAAGTGTTGTTCATTTATGAATACAATTAGTGGGAGTATAAACAAATTATTTAAAATTTTTAATAGTTTTTTTTTGTATACATATATTGCACTGAAGTGAGCGCTTTGAAAAAATGATGTATTGGTGATGTGGTGTGATAGTATTGTACTTGTAATACGTAAAATCAAAGTGGAATAATCTGGCAATGGTCAGACGGTCGAGTAAAACGTCGACTGACACAGTGAAAAAGGCAGTATGTAGCCAGACACACTTTATTTCGTTTTTTATATCATAAATTTTTGAAAATATATGCGTTTGATTAATAGAGATAGCTTGTCTTGTTTTAAATTATACTGTGATATTAATTTTATGTCAAAATTTTGTAGAGGTATTTAAATAATCCAGCATGTTTGCAATGTTTCAACTACGAGTTACACGTGCGCCATAGTTTTTCTTAACAGACCACATTAAATATTAGAGAAATTATTGCACATTTCTAAACTACTTTTTAATGTAGAATTGTGTTCTCTTATATTTACTACATCGTCGGTTCGAGGTGACATTGTATGGTACACATCGAGACAATAGTTCTTTTTCCGGAATAGTCTGTATATACATTAGTACTGTGTGTATCGGAGAGGAATCCGAAAATGTCTGTTCCAAAATCAAACGAAACTCCATCGCGATTGAAAGCCCGCGACTTCGAGGGTGATTCAATGCCGGCAAAGTATAATACGTACGTCCGTTCGTTCGTCGGACGTCATATTTTATTTACAGTCCGCTGTCCATTTCCAATAATTGTGCCTGTGCAATGCCTCGCGGATAGAGAACGCGTGAACGTGCCTCGTGACACGCGGGACGGTATTCAGACGGCCCGGAGAGGTATTATGCATGCAGGAAGTTCAATCTATCGCGTATTCTATTTTCCTTCGATGTATATTAGTCAGAAATTTATACACGCGGGGGCTGGTTACCATCGATATGTCTGCCATGGCAGCCGTTACAATAGTGGCATCGATTATTTACCTATCGCGATGTATCGAGTATCTGGTTCCAATATTTCGTTAATTTAACGACGACATTGCCGTCTAAACATTTTTATATGCACGTTGACGACAAACCAGCCATGTTGTTAATGTTTAATTCTTACTTGTTGTGTGTTCAAGCCTAGAAGATTTATGGCTTCGAATTACATGGCATCACAGTGATTATGAACAACTAAATTATATAAAATATATGTGATTCAAGAATGTTGAAAGAGTTCTTTTTTTAGTATTACTCGATGCAAGTTCTTGAAGCATGGAAGCCTCCGTTTAGTCAGATTTATTATACCTTTAACATCAACATAAATAACTTCCGTATTCGTCAGTTAGTGGCACAGTCTGTATATGTCGATACTGAGTCAGATGAACAATTTTCGTACTCTCGATCGTATTATTTTCCTTTCTTGTGTTCAGTAAGTAGGTAATTAGAGAATTTGTACGTATAAAAAAAAATTAAACAACATCGTCAAGCAATTCTTGTTCCTCTACGATTCCCCTTTTCTCCGAATAGTTTAGGATGACACAATGATTTCGGCATTAATCGCAGTAAACAGTGATGTCGGCCGAAAACTGGACTCGTTTTCCGGCATTTTCATCGATATAAATTACTTTCCACGGTGCGGTTTTCCCGTAACGCGACCGTACCGCTGCGGCGGTCCGACCGGATCTCGACTTTAACTACTGGCAATTATACCAGACACGGTGTACGGCATATCGCGCTTTAATTACCGAAAGTTTCAAGCTCCCGCGGACCTTTGCACCTGGCCTCGTCGTTAGCCACCGGTTTAACTGCCCCGCATTCGGCTAATACGTTATCTGATTCAACCCTGCTACCCACGACGCACCGCGACGGAGTTTCTTAAAAGTGTCCCACTGCCGTTCAGACGGCACGATTTTACGCACTTGTGCACCGTAGTTGATTTAATTGTCGTAGATATCCGCCGTCATTAAACCTGACTTGGATTTCAGTGTCGCCGGATTCTTGCATCTCGAGAGTTTTTATTACCCCAAACAGTTTTACTTGCGTAATGAAGCTTCGAAATTGATGTTTGTGTATATTCGGTTTTTAAAGATTTATCTCAGCGGATTACATCAATTTGGATTATTCCTTTGGGTCCCGATTTATCTGAAAACATGTTGCATATAGAACAGATTAAAATTTTTGGTGCTTGGAATAGTATGTACAAGTAGTAGATTTTATGCGAAGTAGTATTGAGGTGACTTCAGGTAATTAGAATTGCAAAAGAAATTTTGAACAAACAAGAACTGATGTGAACAAGAATGTTAAATATTATCTCAACTCGAACGACGAGTTAGATTCGTCATTTTACACTTAGGCAAAACAAGTGCATGACGAGATGATAAAATAAAATCAGTAATACAATTGATTAGTAAAGTACTATCATTTCATTGCTAACCCAATTAATTTCTTAATACAAAAAATAAATTTCTTTCTAATTTTCATTTTACATAAATTCTATATGAATTCTCGTACGCTTCTACGATTTCATTAACAAATACTCTGCATATAATAACAACTAGCATTCAACTCAAAGTGTCACAAATTTCAATAAAGTTTGCACACAGAGGTATGATAAATTTCGTTTATTACGAATTCCAAGCTTCATTACGATTCTACCTCGTTATAGAAGTCGTTGCGTCAGCAAAATTCCAAGTTCTCGGTGAGTAAAGATTAGTATCCAGATTCTCAATCGGGAAGTCCACTGTGCTCGATGCCCATTTACCATCGATTGAATATCTAATTTAATTTAATTGGATGAGTTCTTCATCCACGGTGAAATCACCTTATCTACTTGGGATACTACTCCCGGGAATACAAAACTCATGGGAGTTCCGTAATGTCCGTTTTCATCGAGGAACTCTGTGGTCGCTACCTGATAGGAGTTTGAAACCGCTTGTTTATCGTGAACCCGCTGGATGCTTTATCTCTGCTCGCCGGAATGCCTTTTTCGAGCTTCCCGCGTGCGGCAAAGAGCCCCAGGATCTTCGAGCGAGTCTTCATTAGCCGAGTCGATGAAGAACGGAGCTGAGTTTCGGACAAGTTTAATCGAATGATCGTTCTACCGAAAGTTCAGATTTCTTTCACCAGGAATTTGAATGTTTCATCTGTCAGACATTTCAATTTCTTCTGAATAGACTTTGGCAATCCAATAAAAATAGAATTTGTAATTTCTTGCTTCTTTTTTATTGGGTGAATAGGAATACACTGATAGAAGATTGAAGTGAAAGCCGAAACATGTTTCTTTTTAGTATAGATTTTATTAACACCGTAATGCAGGTAGTGAACGAAAGTTTGGTACATACCGGTAGGAGATTACTCTTTCTGTAAAAATAAATAAAAAGTGTAGCTTCGTTTCCGAGATAATCGAATTTGAAAATCCGATTGAATAGAACTTGGCCAACATGTCTGTCCATTACATTCCGTTTCTACTTGCAGCCAGCACAAGTACAGGCGTTTGAAATTAATCTTCAAGATCGAATTATCTCGAAATCGAGCCTCTGATGAGAACATTTTATTCTGCTACTTTGATTTATTTTTGTGTGAGAAATCTGAGGAATCTAGGGAATTTGAGTATTCTGGATAAAATACATCAATGAATACAACATAGTATTCTTATTGGAACAGGAAGAATAATACCTTAAGAATCCTTTGTAGAGTCTTGCAGTTATGTAATCATTTGTAATATCTTCCTCATTAATTAAAGAAAAAAAAGGTAATCGTAGAACGATATTGAGTCGCCCATATTTGGACTTAGTCTTCATTTGTAGACGCTTCGCTTTCATATCGAATCGAAGGTATGCGTCCAATTACAGGGTAATCCGATAATGTGACACAGTTTTTTAATTGGAGGTACCATGGCTCGTAATTACCTGGATAATATGGAATTATAGGTATGTGGAGGGTGAATCGAGAAACTGTGTCAAATTTTAAGTTAAAAAGCATTATAGAAGCGGTCCACTCAAATCGATCGATGTCATTCTACGAGGAACATCGACGAGATTCGGTTAGTTCTAGTAATTGAAACTGTATTCATTCGAACGAATACCAAGACACACCGAGAATACTCAGTTATAGCATGCCACTGTCCCCGCGATTCACGTTTAAAAATATAAATTTTCCACGGCAAGCCACGCGGTAACAATTTAATGGCCAAATTCTGAAGTAGGAAGAGATAATTGGAGACGAGTTTAATTTCTGGCAACGACTTCTCGTCGAGTCGAAATAATATTCTGTCCGAAAGATTTCACGTTTCCGTGCCCGTTCTCCGCGATATAAAAACGCCAAGAAGATTTTATTGAAACCGCGTCACCAGTTTTGATGAATATTCCGACGGCTCGGCGTATGATTAAACGTACTTTCCAAGAGATTTCGTTCTACGATTCATACACGTAAGGAAAATAATTCTATCCTCCATATTTCTTTATTTAAAACTGTAGTGATGAAATTTGTTCAGTGAAAGCAGGTTTTAGCGAAATCTGCGTAGACTTTTTTTTCAGTGGAACATGTAACACTCTGAGTACTGTATATTTTAAAGCAAAATATTCACTGTCACTTATATGGGGACCTGAAAGATAAATTCATATGCGATTGGGGAAAAGTAGAGGTATCAAATTTATCCTCGGAGACATAACACAAGAATCATAAAAGCAATCCAAGTAATTAATAATTCCTCGTAAATACTATTCGTATTTATTAAATGCATCAATATGTAATTCACTATTTTCACTATAATATATCGGTATACAATAGTAGAAAGTAAAGTGATTCTTCCTGTTTACGTAACGGTAATCAGCTCAACTTGCAATAAAAAATAATTAGGATAACTTTTTTAAAAGTAAACAATATATCTTTGCTATGTTTAGTACAATTACCTAAAGTGTAGGTTAACCGTCAACAGTTCTAGTGCTAATCCGTGACAGGGTAAATTGATTTCCTGTGTGACGAGGGAATCACGTGTCGTTCTCGCCTCTATTGGCCGTAAAAATGATTCGGGACAAGAGGACAGGGCCACAGTCCTTTAATTTTGGTAACGATCCACGTTGGCACGCATGTGCAGCTCGCTTGGATCGCTTAACGAGCCTCGGTCTGATGCATCGGCTAAACTAGTCTACAACCGTAACGAGTTAATAGGTGCACCGGAACTCTGCGACTGGCCGACTCGAAGTCGACTTACGAACGAATGGCTAAATGGAATTATAAAAAAAAAGGAGGGTGACAAAATGGGGCCATTCCTGTTCCATTCGTTGTCTACTTAAGGCGATTCTTATACGATAAATAAGAGTGATTGTATGATATGTATTGGCAGAAGTTATCATTATTTTGCATGACTTTATTGCGGTCATACACTATCATTCTTCCTGTCTACATTTTAGCTCGCAATCAGTATCCATATCCTCATGCAACATGAAACAAAACAGTCTACAGATACAGTATGAAACAATGAAAGGCCACTGATTTTATTTTGCTTTGTTTTTCACGTGCACTGTGAAAAATATGCTACCTGTGACTGAAAAATCCGGATGAACGTCAGTCGTACACAGTGACAATTCATCGTTACTGCCCACAGCTATTTCTTTCTCATGCTTGAGTACCTATTTTGTTAAAAATATTTTGCACTAACAAATTCTGTACACTAATACCCATAAGTATTTGCATAATCATGTTTATCGACCTATCGAAGTAGATATTCGTTTATTGTCGGTAGTTCCAGTATTAAAAGTATTCTCAAATATGATTCACGATGAAAATAATGATTATATAATACTTTGTCAACGCATAACAGCTATATAATACAGAATCTATAAAAAAAAACGAGTTCAAGAAAACGGTCTTAAGAGAACCAAAACAACGAGATTAAATCAACAACCTGCCGACTCAATCAACGTCCACGTGATAAGGGCGAGAGCGATCATAGAAGGTACAAAACTGATTACAACCAGGAAACCATGTGACACAGGGTACACATTTACACGAACTTTCTCCATAGCTTTCTCGTCTTCTGTCGACCGTTCGAAGTGGGTCGTGTAATATATATGAATCACCCAGCGTATTTTGCTCCCCTGTTAAAAGAGTCCTCGTGAATAGCATAATGGCCGGGCGTGGGTGAAACGGATGGATCGTTGTATAAAAAAGAAAGAAGAAGAAGAAAATGACCCCTGCTCCATGGGACTCAGCCCGACCTATTGGCTCCTATTACGACCGACGTAATTGACGGATGACCATTCTCACGTGGATGAATGAATCGAGACAGTAAAAGTGCTCCTCCTTGCGTCGCCTACGTTCTCTAGATGATTAATACAAAACGCGTTATCCCCGCTCCTGTTACCCCGATAGAGTCACTAAACATTCCCACATAAACAGATGACGCGGAAAACGCTGACGCGAAAAGACGGCCAATACAACCGTTCGATTTATCGTCTGGTCCGGTTCTCGCGTAATCGACGGCAAACGGGCGTCGATGAAGAATTTATCGTCCGGTTCCGGAGGGTGTTTTTGGCCTAGGCGATAAATATGAATGTGACGACTTCCTTTGAAATTTTGAGTTCAGTTATGGAGCACGCTACGAGACGAGGGTATTTTTGTGATAAGAATGGAAATATAAGGTGGGGTAAAAATTTATCGTGTTACTAGTGATATTTGAAGATACGCTTATTTACACTGCGCTTCTTAGCTTCATTGTCTTAACTGGCATATTCAGACATGCGAGAAAAATCAAGTTTTATCATTTTCTTTGGTTTTCATCGTAGGCCTTTTTAATTTAGGAAACGGTTTAAATTGTATTTTTTTTTACACGTTTCTCTAACGTAAATAATTGAGGCATGAACATAAGTCGTAACTTAGGGCTATCTGAGTTAGTAGATATTGGAAAGAATAATGTAAACTAGTTGAATCATTTGGAAAACAGTTAGGCCCGATGAAGCACGCAGGGCATTCTAGCTTTAAATGAAAAGTGAAAAGTATACGGGGCTCCAAATACTTGGAAAAATTTTGGATTAGACATTTTGTGTAAGGAGAGCAGTATACATATGTCCATCCACGTTAGATTTAGTTCACTAAAGAATATGTGCTAAATTTTCTGAAGGAACTTGTTCAAAGGAAGTTTCGGAGAAGCTTTTAAAAGTTTCCTAAAAGTTTTGGAGAAGATTTCACAAATTTCTAAACAAAGTTCTGGAGGAGTTTTCAAAATTTTCCAAGGAAGCTCCTTGTGCGATAAGGGCCATAAAGCAAGCGTAATTCAGCATCACTTGAGCCGTTCGAAGGGCAAAATATCTAACTCCAGTCTTTGAATTGTTTATTTGGTTCATTTTTATTTTAACCACAATACATAAGAATTACAAATTTTAGGGTGGTTTTACAATTATGTCACGCAGTGTATATGTATAGATCTACAGGGACAACCGCTAGGCAAATGAAAATGGTCACTTTAAATATCTCCAGAATCACTGAAGAGAAAGGTTTCTTGAATAATACATAGTTGTTCTGCGATGACCTGTTTTCCACTGAATAACATTTACCTGAAAAATTTCTATCCCAGTTTCACTGGGACTATCGTGAGGCACAGTATAAGGGTGAATATTATATCCACTCGGGTGGACACATGCCATGGGAGAAAGCGTTTGCTTTCGCTGACACCATCGCTCTCCCCTTTTAACGATAAACGGGAGAGGGAGGTCAACCTTGACGGTTCGTTCGATGGTCAATAGCACGTAAGAAAAACGCCAATCGCGTAAAAATAGGATGAGGACGGAATAATTGAGTCGACCGAATATGGATGCTCGTTTAATATGTACGTGCAGAACTGTTATTCGCATTCCCAAAGGCGGATCACGGGATATACGGACGTTGCGAGAAAAACTTTGTCTTCCTGAAACAGATGTATATTTATTTACCAAGAACAGATTATCGTGCGATATTCTATGGAATCGATGTGGGGAGGATAATGAAGTGGCGCGTTGCGTGCTCCACAGCACGGTGTACGTCGATTCCCGTACATATTTCACAAGCCATCAGCTTAAATGGGGCACAGCGAAATGCCACAAAATTAAGCTCGTGCTCGAACCGAATACAATTGAATTTCTTATTCAAGCCTGGATGGGAGGATCGAAGGTACTCCGTGTTCCTGGGACTTGAAATCATTCTGTCGGTGAATTCCGTTTCCAATGGGGAGATTTAATGGGAATGCTCGTGTGAATTTTAAAATATGGATATACAGCTTGACAGGTTGTGGTTTTCTTTGTTCGTAGCGGTACATGACATTCAGTTCTAATGTTCCGTTCTCTGCAGGTGAAATTATGTTCATAATTCTCCTTTTAATCCTTTGTAATACCAAGTTTCATGTGCTGCAACAGAGAAACTGTATTAAGAGGTATAATTAGTGAATGAATGCAAATTGAATTATAATTGTTTAATAGTAACCAGTCCTTTAATTGTCAGAAATAATACGATATATGTTCCTCGATGTTATTAAGCAATCGTGTTAACAAATTTGATGGAATGCAGAGGATTGTTCGTGTACAATTTCTACCAGTGTATTTACACAGATTCATTTTCCTTAAGTACGTGTATACATTAATGAATTATGCTATTAGAATTTTTATATCTTTATAATGAATTCTATTAATTAGTTTATATACACTGAAGTAATATTTTAGAGTAACATAATACGAATCAGTAGACAAGAAGTCCTTTTTTCAGTCGAAAGTTGGGGATACTGTTGCAAGTGGAAACAGTAAGTACCAGACAGACACATTATCCAGTCTTATTAGAGAGTCTGATAAATCTATAAAAATCTTGTTCCATTTCTTCGATTTGTTTTTGAACGTCTGTTGTACCAATCATTACAAGACACCTTATATACCCAGATTCCAACTATTGCCACAAACTTTCTACACTTACACACTAATTAATCCCGTCAGATAGAACGTTTTTTTTTTCTGAAATCTACCTTGTAGCTACAGTCGATAAGTCTTCACGTTGGTTGCAGCATAGTTTCTTATCAATATCGACAGTGTTTTAGACAGAAACTTCGCAGACTTTCGAAAGTTTCGGGAAAGCCCCCGGTGAAACCGGTACGGGCTAGAAACTTGTCGAAACTTTTCAATTTGATCTCACCTACGATCTTTCGTGCTCGCAACATGTCGGCCGGTGTTTAAGTAAATCTGCAACGTTTTCGTGCCCTCCCGGAAAGTTGTAACGAGAGAGAATAGATATCATAAATTGGTCAGAGGTACGGAGAGTGGTTCCGTAGTAGCATCTTCATTGTTATTTTCCTTTGAAAGAGGATTGAAGTTGCCTGTGTTGGACGATTTTATGTTAACGCGACGAAAAGTCATCCAACGAGAGGGGTCGTATGTTCTTCAATAACAAAATGGAAAATTGTTTGCCCCAGATGCATTGGCAAATTCCCAGAAAGGTGAAATATTATTCCATAGAATAATGACTATTGTGTTCCAGGATAATCATAATCCTTGTTCAGCCTACACCGGGTCACCTTTGACCTGTCGGTTATATTTTTCGTACATTAAGTATTACCAGAAAATGCATCCAATACACAGAAATCATATTTTGTGCATATATTACTCATATAAATTAAATAACGAACGTAACATTAAACTAAATTCAGGAATGAATGTCACAGAAGAACTCAGTTCCTTCATTAAGGGATTTATTACACCCATTACAGCTGAAAACTTCAACAAAATCGGATTGTCTTCATTGTAGGTCATTTTACGCCGAACAAGGTCACCATAAAATTGACCCTACCACAAAATTAAATAAGCTAAAGAAACGCGGAACTTCGTACCACCGGATACTTTCAAGATTGGAAACTTTCAGTTCTCTTTTCCATTCCTTCAACTTACAGATCTTTGAAAATTCTATCCAACCTTCTTCTGTGTTTCTTCTTTAATTCTACGGATAGAACGTGGTCTACTCTCTGCGGTCTTGCCACACTAACGAACGGTGAAGACAGTCGAGGAAGTCGTCGCAACGTGACGGGACTCACGAAGTTTTGTCTTCGTCGTTCTCACCACGAACGGAACACGTTCGGCGTTCGAGGTTATCAAAACCGATCGCGGCAACGCGGGAGGGGGGCGTCACTGTTTTTATTACCAGGGTGGGGAAAGTTTCCCGCCGAGGGCACGTCGACACGCGAAAGTAAATCAAGCCCTGACTAACTCACGCTTGTTAGTGTTCCGTCGCGATGTTCACGTTTTAGTAAACTGTGCGGAGTACTTCGCGTATGAGTTAGCGAGCGGCCGAACGAGGAGGGAGAGGACGAATCGTGACGTTCGGGGGCGGAAGTTGGCCAGCCACGGTTTCGTACAGCGCGCTAGAATTTTTATGAAGATGGATATGCAATCTGCATAGTTAACGCGACGCGTCGAGCGTTAATTTTTACCGTCACTTCTTTCCCGTAATTCGAGGACTCCTCGAATGATAATACAGTAAATCCTTGATCAGTGTTGGAAGGCTCCTCGGCATTGACAAGGAGATGATCCCCAGGTGTAATGCTGATTTTTTAATTAGGTTTGCACAGGGATAGAGCTTGGAATTCTGAAGCTAATGATATTTATTTTCGCCACATATGGGCATTATTTTATGAAATATTTAATGTTCAATGTCGAGGAGCCTTCGAACACTGATCGAGGATTTACTATATTGCTCTACGCCATGGAGGAGCTTTAACTCTTTCATTCCCAGTGTTAGGTATATCTGTCCTTCGCGAGAAGATTCACAAGTATGAGTGACGGATATATACGTCATCCGGGAGAAGGCCCTCATATATCAATGTAGAATATATTCGCCATCTGTAAAAGGTTCGCAGATACCAGTGACGGATATATTCGTCATCCACGAAAAGGTCCCACCATACCGGTGTCGGATATACCCGTCATGTAAAAAACTTTCAATTAAAATAATGATCACATTTAATTTATTAACAACATTGTAATACAATTTTTATTGAGTATAAATTCTATTCGCCTTTGTCAAGCAGCTGATGCTCCGAAACGCTTTTATTATTGTACATCATGTATAGTGTACGTACAGACATTTTGTGACATCGATTTAAAAACGACCTGTATAAAACTGTGTAAATTAGAATCAACCACGACGATATTCGGTCGATTTGTTTCGTGGAATGTGTTGAAGCTTCTGTTTCAGAACACTCGATCTAATTACGTACTTTATCCCCGAACAATGCCACGCTATTTCCTCGTTCTTTGTCCCCGTTTTCCGTTAGGGTAGACCCGAAGAGTAAATTTCCGTGTGCTTGAGTGGACACACACTCGAATGGGAGTTCCTCGTAATTAGAATAAAAATAGCCTCCAGGTGGATTCGCGTAAAAGGTAATTAGAACGGGGGGTCTGTTTAGTGCATCCCGTTCGGAATTAGTTTTTTTTTTTAATAACGTAAAAAGCTGTTAGTCGAACAATGGTACTAACACTTCCCTCGTTGGGGATTATGCAATGGATGATCAGGGGATAAGCGCGAGAAATTCTCGTTCCATATGCAAGAACTTTGTTTGTACTGCGAGAAAGTAGTTCAAACATTTAATCATCAGTTTTACTAGACTTCAATTTGCAAGTGGATACTTTTAAATTGAGAATTATAACAGTAGCAATGATAACATACCATTGTTACACAATATAGTCATGTTGTATATGTGATTAAAATGATACATTTTTTAATATAGTGTTGTTTGCAAAGTGAGACGTTCAGGACAGAAATGTATTATTTTAAATCCAATCATAGGCTGCATGCCATATCGGTTGCACCAATAAATGAAAGGCTATTGTTTTATTGGTAAACTGATACTGACATACTATCAATTGGTAAAGGTTGTTTGCACGTTTGTCCTCACTAAAACATTACCGGAGCAATAGGTTCTCTCAAACATACGTGTTAAACTTACCACAAACCTGATGAATTGCTTACTGGTATCCTTAATAAGGTGAACTTTGCTCTAACATAATTACCAAGAATATGAAAAATATTGCAAACAGGTTAAACTGAAACGCTGCTCATCCATGTGCACAGGTACATTAAATGAATAAAGAGAGTATCGACACAAATAAATTACAAAATGATTGCGCCGAGAAAATGCGGTAGCTGCTACGAAACTTTCTGATTTCTTAAACCATCTGATCGTCGTCCGCGAAATTTCACGATGTCCCCTCGTCGCGGAAGTTATAGCCGGCACAAGTTTAATTGAACCTCGAACGCGTCATTCCGAGATTCAATTTGTCCGGCGGAATGGCTATCGATCGGGTCAAATCATTTGCATCGCTAAGAACGGGTTGTCAATGGTTATTCGATGCGGAAAAGAGTGAAGTTGCACGGTCGACGGTGGTTAGCTCTCGTCGTGAAATGAATAATCGCGCGGTTTATGGTAACGCGGCACCGGAGACGATCATTCGCGATACTCGACGAGCCTCGACACGAGCCTCGACGACCGGTGCCGAGAGATGGCGAGCCGGTCTGACCGGAGACGGAGCGTGACTACTGATCACAGAAAACTATCCGCAATTTCGAACTATCCGAAGCATCGTAACGATTGATCTTTTACCTATTACTATCCTGACAAGAAATACCATTTATGCAGAAATAAATCAAAAGTGGAGAATAACATTCTGAGGCTTAGTTTTCAAGAAAATTCGATTGGAAAGTTTATCTAAAAAAAGTGTACAGTAAATCCTCGATGAGTATTTCGAAGGCTTCTGGGCAGTAATAAGGAGAGGTCCCCAAGTGTAACACTGGCTTTATTAATGAGGTTTAGTACGGTGATAAAGCCTGGAATTATGAAGCCAATGATACTGGTTTCAGCCGCATATGGCCATTAGTTTATGAAATATTTAATTTTCAGTGTCGGGGGCCTTGGAACTTATTGTAATAAGTAGAAACGGATCGCAATGGACAGACAAGGTAGCCAAGTCCTGTTTAATTAATTTATTATTTATTAAATAAACGAGATGAATCCCATTAGTGTACATTAATATATACGTATACAAAAAAAAAGCATACATTTATGTATTCAGTGTAAACGAGCATTGTCCTTTTGTACAAAAAGTTATAGTAATATGAAAATGAAAAGCAAATTGCCCGTGTGTCCAGCACATTTTCAAATTCAATTATCTCGGAAACGAAGCATCGTTAGAGAGAAGTTTTATTCTTCATTTTACAACGTATTTTTGCATGCAGAATATTCTTCAACTCGGTTTTACCACCCTTTCAGTTGTACCCTGCATATTATTATTCTTCGGGTAGGTCTAGCGACCAGTAGTCCACTATTTCTTGGCGATACATGCTCATTTCTGTCAAACTGAAGAATCTATAGTGGTTTATTTGTATTAATAATGGTTCTCCAAGATGCGACGTCTTCTTGTTGAGTGAAATGTCGGGAACACATTTTTAGTTCAATATATATCACATCATAATGAAAGAGCAATAGTGGATTTCTCGTTGGTGCGCCTCATATTTGTCAGATAATCCACTTAACAGCTAACGAAAACAAGTCTGTCCATTACAAAAACCTCTACGAATTAATTCCAAATAGTAATACACAGAAGATAACTAGATTTTCAATTGCACAAAATAATATTGCACGTAACATCGGCGATCCACAATAAAATCACAATCTCCGAAGTTCCGTTTAAAAAATTATCAGTTAATTGCATCACGCCCGCCCATTCAAACGGTACACCAGCTGCGATATATACGGACCAATCAACGGTGTACATAGCTGCGGGTTCAATTGCCACGCGTTAAACGTCCGCGCTCGCTCAGAAATATTTGCCCCTCTCCGTGTAGACCGCCATCTTCGCCGAACTTAACCTCAGGGGTCAGTCGTGCGGGTTAACGGCAAGGAACCGACTAAACCCACCCCAACACGCGTTCCAAGCCCATCTCGCTTCCTCCGCCTGTTTCAGCCCTTCTTCCCCCGTCTCCCTATCGTCGAGCTTTAGCTCCACTTTTACTTAACTTTCTCCCTTCCACCCCTCGTATCCTTCTTTGCTTTCTCCTTTTCTCTCCACTCGCCCACTCCCCTCCCTCCCCCCTGTATCACTCCCTCTCTTTCTCTCTCGAACGCGCTCTTCACCGCCATTCCCCCTCCCGGAAAATCAATATGGAGTGGCGTTGGTATACGACGTGGTGGCTGCTACCGCGTGTACACCCCCCAGCGTTTGCGTCCCTTCTGGCAGTGTTCTCTCTTCCTTCTTCCCTCCACCCCTGGTATCTATCTCGCTTCGTCACTCTTGCGTCTACCCCCCTCGTTGTTCTACTCCCCCAACCCCCTCATGGAACATACTTCCGTCGCACAGCGTATTCTAGGTTGCGCGTCCCTCCCCTCGGACATGGCCTATCGTCGCCCGACGCCTCGATCAAATACAGCCGGCGGCTCTCGAAGGAGGCGAGAGAGAGCCCCTGGTCCATTCGGTGGCTACGCTGGCGGAGGCGTGTGTGGCACAGTCGTCGAAAATTGTGTGGCACCACCGTCTGATTTTGTTACATACAGGGTGTGTCGCTGATTATAAACTCGGTAGGTTATTTTCGCGAGTGTTGCCGATACGATGGAACAATCGAGAGGGGTCACGATGCTTCGAGGACATGCACCTGCTGATAATAAAAATTTTATTGGATCGTGTAAATTTTTCTTGGGGATTGTTTTGTTGTATAGCTTCAGCTATATTAGCTATATTATATTAGAAAATTGGCTACACTAACTATTATCTACGTACAATATAATACATGATTGCACTGTACATAATATACAAAACGTACAGTGTATGATCTAATTGTAATAATCACCTGCATAAATTGACGATTTTACGATTTCAACTGTATTTTTTAACAATTCATGTTTTTCATACGAGGTGAGATTGCTCCGAATTTCCTATTAAAATTCAACCATCAGTTGGATTAACCGAGCGAGTTAAGTAAGATCTCAGTTGTTATTAATATTATTGGTATAAATGTCCAATATATTTTTACTAGAAATTCTCATCGATCCGTCGAAGAGATCGGTCACCGAGTTCACACGTAGCTGTGATTCCATCGAGCTCGGGTCAACATCCGGCTATATTGGCACCGCCGCCACTGGTTGAATAGACCGCGTGGTCCGCGCCTTCCGGCGAATTGCCGCACTTTCCAGCTTTCTTGCCACCCGCCGCCGTCCACCCCCCGTTGCCCCGGCCCGGAATATAATTTCTCCGGAGAATACGGAGGGGGGACGAGCAGAGAAAGGACATGGAAGGAGGGCTCGAGAAAAGAGACTCGGCCCGTCAAGGGACGCGCCGAGGACTCTGCCCTCGCTCGGCGACGCGCTCCCATTTTTCTCACGACCGTGCTCCAGGCACTCGCAATTTTGTCTTCTTCCCCCGATCGAAGTACACCGACGCTTAAAAAGTCTGGTTCGCTCGAAATCCTCGCTGTTTTTGCGAGTGGAAACTGGTGTAAGTTCGTAAGTTAAACTATTTCGTAGTCATTTGTTCAACAGTTTTATTGTATTCGATCTATGAAATAAAATTATATAGAACTTTACACTTTTTTTGATAAGAGATAATGCTTTCATAGTGTATGCTAAATTAAACGTAATTAGATAAAAGACTTTAATGAAGGTTAATAGAATTGTGTCTCTCACTTCTGAGGCGTTTAAGTCACCTGTTTCAACACCTGTCTGTTTATATTAGTCTGCAGAAATATGAATTTGCATAGAAATATTCATGTTACAGGACGATATTTATACGTGGAGTATCGTTTTCGAGAAAATCGATTCCGTTCGGGAGAACTTGGCCAACGTGTCTGATCATTAACGGCCCTTTCTACTTACTGTACTCATTCAAAGTAATATGGTATATTCAATGTACACTGCGTGGCATAACTGTAATACCACCCTAAAGTTTTCCCTTGTTTCTAGGGAATACAATCTATCCTTTTCTAGACAAACATTATTTCTGAAAACGATTTCAGACATTTAATACCACAATACTGAAGTTACACAAACTCAACAGAAAATGGACACTATCATATCATTATCAATATATATAAGTAGTACCAGTCTTCCTTGATCAGACACAACCAAAGACCAATCACAAGCCCACATAACACGCAACAATATAATTCGAAAACACCTTCATAAATCAAATAACTTCCAATCTAATTCCGTACAGCAAAATTCTCCCAGAACAACCACTCTCGAAAACAAACGTTCAACGGGCACAAATAGCGCAACTGAGAATCTAACCCAGAGGGTAACCTCCTCGCAAAGTCAACCTCTTTCAACAAACTTTCCATCGGGTTTCCTCTTCCACGTTTGTTCCATGCTCGCGGGAGAAGGTTCTTTCGCAATGTTTGTTATTGTTCCACCCCCACCCCCTCCGTCCACGAACGGTGTTTCAGAGTGCCTCCGCTTCGCCATGAACGGCTGTTGAATGTAGGGTAAACTGTTGAACGTGACACAGTTTGTGTGCTCCGGTTGGTGTGCACGCCCGGTATGCCGGGGTCGCGTTTTGTCGCGCACGGTGGAGCGCAGTTTTTCATTCGCTACGCGCTGGGGAAAGCAGGAGTACGAACGGGCAGAACGTCAAAACGCGGTCGCACGCGAGTGTGCCCGCATCAATGCAGCGAAACGGATGATTCAAGAGGGTGGTGACCGCGCGTCGCCATTCGTCGAGCAACGAGATTTCCGGAAAACAGCAACAGCGTAATGCCATTTTCAGCGTGTAACGTCGACCACAAAAATAAACGCTGCCCCCTGTCGAAGGACACAGACGTTCAAACCGTTAAGGGAGCGATCTGGTGGGAACAACTAAAAGTGAATATTAAGCCAATCTCTTTGAAACTTTCAGAACACTTTATTGTACAATTAAACTCTAAACGAAAATTTGTATTTTCATGACAAATCCATAAATATTATACTTATAACGACTTATCTACAGTCCGTGAGCAAAAAAGGTATTCTAAGGCGGGGAATGGAACTGAAAAAATATTCAATTATATTCCTTAACATCTTCTTCGCAGCATGAACCTACGTTTATAATTTTATTGTTTTAATAAATCATATTTTTTAACGTTTCTTACTTGAAAATTTTTTTGTTATATGTCATTTTTCCAATGTTGCATTTTCTAGCTTCGAATTCATGCTGTGAGGAAGATGCCTTGTGATTGGCTTGCGCGTACTACAAGCCAGTGTCACGCGAGAAAGGTTCGTTAATCGTTAAAACTCTACAGTTCCAGCATTTGTTGTGCAATTTTTAGTGTGGTACAGTAGTGAAATTATTCATAGTACTTCGATTTGACTAAGTAGATATACTGAAGTACAACTGTATGCCAAGAATGATGTAATAGGAGAAGGTGATAAGGAAATTGACTATCATTTTTATAGGTGGTATAGACCGAGTACATTAAAACAGAATATATATCATTTTCGCTTGGCAACAATATTTCAACGAGTTCTGTTCCACCGCCACGATAGAAGAGAATGCAATTCCGTAGTGGAATTCTAATTCTTCAGTGACCTCGCTAGAATGTAAATTACTTTGTATTACTCTTAATACTGTAGTCCCAGGGCGTAGTGAGTCACAATAATAAAAAGATGGTCTGGTACTTAAATAATACGAAGAGGAGATTTAAAAAGTTTAGAAGGTTTCTCTGTAGTTACGTATTTTTAAAACAGACTTATTTATTCAATGTTACAAATGAAATGCTAAATAGAAATCCACCATGTTGAATTCCATTGTTTTAGTTAATCTGTTGAATCGTCGAATTTCAGGGTAGTTGGTGTAAATGAAACTTTCGTATGCACACATCGAAGATACATTTAGGAAATAGAATCGTAGATACATTTAGGAAACTTTTGTCTCTGTGTGGGAAAATCGATCAGCCATTCGTAACATTTCAATGATGGCTGCGTTATTGGATATGCAATTCAAAACGTTGGCTTTCCGTAGTACTGAGACTATACAGAGTGTCGTTGAACTGGAAATACAACCTAAAGTGGGATGATTCTACATACGCAAAACATCGAAAATGGAGAATTTTATCTTTCTACACGATACCTATTTTTCGATGGAATGAAGATTAGACAGTCATAAAATACGATCTGTTCTACTGATATTACATTACAGTAGCATACTAATGCATGATTGTAAATACTGTTTGTACAATTTCTGACTATACTTCGCAGTTTCTATTTGTGACGAACACTAACGACTGATAACAGTACAACGGTGTCCATCTGACTATCTTCCAACGGCCAATTTTACATGAAATTACAGAGACAACAAACACCATTAGCGTCAGTAGAAATACCTACTGATGGTCAGACACATGAGTAGAATAGCGATTAAGTGCACGCCATCTGAACCCTTTTGGTACGACATAACTTAATGAAAAAAGTCCTCTTTTAGACTTCTCTCCCAGTGCATAAATATGCAAACAGGACAAAATGAACTAGAACAGTGTCAGGGAGATACTGTGTGTTAGGATGGAGAGTTAAAAAAAAAGGGACAAAATGAAATTCTTTCTCTTAGCGAATATATGCGCCAACAGTACTCAAAGGATTATTATACATACACCCGTATATAACATTCTCCACACAGACGTAATCGGCATTATGATATACAGTCCTCTCGGAAAGTAAGTCAACACATCCTCTAAACTGTTTGAAAAATGACGATCGTCGTATTGCTGTGAGACGAGACGTTTCTGCGTCTCTTTTGTTACTTATTACAGATTCATTAGCGTATTCAGCATTTATTTTAGCAGCACCTTAGGCAAAACATTATAGTAACCCTCGTCCACTGTTGAATAAACAAATTGCCCTACAATTCCTCGAATAAAATTTTGCCTAAATCAATGTCGCTCGCCAACTAACTTTCCAATGTGACTGTACATTGAAACAAACTATCCACCCACTACGCATCCCCACAGAAATTCACCTGTACAAGCATTCTCCAATCACCCCTATCAATCCTCTCAAACGAACGATTCAACGTCGATTGAAAATCCCTCTCCCCCAAAACACCCAGAATTTAAGTTAAAGTAAGTTAACACCCAACGGACAACAAAAACCTTCAGTATCGCGACTACTTATCGCACCCTCGATCCTATCCTGGCCGGTTCGGAGGCGCCCTCGGACAAGCAGAGAGAGAGAGAGAAAAAAAAAAGAAATCGACCGGTGGAATTCCCCTAAGCAGCGACGGTGGCGTCGAGGGGAGGGGGCCTGGGTTACCCAGAAATCGCCACGGCCCTGGGGCATGCGCGTGGCGCGCGTCGGGGAGGGTGAGGCGGCGGGGCGAGAGGGGCGGCCGGGTTTAGTAGCGGAGGTGCACGTTGTGCCAGGCGGCCGGCGGCAGTAGCGAGGGGCCGTGCTGCTTACCACGGGGGCACACGGCGGGCTGCGTGCGTGTGCGTGGGTCAGCCTTGCCCCACATTCCGGCCCGAGTCGCGCGTCTTTCGCGTCGAGCCGGCGCGGCGTTTACAACAACGGCGAGTGAGACGGGTCGTCGGTGTGTCGTGGGACGCGCAAAGGGGGGGAGTCATGGGATATGGTAGCGGTCGAGAAAGTGCCGGCGTCGAGCAGCGTCCCGCCGGCGACTCGCGCGACGGCGCTACGTGAACGCCGGCAAGGCTTCCGAGTGAACGACACGAGTCTCGTTGCCGCTTCGACGGCGTAGCTTGCTGCCTCGCGTGTGTATGTGCGTGTGTGTGTTTGTGTGCGTGTGTGGTCAACTGTATTCCACCGAGTGAGTAAGTAAGAAGAGTGCGTTAGACGTGCGCGTGGTCGTCTACATCTCGCGCTCTCGTTTTGGGTAGGAATACGTGTGTGTGTTTGTGTGCTGTGGGGGAACAAGGAGGTTAGACGAACGGGAGATTCGAGATGTAAGTTCGGCTACCTTGGGAGAGCTGGCCTGCGAACGGGAAGGGTGGTTTTTCACGCGGGACCCTTCACCGGCTCGCAAGGGGTGGTGGAGAATTGCGTACGTGATCGTGAGTGCGGGAGAAGTTTTGTGCTTCTACATCGCAAAACCCGGGGGTTGTGATGGTGCCTCGTGGTGTTGCCAGTGTGATCCTGTTTTTTTTTCTTCCTATTTCTTTGAGGCATTCCGCCGATTCTTTCGGTGAAAATTCGAGTTCGTTGATGGTTCTCGGGGAGCGCGAGGAAAACGGCTCGATGATAGTGGACAGTCGCTCTTAATACGACCGCGACCGATCGAAAGAATTCAAGCGAAACGTTCGATACGCTGCCCTGACGATGCTTTCAGCCATAGACAAAAGGGATCCGTCGGAGGATCGGCACACCGCTGGGGTGGTGGGATTATCGTTAGAGAATTAAAATTCCTTGGCGGTGAAAGGCCGGCGATGCTCTTTGAGGCTGAGGAATTTGGTAAACTGGCGGTCGTGGGCGGCGAGCAATCCTTTGCGGTATCCTCGGGGCGGACGAATCTCCGATAATACGAATTCTCCGCGTTTCTTTCATTTCCCGAAGTTCAACGGCACCGGATCTTTTCCGTTTCTTGTACGAAGGGGGAAGGGGACTCGGGAAAACACGCGGAAACGGGCTAGCGTGAGGAGAATAGTGTCGATTGCGGGGCTGTACGACGAAGAAAAACTCTCGTTTGGAAGTTGCCACTCCGATCGTGTCAGGAATTCCATCGGCTCGCTATATCGGATTATTCGAAGAGTCTTCCTTTGTCGCAGGGGCACAATGCTCCGTTTCGATCGAACCGCTACCTACGATCGTGTTTCAATTTTCGGTCGAGAGGACCGCCGTTTGAGAAACTTGGACGCTGCGGGATTTGTTGCTGGCTTTGGAATTTCGCGTGAAGTTTCGGGCTTCTCCATGGTCGAGGCGTGGAACTTCCGAGAAGCGGATTGTTCCGTTTAATAAGAATCTTCCGTATACTCTTGGCTGGATTTGGTTTAGCGGGTCAATAACACGTCAGCTTGGCGGCGAGAGACACTAGCGCGCGAGAGGAAAATGTGTGTGTAGATCGATTCCTTTGGAAATATCAATTTTCCAGAAAGCTGATCGATCGTTCGTAACCTCTGTGAATTTTTCTGTAATTTCTGTTTCAAAAAGTACATCTGATCCTAACGTGGAATTTTTTTTCGTCGTATGGATCCATCGATCGTCAGTATAATTGTGTATGATAGGAATTTTACATGGAAAATATACTCTCTGTTTGGGGTAGATCTATTAAGACGACTTCGAGGTAGATTGGTTTTCTAAATGGAACTTTAAGATGATGTTTTTGGAGGGATGCTATACACCATGATTTAGGATCGAGTTTGGAAAATTTAGTAGAGTATTCTGTGGAAGTTCTTGATTACTATTCAGGTTAAGTATTTAGAAGACTGCGTCACAAATCTTCCTTAAGACTCTTCCCTTCGGAGTGATCATAAAAGATGATAAAGAAGATCTTGATACTCTGTTTAAGAAGTTGACCTTGAGGTGGTCTTTATCTAGAAAATTCGAAGATTATTTTCCAGAAAGGGAACGAAGCGTATAAGAATTTCCAAGAAAATATTACTCAGCTCAGCAGTGAAGGGAGAAATAATTCTCGAGGAATTAAACTTCGCTACATTTCAACGCCTTATTATTAACAATTTTACTCCGAATACACCATTTCGGGATAGTCATCGCCAACTTGGCAAGAAGACTCCCAAGGTACTTCACTTCGCGAATCAGCCGCCTGTTCACGCGTTAGAATATCACCTTGTACATCATTTCTGAGCCGTTCGCTAGGCACCATCAAAAAATTTCATTTAACCAGGGCTACTAAACTGCGTTCGAGGAACTTTCTTCCCGGCCACGGTTTAGCTTGTTTTAGTAGAATATAAAGATTTATTCGCGCGTTAACGACTCGTTCCTCGGCGATCTTGGATGAAGCTTCTTCCACGGAAGAGGGCGATGGATGGGGGCCTCGACGTTCGTTGAACGTGTTGTTTCTGTTTTCCTCGGGACCCCGATAAAACCCACGGGGGCTGTTTAAAAGGGTCGTTTCGTATGCGTGGAACGCGAAGTAATATATTTCTACGCGACTGATCCGCCCCGTTACGCTCGAAATAGAAATCCACCCCGCTCTGTGTTTGTAGTCTCGCGAAGAATTCGGTACTTCGAGGGTTGTTCGTGGATCGCTGGTCCAATCCTGACGACCATCATAATTTCTCTGTTATTTCGATGAATTAGCATTGATCTCCAAAGAATCGTGTGAACCGATTCATTGTTAGGATTATAATGCGTAGTCGTTGATTTGCATAATCGATTGATACGGTAATCCGATGATTCAATTAATCGTTATTCATTCGCAACAGTTTGTGATTAAATTAATTGATAATCTTCTGCAGATTGGAATCTAGATGAGAGCTACTTAATTAGGATGAAGAATTTTTTTTATCGGTTTCTTATGTTGCAAATGGTTCCTTGAGTTATTAAGGAAGGTGTAGTTCATTGAAAACTGTGGTTTGTTGGATTAATATACGTCTTGAGGGTAACCGTGAGAAACATTATCTGACTCGTGCTCTATGTTCTTTCTTAGTGAATTGACTCCTCACGGCATTGTACAAGTTCCAAGAAGAGTAATTAACATAGTTTCTCACTTTCCTTACTCAGTTTTCTGGAGTACTGCAGCAGTACTGCGTCTACCGAAAGACGTCTGTTATTTCAGACATAACTGTGAAGTTTGTCTGCTGAGTCATGGAAGCTGTTGGTATTTAACAATATTAATATTTAATCCAGAAATATTTAGTGTCGAATAATTTTTAATAGTGTGACTATGGAACATTCTTCGCGAAAGTGAGATTACGATCGGTAAAAGTACGTATCAATCCCAGCGGAGATAATAGAGAGAAAGGGAAAGTCGGTAAAGATTAATGATTATCATCTATCAGCATTAATTGAGAGCAATTCCCGATACACGAGGCAGGGGAATACACGGGCGTTAATCATTCAATTGGAAACTGAGCTGAAAGATCATTTAAAGAATTGTGAAACGATAGACTATTACACTTAGACCTCTTTAAATCAATCGAAATCTCACATGTACTACAATAATACAAGTTAAATTCACCATTACCTTCAAATCAGTCTTTTAAACTATTGATTTCGGTGACATAAACACGATTATTTGAAACAGTCAGAATATACAAATCTTAAAACATTCACGAAATATAGAAATTATGAATATCACGAAACAAGGCTAGTGAGTGTCACTCAGCGAAAACTCATTCAACAGCACGAACGTTTAGATTTTCCTTAATAAATCTTCCAAAGATAATGTCAATGAAATGTAAAAAATAATCTAGAAGTTCGTGAGAAAATTATATAAATGGCACTATACCAATTTTCGTCTAAAATCAAATTCGAACCAACTTATCTCTGAACTCATTACATGTTTCGTTGTATATATCCTGCGAAGATCGAAGGCTGATATCGATCACATTTTAATTAAGCCGGGAAAAGCGATAATTGTTTCCAAGAGCGGTAATTTTTTTCTGAGCGCTCGCAGCGGTCCACTTTATCGCAGGCAACTAACAATAGGTTCATCTATTTAAACTTTTCGTGTTATTGCATTAAAGTCCATTATTCGCTGAATATTACCGAGGGAAAAGAGTTCGCGAACGTCGGGGGGGCTCTTTAGTGCTCTTTTTTCGCGCTCCGCGGCCGACGTAATATCTCGTGACGAGCATGTCGGTATTCCCGGCTACGTTGGGCATGAAAAATTCTTGGAACTCGTGCTGCGAGCGGGTCGACTACTCGGTAGCTGCATACAATCTTGATACGTCAGCCATTAAAGCGACGGAACGACTCCTTTAAAAGGGTAAATAAAATTGTTAACATCCGAAATAACTCGCTGATAGTAGCTGTCGCGGAAAGTTCCGCGACTTATTGTCCCTATTATTCACATTCAAGCTTAGCGGCCGTTATTTTCCTTGATCTTCTGTTATTTTATTAGCGGGAACTGCATTGTGAACGAAACTATGGTCGGGTAATCTCGATAATAATTTTACATTCAACACTGTGTATTCTATCAATTTCATTGAATATATGCACGCCAGGGACTTGCAGGCCAATTTGTTCCCATACTGGTGAATGAACAGGCAAATTGATTATCCATATAAAACAGCTCCAATAATCAGTACAAGATAAAATCTGTTAGTAATTACCCTTCAGGGAAGTAAAAGAACTTTTGTTATAAAATCGTACTCTACTTCAAACAATTATTTTATTGACTAGACGTTTAAACGAAATCTTTGCATAATGGTTTTATTCTTCCGATAAAATTGTGCCTGTCTCTACTTCGTTGTAATTGCAATACCTGCAGATACACGAAACCATACTCACAGGTATCATAAACCACAAAACTCTACAGCAACATATTATGAATCCCCAAAGACCGACAAACTTCAATCTCTTCACCGGAGATTCCCTAGATCGCAATAATCCAACTTTGGTCGACGGTAAACAAATGCCAAACGATCTTCGTATATTTTCACGTATACTCGAGCGTTTAATCCAACAACGTTCGAACATTCACGGATCCGAAATTTCTTGCATACGTGGGTCGTCCGTTATCGCGCGATAACCGCACCGTCTCCTTGAAATTCTGCCAGGACGTCTGGGCAGCGTATTCAACGACAAAAAGCGCGCGTCCCGATCGTGTTCGATCGAAATTCGATGCTCACACGGTACGCGAACGTCTGTTCCTAGTTTCTTTTTCGCTCCTTGTGGCCGTGTCTCGCGTATTAGATCGTGAGATTCCACGTTTCGCAGTGGAAACACTAGCGATCGGTCGAAGACAATCGAATCGCGAATGAAGAACCACCGTTCGCTTGAATGCTGGGCCCGCGAAACCGACGAAGACTTAACAAATCTTTTCCCCCAGAGGAGGATGAAGTGATCGAATTTGAACAGAGGATACGAACGCGTGGGAACAGTCACACATATCTATCGTGAGAGATCAACGACAGAAGAGAGAAAAGAGATGCGAATGGATCGCAGATAACATAACCTAAATCACTAATATGTACATAAAATCGGCTGTGGCGATCGAAAAAGAATCTATATATCGTCGAGAACATAAAGAGTATTATCTCAAAGCGATTCTATTTGTTTCGTCTATCCAGCTGTTTGAAGTTTAAACACAGATGATTCTATGATATCTATTAAATAGTTTAAGTAAATTGCGCACACAGCGCCACAGGTTATATATTATATATATCGTCACCGTGAACGATCCGAAGAGGATATGGACGGTCACGTCGAGAAAGATAAAGAGGACGAGTAACGACCAAAACGAATGCTGTCAATTACAATTATAGTCGAATTATCGGGTTAAAATTTTCGCCTAGTTCAATTACCATTACTATTCTAACGAGTTCAAACGAGTCCCTTCTGTAGCCTGTTTTTCGAACCTCTACCTCCTGCGCCGAGAAGATAGATTGAGAGGAAGAGGAACGTTGCGAGACAACGAAGAAGAAGACGAAAAAAACGACGGGGTTGAGGGGGAAGCAGAGAAGTGTGGTAAAACGGCCTACAAACGTATCTATAGTTCTAACGGGAGGGAGGAACGCTTTCCTCGAAAGCTCCCAACCTTTCACAATGGTTGTACCTGGTTTAATCTGCAGTTAAGACTTCCCCGTACAGAACGGAAGCCGCGCGATCGCTTCCGTGACGCTACTGAAGGTAAGAGTAGTAATACAATAGTTTACGTCGCCGATGGTTGTTGCGATGTTATTCGAGCCAACACAGTTTTCCATGGTTGCGGACCAGTTACTACGGATCGGATCCGGTATTAAATGTCATGGATCCACGGGGCTGTTTAGAGGGAAGGGAATTTATTTTAGAGCTGTTGTAACTCCGAAAGCGCCGATTGCAATTGTTTACCGTTCGATATCTTCGGTCGACGGCTCGTGTGCAGAGCTTTCTCGGAGACTTTAGGGGTGTGTTTTACTAACCCTGACGGAAAGTACTTGACCGAACAGAATAAACGTATGTGGGGAAAATTGTTCGTAGAAAATAGGTATTTGTAATAGTTGGGTTATCGAAGAGTTGCATGTATTTTAATAAGTGGTTTAATATTTCGGATTTTTGACTTTGATTATTTTTGTCAGAATTCCATGCATTTATGGTATGCAGAAGTATGTAAAATACAGTAAAGGACGAAAATTTGATCGAGTTTGATAAAGTTTTTATTTTATTTTTATTTTAGTAAAATCCCCGAGGAAAGAAAGAATTTTCTATTCTTCCTTCTGTTTTTATCAATCACTCGATAATAAGACATTTTGCGTAAAAAATTTGTAACTTATAAATTAATTATCTTTTATTTTGTCTGTGAGGTACGCAATTGGAAGGTGGAACAATTGAAGGATTAGAGAAAGCAGTTGTCTTGCGATTTTCACAAAAATTGTTGAATACTTTGCAATATTTTTTTAGGTTTCACGTTTCAGTAGATGAATACAATTCTCAATTTAGTCGTATTTCCTTCTAATATAACCTACTCTCCATTTTACTGTTTCTTTTATGTACATATATAGAACAATATTTTTGATTTCTTATATGAATAATGAACATATTAGCTTGTTTGATTAAACAGTTTCTGGCGGAGGTTGGGGGGAGCAGTATTCGTTGCAATAAACCGAGGTACTTGATAAACGTGGTTTCGAAAACAATCGGCGTTCCGTGGTTATGGATATCTATTTATATCGAGACAGAAGTTTGTTTCCTCGAGGGGTAGTTTTGCAACGACTAATAAAACTTCGAGTGTACAATATCGGAAATTAGGTTTTCTGTTCTCAGTGTTTCTCCAGAAATGGGTTTCTATTCGAAGGTATGATTATTTTAATAGGTACAATGTAGAATCGGTATAACTGGTCAGGAGTGATAGACGTAATAAAGTTTCAAACTGTTTAAAGCATTCGTTTTTCGTACCAGTTTGCAGAAGTTTTTTATAACAGTTTTTTCAAGACTGGCAATTGGTGAGAGTCTGCACTGAAAACGTAGAAATTCCTGAACGATTAAATTTTGAAATTATACTCGGTTAAAGGTTAGATAGAATTATTGCTTAATGTAACGAAATGGATATTCCTGTTCGAGGAGAATTTATATATTATTTCCTGCTACTGCAATCGTATGGTTTCAACCATTTTTAATTAAGAACACGGCTTACCACTTACAGTGTGGTTTTACCTAAAAGATAAAATGAAAAAAGCGTTTTCAGTCAGAAATATCGTGAATTCGTTTAAATTTTCAGGAAACGTTTAAACGCGCGAAAATTCACCGGTATCGTGGAAGTATATTTATTCATAAGCTGTCCTACATTCCTCAACAATATTTCTCCGCTATCAAATTCCGCACCATTTCATTTCTATCAGCTGAAATACATATCACTTTTGTCCATTTCTTAGCCAAATATAAACTACGAATACGAACGATATCACGTACCGAATATTCCACCTGCCGTATAAAATTCTTCCCACATCCCTGTCCCGTCTTCGCCAACAAATTTCTTCTATCTTTTCTCGGCTGCCAGTTTGTCCTGTGTCGTTGCTCCCAATTAAGTTTCCAATCGCGTGGTCGACGGTGTCACGGGGTAAAACAGAACGTTCCGTCCCGTAAGGATTCCTACGGTGTAGCCTCTTTAAAAGTCAACAAGGAAATTCAACGAGACACCGGCCAATAAAAGATGGAGGATCATCCTTGTTCCCTTGACTGCTCGTTTCGCCAGAGGGTTAACTCGTTCGGACGGACGTCCTTGTGCCGCGGCCTTTGATTAAAATTTACAAAAGCGTCAAGAGGATCGTCGCCAGTTTTCGGAAGAGATTGGACAATGACACGCGAAAACGTCAATTCCAATGAGACCGTACCGGTGTTACGTTCCGATTATACGATTGCTTTTGTAACGCGAGTGGCGTGGTTGACAAGCGATGAAATTTTACTGGTCCTTGTATAACTTGGACATTTACGGTTTAAATGTATCTATTTAAACCACCGTAACGTCAATCTCAGATGATTAATTTCCCTCAGCTAACAAAATTATCAATCTATTTTAGTGTTCAATTCCGCTGAAGAGATTGCTTCTATTGATCAATGGGGCGAAGAGTTATTGTAGCGTTAATATTTTACGTAATTCAGTGCTATTTTAATATATGTATAATGGTGATTACTGATAAATCATCACTGGAAAACTATAATTAGATACTACGTGTTTATAACAACAGACAGAATGAATTAAAAACACTACTGAGGGTTTAGTAACCCTTCCCCCTAGTTTTAATTTTTAACCATTCACGAGATATACCGATAAATAATCCTCCATATTTCGCCAAATTGTCATTCATTTTCCAAGAAACCGAAGGGCAATATTATCCCAGTGATATGACCCCTCATTCTCGATCATCTTCCGTCATTTATACGGAAAAAAATTGCCTGGAATATGTTCTGAAAACAATTCATATTAAAATTTTATTCGAACATAGTAATGGATTACTTATTGGTACACCTAATAACACCCCCAATAGAAAATCTACATTTCTGTTAAAATTCTAACTTTCGTAATGAATTGTTCGTAAATGAAACAAGCTCCTCTGTATTGGAGAATAAGAAGAATCATCTCGGAATATCGTAAAATCGAAACGAGCCAAGAAGAAAGTTCCGTACGGAAACGAAATTTAATCATCGATCCGAAGGGAGTGTTCACTGAGGTCGACTCGTCTCGCGATGGAGAACTCGAAGCCGCTAAAAATTGCTCCGCTTCGTCGCGCGCCACTTTTACGGGGACGATATTAGGATTATAAAGGATCGTAAAGTGAACTGCACGGAAGTTCCGCGAGCAACGAGTCGACGGTGATTCATTCGAACGACGATACACGGATGTAACGTTAAAGTTTCGACCGCTTGGCTGAACGGGGCGGACACTTACCGCAATTTCCTGGCCGCGTGTCGCGTGAGAACGGAACCGCCTTCAGAAGCTTCGCCAGGAAGACACTTCGCCGTGAAAAACCGTCCGAACGTGCCAAGACACTTGTTGACGTCGCCACCTTGCCTTCCGTTTTCGTCGTTTTGCTATTTCGCTCTCCGCGTGATCGACACTTCATTGTCGACTTTCGTGCCGCCTGCACTCGAACTGACTCCGCAATATTCCCGACAGCACACTATTTCACACGGTACAAAGCAGAATGAGAAGAAAAAGTGAACGCGATAATTAACTGTGAATATTTAACACATTACAAAAAGGTTATTTGAATACTTTGAATTTTTTTTAATAATTTATAACACTTCGTCTATCAACTTTCGTCTAAAATATTTTCAGGATGACAAAAATCACATATTCGTACATTTTGTTATACCTTCATGATATCATGTCAGTTATCAGTCGATAAGAAAACGCGAAATCACGTCCATCACGATTCGATTTCCAAAATATTGATTGTACTATTCTCGAAACTGGGTCGACAAGTTTTACAAAAAAAAAAATGTCATCCGGATAAAGGGGTTACCAATCGCGTTTGACGCGGGCATAAACGGATCTTGATGCGTTTCAAAGGCAAGCTCGGTGGGCGTCGATGGTAAACCATTCTGTGAAAAATTAAAACAGCACTTCGAACGGTTCAACCGGACGGGTTTAGAGATAGTCGACGCAAGCGGCGTTCCAATTTCTGTCTGCGCTACTTACCGGCAACCGAGTCGACTGGCCGGGTTATTAGCAACACCGGTAGATATTAATTATCGTTGAAATCTGAGGAAGTTGGCCAAGTAGAAACGCCCGGTTAGATATTACCGTCGGGATCGTGAGATCCTTGGGTACGTGCTAATTGGGCGAATTCTCGTAGCTTTGAAGTGGTATACGATTTTGTTTTGCTCTTTTTTGTAACTCTGTACTAACTGAATTATTTCCGCGAATACTCCGATTACTCTGTAGAAACCAAGAAATAGTTATTATTTACAATGTTTCATAGATAATATATGTGAAAGCAGAAATATTAGATCATTAGAAACCTGTTAATAGTATATTTTTGCAAGAAGTAAAGGAAAGAAATTATTACAGGGGATAATGTCTTTACGTGATTATTTATAGATAAGTTTCGTATAAGTAGTAGTTTCAATTAATGGGCAATAATCGCAATCTTTATCATATTGTTTAAACCGTATCGAAACGGATACAATGATGACCTAAACAGCCCTTAATTTCACTTGAACGTTACAGTTCAATTTTACCATAATCCTCGACGTTTCATTCGAAAAATGATTAATGTCATGTGAAATGTTCTGCATGAAAAAATGTTGTTTCGCTGCGTCGGGACCTTGTACACGTAAATTATAATCACCGTTGAAGCCAACGAAGGAAAGCACAGCTTGAACTTCGAAGCCAGGGCAATTACAACAACCAAAGTAAAGTTATACGCGCAAACTACCACGGGCACCTGATCGCAGTCACTCCAGTGCATAGTCAGGTGTACGATATAATGCAGTTAATCACTATGATCCTTGCCCACAAGTTTCGATCATAGTTCGCAAAAGCGCGCCGGTGACAAAATGAAGATTAGACAGTGCAGTAATTCACAAAGTATAGTAAATATTCAAGGGTCAATCATGGGAGGGCATTAATAGTTACAGTTGGCCAACAGTTCTAACTGAATTACCAGGGGCCATGGAAATGAATAAATCCCGTTCATGGTCGAACAGCGAAACGGTTGTTGCGCTAGGCTGGATGGCATTGCCGGGATAAATGCAAAATGCATTGACCTCGTGCCCCCTCGTTGACTAACAAGCACGTTCGAACGGCGACGAAAACGAGACGCCATTAACAGTACAATGAAGTAAATTAATTAATGAAGGTTAATTAAAGGAAAGAAATTTTCTTGTGATACTAATGTACACTGATAATAACTATAAAACCACCCTAAAATATTCAATCCTTATGTACCTTATCCACTTTTTTCTAGGGAGTAGAATGCATTCTTCTCCGGAGGAACATTATTTCTCAACACGATTCAGTTTCGTTTTTACTTTAACCATAATAAATAAGAATTTAAAATTTTCGGGTGATTTTATAGTTATGCCACGCAGCGTAGCACAGAAATAGGGACCGATTAGAGTGTGAGTGATTAATAATCGTTAACTTTACATTTTACAAATATCAGTATTTAATTTTTCTACGAAATATTCCACAACATATTCATAAGAACAGAATTTTAATAAACAAAAATAACAATTTTCTTTCTACTGCGCTGTCGTTATAACTTTCATTAAAGATTCTGCGATAAGTAGGAAAAGGAGAATTATTGGTCGCTACAAATTCAAACGAGAACAGAACTCAGCCCTTATTCTCCTTAACGTACACCAAAAAATCCACCCAGAGCTTAATCATTTCCAAGCCTTTTGAAAGTCTCCGCCAGTGTTCTAACTAATGCACGAAGTCCCGAGAGTGTAATTTCCTAGGTCCTAGAGGAATAAATTAAAAAATCGTATCTCCCTCTCTCTCTCTTTCTCGCTAGACTACGCAAATTAAAACATGGTAAAAAATGTTCCAAATGGCATTATCTGCGTAAATTGTAATTTCATCCCTGTAACTTGTAATTACCGAGCGCAACACTAACCGTACAAAGAGTAGCTTAAAAGCATCCCGAGGAACGACCGTCCCTTTGACGTGACGGGGTTACCTGTTCGAACGAACGTGATATTGATACCGACATTCCCACGTGGCTGTCGCGTGTAATTGTTTCAAGAACATCGGCTGTGGTTCGATGATAAGCAACAGGGGGGTGGGGGTGGCATCCTCGAAGGGCATTGCTTGCATTGTCACGTGAACCAACGTTATCCAACTTACGATCCTCTTTCATCCCCTCCCCCTCCCCCCTCTTGACTTCTACCTGGGCGCCCCTTAATATGGAACGATCCACGGGATGATCCAACGAATTTGCAATTCCGCGCCCCGTCTTAGGAGACCCTCCCCCCTCCTTCTCCCACTGTTCCACTTTATTCCAGCGTTTCGTTTGCATCGCCGCCTTAAAATTGAATTCCCACAGGACCCAATTTTAGTTCAGGCTTCGCCGTCTTCCATGCTGGACATACTGGCTGCTACGATACAACTGCGTCGGAATATAAATTCTTCGGTAGTGTGTGTGCGTGTTTGTGCCCGTGTTTCTGTTTCGAGGTGGATCTGAAGTGATCTGGAATTGACGATGATAGTTCGTGTCGGGAGTGGCTTTGGAGAAATTGTTTCTTTAACACTAGAACTACCACACCAGTCAATATGACTGGTTTTACAATTTCATTTTAAAATTCCTACTTCATGTTAGATTTTTTTCCCGCATACCGTGTGCGATAAGACATTCTTGTGTTCGCAATTTCTAACAATGTAGACTTACCATCGTTTAAGACGAGGAATTAATCGTGGGGTAGATTGAAATACCAGTAGTATTCAGGGACATCCACGGTCTAACTACACTAATCTTCCATCATGTAACGTGTTTGTTTGCTCCCGGAAAAATATAATAGCGATGTCGTAGAAAAATCGGGAGAAAAGAATGGAAAGTTCCACTTTGTTAGTAGTGGTTTTGTAAATAGAAACTTTCATTCGAAAGACCAGTCTGTGCGAGTTGTCTCCCTGTGAAACTACAGCTCTGTGTGCAGCTGGCCTCTAAAGCGATTTAACGAATCCCATGCGAGCCACGAAGAGAGTAGACACAGACACACACAGCTCCGCTCTCATCCTCTCCTTCATTATTTACTTATTCTCCGAGGCAAACACGGCCCTGCTTCCCGCCCTCTTGTTTCTGACCCCGTACTTTAAATATTTGCAGTCGATGCCGGTAGTCCACGAGTCGTTGACTCCACCCCTCCACCCTCAAAACACTCCCGCATCCCTTCACCGTTCTCCTTTCCGATTTCTTCTCCACCATTCTCGATTTAGCTCTCGTTGGATCCCTTTTCCCTTCTTCATTGTTTTCTCATTACTCTTGCGCTCGTTTCTTCGACCTTCTTTCATACAGACACACAGGGTTAAAGAAAGACGTTTATGCTGGTATTAAACTGGAACGAGTTCGAAACGTACGATGAACTCTCGGAATTCGGACGGTTTATCCGTTGAACGTATCAAATCGACACCGAGATCCTCTCGAGAAACTGCCAGTGGAAAGTAGGTCGGTTGTTTTATTTTTTCGTTAAGTAACTCTGGTCGCCATTGGTTACGTCGTTTGGGGAACTTTCAGGCGAGTCTTTATCGTCTTTTGTAGTGTGAACCATAAGTATTATACACTACCAGTCACAAGTATTTTTCCCTTTTAGTATACTAAAAAAATCAGTAAAATTTTATAAAGGAACTGGTTTCCTTTACAATTGGGGTCCATAAAGGAAACAGTTTCTCTGGATCGTTTATTGGAAATTCCCCAAATGAAATGCAAGATGTAGAAGAGTATACCTTTCTTCAAGGATTTACTGTAATCGCGTTCTCCGCACGGTTACTTCTGCTGACACGCTTCCATCGCATAGCGTAATTCGTGTCGACGAACCACAGTCAAAATTGTGATATCGTTTAAACTGGATTATTGTTCCAAGTAATTCGGGAGACTTTGAAATTTATGCCTGCGGCGGTTCTGTCACCGTGAACGATGCATAGGGAATTCCTGGTCCCCGCGACGACACGTCCGATGTGGTCTGGATCTAGATTAAAGCCGACGATATTTGACCCTGGCTGGATCGTATGAAATACTGGAAAAAGTCCGGAGATGGTTTGGCTACTTTCAAAACAACGAATCCAATAAATTCTTTGCTCGACGAAGCTCTCCGATTCGAGATCACCCGGTACACGTTTGGAAAACATGTAAATATGGACGAGCGATTTTTCATGGAGCGCGTCCTGTTATTAAACAGCACGAACCGGTGTGCTTTGTTTGATTATCGAACCGGAGAAGAATAATCGCGGTGTTCCAGAGAGAAAAATACCATCGTAACATATCTGTTGCAATCTTCGAGGCGGGCGTTGATTGATCGGCGTGGAATATTGCGGTAGAACCGTTGGAGAACCTTACCGCGGTGGAAATTATAGCGTGAGTTTGAAGTATAGAAGGAATCGGAGATAAGGAAGATTGTTTCAAAAATACTGGGTGGCATTGAATTTTTCTTAATAATAGATACATTGCTCCTCCAAATTTAATTTTGACCACTGGTTTTCATGGAAAACAAAATTCAAGAGAATTTTGTATCCTGCATTAGAGGCTTCAATATGTTAATAATAATACGTTGAAACTTACTAACTTTTAATATGTTAATACAATCATTAATTTCTATAACAGAAAAGTATTCGAAGTAGAACAAGCGAACAATAATCAGAACAATACACATTAGTTAACTCAAGCATCGAAGTCACCATATACTATATACCCCGCAACCTAAACACA
This sequence comes from Dufourea novaeangliae, assembly GCF_001272555.1. Lineage (NCBI taxonomy): Eukaryota > Metazoa > Arthropoda > Insecta > Hymenoptera > Halictidae > Dufourea > Dufourea novaeangliae. Next base: position 3,422,153 of record NW_015374006.1, on the reverse strand, counting down.
ACTCGAACATTCCGTCCAATTAACGAAATACTCTTCGCAATCAATTTTCACTCTCAGGATTCTCACTCCGAAAATATGTAATCGAGTTCCGGTTCGATTTCATCGCCCGTTCGTTCCCACCCAATAACTCCGAGCCCTTCGACTTCCAACGTTCAATTTTTACGCGCGTTTTTTTTTTTCCACCAGCGTTTATTCAGCCTTTTCAATTTCCATCGACACGGTGTGTCGCAACAATTCCCCCCTTGCCCTGGGTAAATTGAATTATAAAATAAAAAACAAAACGAAACGATCATTCTCGAGCTGCTAGGTGATCGAGCATCGCGACGCCGATGTGAGTCCTGCGGCCGAGGATCCACGCGATTCCCAGCCAGACAGTCGAAACACAATACACGCCCCCGTCAATTTTGTCGTTATTAAACGACGACGACCACGAATCTCTCCGCGAGTCATTCGTACTACAAAAGCAGAGGGAGTCCCCGCGTCTATCCTCCGGAAAGTCCATTCCCCGTCCGTGATTTTTCCGCGCTTCATCCCCTGCTTCTCCTTCCACGCATTCTTCTCCCCCTTCGCGTGTTTTCCCCCCGTTGTTTTGCGTCCGGACAATAACCAGGCTAGGGTATTCCGCGAGATCAAAGGGACACGCCGCGCGGTGCAAGCGTATTCGTGAACGGCGGCGGGCCTCCGCAGATTGTATTGTTACCCTCTCTCCTTTGCACCCCTCCAGCCCCGTCCACCATTCCTCTATGCAGCCTATTGCTGTATTTTTCTCCCACCGTGGTATTCTCCTTTCTTCGTTCTACCTTCTACTCGTCTTGTTCACCGGTTGTGTTCCCCCACGGTTGTGTTCGATCGTAATCGTTTTTCTTCCCCTTCGTCGATTCGGTTCGCAGCGATCCTAAACACGCCATCGTGACCCCAGAACAGTGCTACTGTTGGTAGGGAACGTCATGGGCAGAAGTATTTCGATGATTTTGTCGAGGGGAGTTGGGATTGTTGGCGGACGGTTCGTAGTTTAGGAGAGAAATATAGGTACAGTAAATCTTCGGTTAACGCCCAAACTCGGGGCAGTTTTGGAGCAGGTGTCTCAGAGGGACATGATTTCTGCACTTTATGAATTGTGTCTATTCGTGAACTTCATTTCCCGAGCCTCCGGTGTGGAACCCCCACGGTAATGAGGGGATGATGCAGAAGCATTTAACGTAGAGATCGTTCTGCGCAGTTATCGAGACTTTACTGTGATCCCTGCACGTATAACACGCTTTTGGCCTAATACGGTTAGAGGGTTACTGAAACTCCCGAATAACAAGTGTTTGGATCGAATATGTGAAGAATTGTGTAATATAATTCTTATATTATGGTCCGTCAGACAATAGCAGATATCGTTCTTATCGTGTAATTTCTTTTCGATCTTCAAAGCGATCTCTTGAAAAAAGGGTTCTCTGTATTCGAAGTGGGACATGGAAATATGTATCGTCCGTATTTTTTCTCTATTTTGTCGTTTGTAGAGTGATTTGGTACTTCACAATCGAAGCTTCGGATATGAGGAACACGACTGAATCGACGATCGTGAGATTACAATATTGCCTTGACAGCAGACTTCGTCTGCTCGATGGAATTCTTCTCTGTGGAAGTTGGAGTACTTTTAGCGTTCTTCGGATTTCTCATATTCGTTTTATCTGTCCCTTAGGAAATGTCATAGTAACATGTAGAACGTGAACATAATACCTATTCGAGTATTTCTTTTTTATTATTAAATCAATAGCGTCTGCCTACAATTACAATTGACGTTGAGATGCCATAATTGTTTATATCTGCCAGTTTTTTAAATATTAAAAATGTGATAGGCTCTTCCTAAGGACAAGTTCCAAAGCCCCCTTACACGAGATTCTCGCAGTTTTGGTGTCAGCGGCTTGAAATGGAAAAACTAGAATGAATGAAAACAAAGGAGTAACATATACAAAAAAAAAAAGAAAAGAAAACCAAATATATGGAAGGAGACCGAAAACCAGACGGTCCCCAAAGAAGAGAAGCTTTTATATGGGGTCTCCGGTCGCGCGACTTTTGCATAAAAGACTCGCGACGACGGCGACGGAAGTTTCGTGACGCTGATTCACGAAGTCGACACCGGTATTAAACGAAGATTAATCTTCGGCGAGGAACGGAAGGGGAGAGGGGGCTGAAGAAGAAACGCGGATAATCCATTATCAGTTCTGCTATCTGGAGCTGCACGAAATCCGAACTCATCTCCCTCTTCTTCTCAGACTGTTCGAGGACGAACGAAAGGATTTTCAATCTCTTAGTCCTGTTTTTCCTTCGCTCCTTCTTTCGCGTGTGATCCTTGCAGTTTTGGGGTAATAGAGTTCTTTGGAGTCGAAACTGACTGGGGGGAGGATTCGAAGTGTGAAGCGAAGAAGCGAAGTTATAGCGTTCAATGTCGGAATGAGCTTCGAAAGTTTGTATAACATGATCTGGGAATGTGTAATATTGATCTTAAAAGGTGGTTGTGTGAGTTTACTCTCCTTACTCGCTGATTATTATTCTCTTTGCGTTTTGTCTTCACTTTTTGTATTCTTCCTTTATCTGCATTTATTCTGCGTAGTCCATAGTGATGTTGTATATGTACGATAACGTTTTTTTCGTCTAGGCTTGCTTTTTTAATTTCTTTTCTTAATTCTTTTATTAATTATTCGCGCAGTGAATATAACACGTATAGTTGTGTAAAAAAGTATGAGATAAAATAGTAGTATACAGAATACATTCCTCTTTAATTAAAATTGTTTGGTGTCTATTGAATCCACCCGAAGTAATAATAATACCGCTGCAACTAATATTTGTACACCTGCAGTGCTTTTATGCATTCGTACATCCAGATTGTTACCCTTTATTTTCCAATTTCACTGCAATAACGGTATATCATTATTTCTGCCATTATTAGAGTCTTCATTGATTCTACATACATATTGAATTCTATTGTTATCAGTAGAATGGAAATATATATTACAATTCTTGTCGAAGCTTTACTATCAGAAAGAAACTCAGAATAAAAGATCGTCGTAGTAAATTAAAATGAGGCACCTTAAAACAAATACCAGGTATACACACACACACAAGCCATTTAACTACAGAAACCTCGGAACGAAATGAATCTCAGAACTTTCGGCTTCATGAAACAAAGTTTTCTTTTCCCTCCAGGGATCTACCAGAAGAATCCTTGCAACTAAGTTTCGTCCGAGAACGTAAAACATTAAAAACAACAAAACAAACCAAGTATCACGTAGGATCGTCCAACGATCCAATTAAACATCGTAAGATTAGTAGATCGAGATCTTCGTCAAGGGTGACTCTCGAACCAATTAATCCGTAACACCTTCTTTACCTTCGTCGTCTTTCTGTCCTTCAAATTAGCCTCAGAAGTAAAATCCATCGTGCCGCAAATCGCATTAGGGGTCGGTTCCGATCAGATTTCCGGGAACATAACGAGACAGCTGTCTGGAGAGCACCGGAACTAAGAGATCCAATCGCGGACCTACCGGCGACCGTTCTTTCCGATCGCACGTTCTTCTCGTTCGAGACGAACGCGCCAGATGCGTCGAACACGACGGGATAATAAGATTTCCATCCGCGGGGACGTTCCGTTTTTATCTCGTTCCTATTCCGATTCTGGTATATTCCCATCCTTCATAATCCTGTGGAACTATAACGAGTACGTTCTGGTACAGAGAAAATATTAACCTGATTCTTTCTCTTTGTTCTTGATACACTGGAAATGTTAATGAGTAGCCTGCTACTCTTTCCATCGAATTAAATTCTTATTTCTGAGATAATCAAAAACATATGTCTAGACCCCAGAGCCAGAGTGTATTGAGTCACAGTTTTCAAACTTTAGAGGAGAGCAAATAAAAAACCTTGCTGTGCGATAAGAATTCAATGAGAAACAATTGGTATCTTCGAACTATTGAATTGGACTTCAGACAAGTCTCGATGTGCAAGTTAAAAAACACTGAAATGTTTGAAATTGTACGATAAATAAATCTCTTGTGAGATTGTAATGCTTCAAATTTAAACAAAAAAAGGCGATAACGATAAGTCGTTATAGTGAATATTTTTGCAAGTAATACATGGTAACAATATGTCGTCGCCTCCTGAAAGGATTAGGTGAATTATTAATAGATTCTTGCTACGGTCACACACCTAACATTTTTCCTATCGCGTTCACGCAAAGCGTTATTATAGTAAAATGGTCCATCGTTCCACGAGCCGATAAACGATTCGCCTTTGAAGTAGCTTAGAAATATAGAATTCGGTCCAGCTACGGATCGATCTAATGACATTCCATTCAAACCACGACCGAACCAAGAGTTTTTCCTCGATTTTATATATCCCCGTCTGATGTCACAGTCTCCGGTTTCACCGTCGTATTCCATTTCACGGGCATTACTATAATTTATCGCGTACCTTATCGGGAAGCAGATGGTGGACAAAAGCCGCCGATGCAAAGGGTATGCACGCGGTCAGAATACCGTGTCTGGCCCGATACGGATACTTTGTACGGTCCGAGCTTTGTGTCGTGTATCATACGAGATGGGTTAAACCGCGGCTGGTATATCCGTGCGCTTCCAGAGTCATTTTTGGCCGTTATATTTAAGGGACAGTCCGTCGATGCCAGTTCTTGTGATATTTGCAGCTCGAGAGAACGACCCGTGGGTAATGCTGGAAGTTATTGACGACTGTAATAAAATCGAGCCTCGAATGTCGAAGATCGTTCGACGTAATGTTATTTTTACAGAGGGAAAGTCCGTGACGATAGCGTTGGGACAGTTTCGTTGATTTTAGGGTGAAGGGAGGAAATGTTATTTTAAAGATAGGAAGTGCTTGCTTTAAAGATAAGAGGTGTTTTTTTTAAAGATAGGAAGTACTTTCTTCATCTCTGATGAAAGCAGGGCGGTGTGAATCCGTGTGTTGGTTTTGAGAAATTGATCGTTAGAGGGGAATTTTCGTTGAGAATCGGAAACGAAACGGGGGTAAATAGAGATCTTCTTGATATCAGAATCAGGAGAATCTTATTCCGACTAATGAATGGGAAAATGACGTATGAAAATCTGGGCGATCTGTTCGGAATAGCGAGGAGGATTCTGGTTGCAGTTGGCATTCGTTATTGTTATTAGAAGACAACGGACGATTACACGCATCTTCTCGGTTTCATTGTCCCTTTTACCGAAATCACGAACAAAGGCAATTGTACTTCGTTTGTTGAAAGCTTTATTGTATCAGAAGGGGAACAAGAAATGTATTAATCCTTACTCAAGCTTCTATTTCGCTGTGCTTAGCGTGCTTGTAGTTGTTACTGTTCATTTCTGTTTGTACTGTTGTTTAGAATTATCGACAATAATGTGGTATTATCTATTCTTCGTAATAATTTTATACGGACTAATAATTAGAAAATAGGAAGATTAGTGGATGGAGATAATACTAGACTGCAAGTAGAAACAGAACGTAATGATCAGACAAATTAACCAGTTGTATTCCAAAAAGGAATATCCACATTCAATTTTCTTAAAAATAGAAACTTCGTACGAACAAATTTCATGCTTTTTGTGAACAATTACCTCGTATTCTTAGTTGAACCTCCAATTATATATAATAACAGTTACATTAGAGAAGCTAATAAAAAATAGATTTAAAATTTTGAAATTATTCCACTGCATTTCTGTCCAGTACTCCTTTATAGATCGCGAATACTATGCATTTATAGGGGAATAACACACACCCTTCGGAAGTTTCAATCCAGTTTCCCCATTTCATCCTAAACCTACTAGATCCTTTAACGGAAGATTTCTATTTAATTCCGCGAAACAAGCACCGAGTGCGTCGATTTCCATAATCATCTTCCCTCTAAGTGCCAGGTTTCGAAAGAATAAGAAAAAGGCGCTCGCCGGGACGCTTATCTAAAATCCAATTTGCATACTCGATCCGTGTTACCTCCGCTCAAAGTCCGTATATCCCGCCAACGTTGCCCGTTGATCCAGAAACGGCTGGGAACAAACGTACAAGATACATCTTACTCTCCACCTGGGCGTATTTTTCCCTCGAGCACTACAGTCTATTTCTCTCAGAGGGACTGAAACGTCTTCCTACGGTTACTATTCCTTTTTTTTTTCTTCTTTGGTTACCTTTTTTCACGCAGAAAACGGGAAACTTTCGCCCCCCAATCAGATACCATCCCCGAGCAACGGACTCTGTATACACGATTTATCGTAGAAGGGGCTGCCAGAAGGAGGAGCAGATCGGAGGAGGGAACGAACAATACGATTCGGAAGGATTCCTACGAAGGTTTCCCCGCGGTGCCATAGATCATCGTCCTGGGAAGATTACGGTCATACGTAATCTTCTCTCGACATGCTGAACAATTTTCCGAGACGAGCCTTGCATCCGCCTATCATAGAGGTTACTCTGTTATGAGCAATCAGATCGAAAATGTTTTTATCAGGTATAGAAAATTTTTCGTCAACTCTTTTTTTTTCATGATGTTTCAAGGTCACCTTCAATTTTCTTTCAAAAATTCAATTTAAAAAAAAGTAGCATGTATTACGTTGTGATATTTACCGAATTCGTCTTGAAATCCTCTAACAGATAGGCTTAAAGAAATTATAGGTTTATTTGCACAAAATTGAAGGTGACCTTGAAAAATCTATACCTGTTAAAAACATTTTCGGTCGGACTGCTAATAACAGAGTAATTACTCTACTGATCGCGATTCGTGGTTCACCCTCTGTATGTAATATATTTTTCGGCCGGGGGCTGTAATTCGAATGTTTCTAACTTGAACAAAGGTGTCTATCACTCACTGTCGCTTACAATACTGTATTCGTGTATTCTTCAGAACAGTCGGGGACTTATAAAATCTTGCGTATACCGTACGTCATCGAACGCGAAAAATGGCGCATGCAGGAAAAACATCGGGACCCGTTTCGCAATGACGGTGACAGGCGCGAAGAATGCAGTATTGACGGAGGAATCGATAACTCGCCACTTGCCGCTGACTGCTCGCACGGAATCGGATCCACCTGAGTTTCGGGCAAACGTGCGCCGTTTATCGAGCGGTTCCTCTCCCTGCTCCTCCCGTCTCTTGCATCTATACGATAAGGGTAGATGCGGCAGGCAAAAAGAGAGGCGCAGTCCCTCCCTGAACAACTTAGCGTGACTTTGAACTTATCAAGCTGTTGCTCTTGACACGGTTGATATCACTTACTCCTGAATAGAAATGTAATTTTATGAATGAAATATTTCTGAAAATTTCCCTTCACTTTCATTTCAAGTTAAGGCAATCATTCTACTTTTTACGAGGTAGAAAGTATACGAGGAAAAGTATCATTTGCTTTCGCTTTGAATTTAATTGAGGACCGTGAAACTCGAACATTCATTTCGGAGAATCCTATTATGAAAAATAATAATGATGTATGTGATCATAGTCTACTCCATTTAGAAAAATCCGTCCGTTTTTTTATGATTAACGAGAAAAGAGACAATAATCCGCATACTCGGTTAGAGAGGATTGAGGTAGTTGGGCCGTTAATTACTTAATTGATTTCGTCGGGCCGATAATCACAGGGGGACTTTATTGAAATTTCGCGAGCCGTTATTGAACGGGCGGGATCGAGGATAGTCAATTTAACGATAAAATCGCAACCGTCTGTACCGCCCTCCGTCTATCTATATTTAACAGCGTGGATTTCAATAAACAGAATTCGATTCGCGGGACACAATCGGATGACATCACGGCACGCCCAATGGGAAATATCGATATCTGATTGAAATGCAGAGGTCGAAGCCTGCTTCGACTGTGATTTTAATAAACAAGACATCAACGTTGAGATTCTTCTGCGACCTGAAAGTATCCTTCGCGATAATACGATTTCATTCTCCTCTTGGATCGTTGATAAATGCTATAAGAGCACATTATGTAGAATTTCGTCAACTGTTTTTACGAAGCGACGAAGATTAGGGTTTGGATAATCTAAATGTGATTTGTATCGAGCAACACTTTGATCTATCTACGAAAACCATACACTATTATAACTAGACTGTGGATTTTATGCATTTAGAGCGTGTAGAGTTATGTGAAATACAGTGGAGGATGAAAGTTCGATTGAATTTAATAAATTTCTTATTTCATTTCCATCCTACTGAAGTGAATGACAGAAGAAAGCATTGACTATTGTCATTCCTATCTTTATAAATCACTTCCTACAATCACAATTTTGCATAAAAATCAGCAATATAGTTATAACATTATGCACACGAATTGTGATCGGTCATTTATTTCCCACCAACCCGATGAATACACTTGTGCCTGAATCATAAAATAAAAATATAATAGTAATCTACAAACATTTTATGGTAAACCAGAGAATACTTTTATTTAATTATAATTATCTTAAACGACCCGATGTAGTGTAAATGAAAGCACAGAATATAATTTTCCCCAAGAAAAAAGTGATTCCGTTCTTTCTAACCTTACATCGTGCAAAGAAGTCTCTACATATCCGAGAATGGATTACTCAAAGCTGCGTGGGGAATGAATGACGGTCTTTTAAATTTCACCGGGTCAGTTGAAGTTCCGAGTCAAAGAACCGAGTCCGAGGGTATTAAACGTCTCCGCGAAGTAGAAAGTCTTCGAAGAAGGCTTTTAAGATATAAAACTGCTTTACAAATTATCCTGGATTTCGTCATTTTTCACTTTATGCGTCCTGTGCCCCGCGCACTTTAATCCCGTTCCTGCGAGAACCACGAGAGAGGAGTATTAAGGATAGGGAATTAAAATTTTCAAACGGGTCTCACCTTACCGCGAGAAACATTCGCCGTAGCAAATATTAAAGCGAAGGGGGATGTAATGTAATTTCAATTAAGAGAGAAAAACGTGTCGAAATTAAAGCGATTTAGAGACCGCGTTTCTTTTTTCTTTTCATCGTCTTTGATACGTTAGTACAGACTTAATTCGCTATTCTTAGGTTCGTAGCGACCCGAAAAACTGTCGTGCATGGACACGTGACCCTGTTACCTGAACGATACAAACTTTTTAATTATCGTTCAGTTGGTTTTCAGGTCGTGGCCGTTTGCGTGCGGTTCGAGTTACGTATTACGGAATTAAACCAAGCCGGATTTACAGTCAACGGTGACATTAAATTACCCATAGATTCAGTGATTATTGTAACTTTAAGCTACATCTGTCGTGAATCCCTTTTTTTCTTTACCGACTTACGTCGAATCATGAAAACGATAGAAGTATTCTATTAACACCTGCGTTGCTTCCGTTGAAATTCGATAAATTTGAGCGAACTGCTTTACAAAACTTATATTTAATATCATAAGAATCGTAACTAGTCTAGGATTTTTAATTAAAATCTTTCACGGAGACATTTTCTTCTACGCGTTCGGTATAACGAAGCTTTTAATACTTTAATTACTGTTTCTCGTCGTTGCGTTGTTTCCTTCCACGAATAAATTATTCATGGGTAGTGTAATAATGAAACCCATAGGTTATTCTATAATCATTAGAAAATATTATCGGTAAGAACTATGGCGTCCCAGTTCCGTATAATTGAACGAAAGCGTCGCATGCTAATTTTTCTTATCTTTCGGCGCTCTGTACATTTCAAACACTATCACATTACATCTGCTACCACTGTTTGCATAACGAGTCTTTTTGTACCGTGAAGAAGCACTAATTTCCGAACATCGATTAAAGCCAAGACACTCGACGTGTATATATTTCAACTCGATTGCGTTTCGCCAGAAGCTCACTGGATGGTCTCGAAATACCATTTCTCCCTGTGTTTGTGTCTAACAAACATTTCTTTTTTTCTTCCCCCCAAAGAAACGATTAATGTTACCGGCTCCAGTCATCTCTGTCTCCATCGAACGGGACAGCGCACGTCTGCGTCCATTGTCTCAAGATGAATGATGCCACGAGATCGTCGTTTCTGCGTTCGCGAAAAAAACTATCCAATTCCGCTCGAGAAGCTCATCGATCTTCCTACGTTGCCCATCTCCGTGGATATGCACCCAGCACTAATAAATTGCACTCGCGGTGCACACGAGTATTTTCGAACGAATAGCGTCCTCTCATTCGGTACCAAATCAGAATCGTTTCACAAGGTCGAAATAGTGAACCTCGTGCATCGTTCGGATAAATTTCACCTGACGTCGAAATTCGATTTTCAATTAGGAATTTCTGAATTAATTCGACATCTTTTGTTAACGTATGTTACGGTGAACATTACGGTGAATATGAATTATTTCATAAACTAATGGCTCTTCTTGTCAGTACCGAGAAGACTTCGAACACTCATCGAGGATTTATTGTATACCGACACGGACTCAGTTCCTGATCAGTTAAGATTATATAATAAAAACTTTTTTCCAAAAAGTTAGTAAATAATTATTAACTATTCCGAAATTTATACGTAAAGTGCGGTAGCTCAAAAGTGCGATACAGATACGTGATTTGGGTGATCAGAAATTGCTCCGTTTGCATTTCTTATTTTAATCAAATTCAAAAGGGTTAATAAATGTCTGGCTATCATAGTATCACCTCAGTAGTAACGTTGTGGTCCGAGCTTCTGTGTCTATAACAATACATACAATTCCCACCCTGAGTCGTCCATAGAGTCCACTATAAACACCGTAAAATTACTACAAAATAATACAAACATTCAAATTCGTCGTTTTCAGGATCAGATTAGAAGCCCACCTCTAATTGCCATCGAACAATTTATTACCCAATAAAATCATCGCCCAATACATTCGATCTTGGTCGTGCATATTAGGTCCAGAGATTATAAATGTCCCGCAGAAAGTTCACAGGTCCATCGAAGGTCGTCCATCAATTCGAGCCGGCTCTATTTGAGAATGACTCCGTGGCTTCGGGGCTCGTACTATAGCAGCCAGGTAAAATATAGCGGCGTGGCCGGTCGAATCGAGTCGATCGATACTTCTATCACCTTTATGCATTATTCAGCCAGGCTCTCGACTGTCGATAATTGGCGCGGCAGCGTTTACTTCGACGTCTCCGATACCTATAGAGCGTCTGTCACATACGTCTAATTCGGGTAATTACAGAACGGTGCATTTGCAAAGTTTGTTTTTCCATTTCATTTTTTTATTTCGTTGCTTTCACCCTTCTCCTGTTTTTCGGCTGGACGTACAGTGCAGGGCAGATCTCGAAACCAGGTAATCCGGTCACGCGCCGCCGGTCTCGCGGCTACGTGGCCGTACTTGTAATTTCCGATACGAGTGACTCGCTTCGAAACGCTCGAGGGATGAGAAGAGGACACAACAATCCTCCTCCCCGCTTGGACACGTGTTCCTATCGGTCCTGACGCGCCGGGTTCTACGGTTGTATCGTCACGAATGGACTACTGGTATATCTACTCGTATTAAAATTAATGATCGAAACTGTATCTGTTTTCATGAATTATTCGACTCACGTTTCTCCTTCTACTTTGTACATTATTTATCGGTTTATTTTGTCATTGAATCGATAAATCTGGTAAACGTTGCCAGTTAGGTGTACCTATCAGTCCTGACGCATTGGGTTCTACGGTTGTATCGTCACGAATGGACGATTCAGGTCATAGAACTTCGTCTGAGTGTATCTACTCGTATTAAAATTAATAATCGCAATTTTATGTTCTTTCATGAATTATTCAATTCACATTTCTCCTTCTACTTTTTATATTATTTACCATTTAATTGACTCTATGAATGTGATAAACGTTGAAAGTTATGCTTACCTATCAGTTCTGACGTGCCGGGTTCTACGATTGTATCGTTACAAATAGACGATTCAGATCGTAGAATATTGCCTCGTGTGTATCTACTCGTCTTAAAATTAATAATCGAACTCGTGTGATTGCATGGTCTACTTGATTTGCGTTTCTTCTTTCAAAGGTCGTTCTCACTATAGAGATCCATTTGTCTTTGTAGTTTGTCTTCGTAGTTCAGTCTTGACATTCTAAAGGTACATAGAGTTCATGTTTGAAGCTAAATCCTACCGCTAGTGGAGTCATCCTGGACATCGGGATGATTAATTTCAGGAAGTCCACCGGTACAACGAAGTTTAGATTAGGAGGAACTTTATGCGAGTTCCTGGAATAGTACACATTCTAGGGATTCAGAAACGGATACTGTTAATAAAATAATCACGTTGTTACATCCACGATATAAATGGAATATTCCGGGAACACCATTCTCATAATCACTTTACTGTTAAGTAAAACATTCGAAATAGTGAAATAACATTTACCAAGGAATTTTCAAACGATAACAGAAAATTCCATTATCCAATGTACTGACAATTACAAAAGCTTTTACCAGAAAATCGTTATCCAAGTAATTAAATATATTCATTCTGTAATTCTGTATTCACTCGGTTTTCTGTTCTTTAAAGTCAGCAAATGGTGACTTCTGCACAAAATGCTGTACAGTTAAGTTATAAAGCAAAACACGCAGAGCATCTGATCCCCTACCTGCCGACTTGCAGTTACAATGTACCGACTACATCGGTGTAGCTCCCGAAATTAGGGCAACGCAAATGCGTTTTGGCAGCCGTAGCTGCAAAGCACTTCGTTTTCGGCTAACGCTTCGTACTAATTAACAAGAGGTCCTTTCTGCTTGATTATTACATTAATGCCATGATGTCGGTGGCTTCGTCGATGCGATTGATATTGCATTTCATATCCGCCTGTTTCACTGGCAGATAGAGCAACATTACGCACATGCAAGTGTAGCTTCGATCAAAATATATATTACGGTGCTTATCGAATGTGCAGTACTATTAAAAATCAATAGACTCCACAGGCTATAAGAGACCACGATATGTAGATAGTACACGCAGCACTATGATACAAATATATACGAGCTGGTTTCTTCGTGCAGAAGTAAACTCGAAAGTACGAAATAAGATTCTTAACCCTTCAACGCCCAATGTTGCACCGGTGCAACACTCATTTTAAAAATGCATAAAATTCTGTCGCCGGTTGGTATCTAACATTTATCAGTAAAGATCTATAGTTTCACTGATATGAAGTAAATCTCCACGTTTAGTGGAAAAATAATTCTAATAGTCCTAACACGTAAGTGTCTTAATATTGATACACAGGTATATATGTCAGTTATCTGGACTCACGTTTTCTATACAGTGAATGTCCTAATATTTATACTGAAATATATACGTTAGTCTTCTAGATTCACCGTTAACGAACATTTTCTAAAGAAATCCATTGTATTTGCTCGGAAGCCAACAGAATATTTGCTGCGAGCAGAGCCTCTAAAGTATTAAACAGTAGAAATCCACGTCAACGTCAGCCGCAGTTCGTAATATTCTTAAAGAAAAAGAAAAAAAAATGAAACAAAAAATGAACACGAGCTTTGCGGTGAAATTGAAAAGAGTTTACCGCGGAAAAAGTATATAAAATGAGCTCGAGAAAAAGAATATGAAGCCCGGGGAACGAAGAACTGAGGAAACAATGGGGAAAGATAATATATTGGTTTCCGCGGAATAATCTTGGCCGTGGTATCCTAACGGAAACAGCGAATATTCGATGTAAGGAATCGTGATCTCGATAAACGAGATGAATGTTTTCAGTAAATAATTATAATACCATTTACAATTGTCGATCACTTCCAAGTGAACTGTACTATATTTATAAGAATCTGCATTTCCAATTCCGATTCCATGATCATCAGAATAAATGAAACATTTGTTTCATCAACTACGAGATATTTTTAATTAAAAAATGAAATAGAAATCTCACCATTTTCAGTTAAATTTATTCTATTTCGCAATTCTCCGTGCATTCGTATATTCTATGAATTTCTGTTTATTTATAACTAATTTAGCGATTCGAAGAGAGGAAATTGAAATAGGAAACGGTATAAAATTCGACCATTAAGATAGAACGAGGAGCATGCAAGGAAGTGTACGAAACGAAGATTTATTTTGCCGGGTTATTTCTGCGAAAGTATTTCTGCAAACGTAATTAGCCGAACCGAGTTTTAATGAGTTCAAACCGGCCGGAAGCTGTCCGGTTCCCGCCACTATTTCAGCCGATTAACCGTCGATAATTTACTCTGCGCACTTAACGGTCTGTGGCCGTTTGCAGGCAGACTAAATATCTGAGGGATTAAGTACCTCGGACTGTAACAATTTCCTAAGTAAGCAATTGAAGTATAACAGTCCGTCTGTTATTAATTGCTTGCTGGTTATTGAGTTTATTAACCAATTAAAATAATAAAGCTGACTTCATTTGATGCTGAACACGGTTCTTAATTTCATAATTAACTTAAGCGACAAAAAGGTAATAAAGTATTGTCTATTTCCATGTTATCAATTTATATCCATAAAATCGACGCTGAATTCTCTCTTTCGGCAAAAGCTGCTTGAAAAACAAATCGAATGTAATCATTCCTTCTCTGACAAAAAAAAAATCAATCGATAGTGGATAAAGAACAACTAAAGAAGAAACAACGCACCTCCCTCGTTGTATACTCGTTAATACACCCAATCTATAATGTATAGAACAGAAAGTGGAAATTTTAATATGTAGATAAATACTTTTACTCCAATTCTTTGACCAGAAATTCTGAAATTATCATGCAACGCATTATGGGTGGCCAATTTGTTCAAATTAAACGTAATCGTAGAGCATCAATGAATGTATACGTTTCGCTGAATGTATTCCGCTTCGAGTTCACTTAAATTTCGTGGAATATACGCGCGCGTTTCAGAGGGTACATGTGTTATCGAGCGACGCATAAATTTTAATCATAGGCACGTGCGCGCTTTTCAGACTGGAAACCTTATGAATGGCACCGAGCAAAAATCGTAACGGCAAGAGCAATTCCGCCCCGATAAATAACACGCCGCCATTGTTCTGCGGATCGCCGCGAAACAACGGTCGACGATCGGACTGTTTCCAAAGAGCGATGATTCGAGCATTAATTCGGTGATTTTCGTTTTCATGTGCCACTCGCTTGCTCCAGTAATTTGAACTGGTCAAAAGAATTCCCGTAACTGCACATTAGCCATAATGAAATTGGATTTATAACCAATTGTTTGTCCCAAATGTTCACTTTTCTTTCTTAATTACTTTGCCTCAATCTCCTCTTCAGCTGCATTTTTCTTCAAATACGTGTCCTTTTCATACACTTATCGAGATAATTGAAGAAACGATAATTATACAAAAGTTACACTTGTTTATACATAATTAATGTTATACATATGTAACCGTTCCCGTTTATCTCCGCTTCGTCGTAAAAATTTCATCGAGATTTCAATGTCCATATTCTTTTAACACGAGAATTACTATTAAGAATTTTTATACCTGGGCAGCGAAGCGATACGACCTTAATAATGGAGCCTGCGAGGAATAATGAATTGTAATATAACGATGAAGGATGGTGTATCAGGAGAAGTCCGCGTTAATTATCATATTCAGAATTAAAAACGCATTTCCCTGGGCATTGGGCTCAAGAATGTAAAAACTCATGCGTAATGCGAGTGAAAAATTGTTCTCCAGATAAAACGAGAACTGTCTCGTCAGATGGGTCGTATATTCGCTTCCATTCTAATGGACCCGCAGGAGTAGGAGGAGTGGCAATATATGCATAAATAACCTTCTCGAGTAATAAATCTGTCGGATTAAGGCTTAATTAGCATACTCAGGGAATGGCATCCACCTCGATCTAGAGCTCGTTCTTTGGAGTCTTACACCTCCTTCCCTAATGTTATCATCGGCTGGTTACCCTAATTTTTACTTTAAATTCTGATTCATTATTTATTCAACTAGAATTTCGCGAAAATGAATAATATGGTGACTAGTACACTGAGGATTGTACGCATTTACACGGTATTCGATTGTCTAGAATTTAATATAATAAAGTTTACTGTAGCGTTTATTTCACCAGCAACTTAATAATATATCTTTAATACAGTAAATAAATTTCTGCTCGATTCTGGTAAGCTCTAAATTAATTAAAAGGGTTGAAAGAGCTCTGCAGTCTTCATTCCGCTCGTTGCATCTTCGCGACCGTCGGTTTTTCCAGTCGCGTTCGTCGTAATACCGTGATTTTTCATCGGTCACCGGACTTCCTTCCGATGGAAATGATAACAAAAAAAACGGATACATCGTTCGCCATGTCGTCCGACGATTGGTTGGAGAACCCTGGAAGAAACACCACGGTCGTTAAGCAGCTTGGTTCGTGGGCTGCGCCATTTTCGCGCATTAAACAGCTGCCTCGTAATTACCCCGGGAAATTTCAGCTACCTCCGGCAACGGTTTTTCCGGTCAGACCGTTTAATGCTACTTTGCGCTGTTTCTTCGCCACGTTCGAGAGCGATTACGAACATCACGAACCACGTGCTTTTTCGCGAAGGATTTCTCTTTAAATCCTTTTTAAACTTGTGTGTTTCCCCAGACTTTATTTATCTTTCTTTTGGTAATATACTTTGTATTTTATTTAATTTACTCAATTTTTTCTGTGTTCAACAACATTTTTGCCGTGGTAATATTCTCTCTGTACATTCTGTCGACGGATTATCTAAGTGTGTTTGCAGAGTGGCATACATTTTTCAAATCCGTATCTTCGGTATGTTTTAGTCAGTATCGTCGAACGTACCATTTTTCGAATTCGTATCTTCGGTATACTTCAGTCGCATCTGGCACTCTTGGAACCCAATGTTCACATAAACAAATTTGTGTCGTTTAATATTTTCTACCTCTATGTATGCAAATACCTAAACTGTACTCGTTGAATTCACCTATACAGCGAGTCTCGACATAGCCAGAAATCCCTTCGTATGTTCGTGTCACCGTATGAAAAAAAAAAAACAAAACGAAACGAACGAGTCGCGTGTACCATTCACCCAGTAAATCTTGAACCGTGTTTTCCTCTTTTTTAACGGAACGTCACAGTGACATATTACCTACCAACAGGATGCACGAAAGATGCGAACGTGGAGCCCGGTCGAAATTATTCTTCGAGTAGACTCGTTTACGTTCCCAACCAATCCTGACTCGACGAGCAGCGCGAATGTCTTTTCCCATTCAAATTAACGGACCAACGCCAATTTTCCTCTCCTCCACTGCGTCACCGTATCCTCGCTGCATCGCGTTGCATAAAATTCGTGCGCGCTTTTAGTCGAGGATTTAATCTCTTCGGCCTTATCGGGGCGAGCTAAATCGGTTATCGTGCGAGTTAGATAGAATTTATTATAGTAAGTGTCTAATAACAGACTGGAAAACTACACACTTAAGCAGCGTTTACTTAATATTTACTCGATCCATATCATAATTATCTGAATAATAAGATCTGAACAAGTGTATTCAGGTCAATTCTGGAATATAAAATTTGCATTCGGTGAGATGGCAGAGTGTCACGAGAAATATATCATTGTGACATTAACGTTCACAGCTGTTGGGCTGAACATTTATTTTTGTTTGAATAAGGCATTAATAGTCATGTATGAATTACAGGAGGTTTTAATCGAGATACACGGGGTGGTCGGTAATTGTTGGTGTAAACGGAAAGGTTGTGATTCTACATAAAAAAATAAATAGAAAATGTACATGAAATTTGTTTGTACGAAGCTTTGTTTTCGAGAAAGTCGACATTGAAAATTAATCTGAAACGCGTGTATCCATCATGATAGTAAGTAGAAACGGAATGCAATGAACAGACGCGTTAACCGAGTCCTACTCAATTGCACGCGTAGCCAATAGATTTTCAAAGTCGATTTTCTTGAAAACGGAGTCTCAAATGAAAAAATGTTATTCCATACTTTTGAAATATTATTACAGGTACAATCACCCCCTTTACGGTTGAACTACCAGTTACAGACCACTCTGTATGTGTATTAGGTCTTTCAACAAATGGAGCTAATCTACTATTTCCAAACGCTGACAGTATTCCTTTCTATGGAAGTCAAGGATCTAGTAATAATGATTTCCAAACATCCTACAGTATTATTATACACTGAAAGGACCAAAGGGTATTTCTAATATAAACTATATTGTCTCGCAACTAACGAAAATAGTAAGTAACTTGTTGTTGCACACCTAATAAATCAAACCATGGCTGATTAGTTTTTTTTTTTATAATAATCAGCCACACGACGTTGAAGTTTCGGGCAAAAAGGACCACCGAATGTCACGGGTGGCTTAGAAACTATTATGCCAGTGCACCACGCTACTTTGAGGAGGAAGTTCAAACCTCGAAAAGAAACCCGGGTCAGTTCGTTAATCCGGGCTTCTGTGGGAAGTATGTGCAAGTTTACAAGCGTAGATTGCTTTTGAGCATTAAAGGGCTTCCCTGTCCGCAGCGAAAGAAGCTTCCCGCATCATCTCGGATACGAAGCTTTGAATACACTTCCATTGTTCCTATATTAACAAAACATAACTTTGATAATGTAGCGAAGGGAAATTAACCCTCGAGTACTGTTCGAATCAATTTGACCTAAAGCCAATGTTCGATTCTTAATTATATGTTGTATTACAGAAATTTGTAGATCATTTTGACACCAGTAGATTGTATACATTGTAATCCAACGATTGGCAAAATACATTTCCTCAATTCGATTTTAATTCAGGCCCAATTTCATTTAAGATTGAGCAATGAAGTGATTTGCAATGCAGTTTTTAGACAAGCAGATTATTAAACAGTTGAATAGTTTTTTTTTCTAATGGTTCCGTGTAATAACGTCCATGGCCTAGTATTCATTGCAGGTGGTTGTTGTTTGCATTTTTAATGGATGCACGATAAAGGTAACATCAATTAACTTCGCGTGAAAGTTCAGACCACCGTTCGAACTGACCATATCAACCACGACTTGAGCTGTACACTATGCAGTCGATTACTTATTTACGAGCATTCGCCTCAGTTTTACTTTGCTTCTGAACTCTGTTACGCAGTCCGCCCGAGCAATAAACCTGAACATTGTTGTTCGGCGTCGGCTGTTAATCAATTTTTTGTAACTGTTCGCTATAATAAATTCACGACACCATTAAAACCTCGAATACCGGAGCACACGTTGATTGTGCACTGTCCAGGATGTTAATCACGCCGAGATCGAGACGTTACCAGCATGCGACGCAATCTAAAGTTTGCTCTTTAAAAACCACTGCGCAACGGCGGCTCTCCGGTTTATTCAACGGACACGTCACGGTGAAATTTCGATTGTACAGCCGAACGTTTCGCCCCATTTCGATACACCTCGAGGGTAGAATGTGTGTTAATCGCTCAGAAACTCCCGAACATATCTACATTCGAAAACACTTCATCGTGGTTGGAAATCTCAATTATATCAATTATCGGAAAGGTTCACCATTTGAATGGAAACACGAAATAAAATATTTCACTAGCGAAACATATGAAATAATAATTTCGGATTTTTTATCGATCTTCGAAGCGGTACATTCAGGTGTTATTTTTGTTAATGGAGTTACTTGTTGATCACGAAAAAATGAATAAAAATAAGATGAATAGAAATTATTATATGAAACTTTTATTACAATTTATGTAGATACGATTTAATTTATACTACCGTAGATATTATGATACAAGTGGATTCAGGAATAATCAGGCGAGTAAATGGAAAAATTAGGAGTTATTGAAGACAAACGACGAGTTATATCGTCAGGTTAGAAGAACGTTTAATAGATTATCGTAGTTTTCTGTGAACAGGAATTCCTCACCGAATCCTAGTTGGTTGGTTTCCTGTCGACCGTCACAATAGTATCAGATCTTTTCTATTTGATACCGTCTAGCCACTGCTACTTCTTAGCGCGAGCCGAATTCGATTTCCCAGTAGCTCGTGCTCGATCCTTGACGCATCTAAAATTCGATTCTTGTTAATTCCACACATGATCGTCTTGAATCCTCATCCGTCGGTTTCCACGGACAGAATCATTATCGGAGAAATTTCGGCCGCTGGATAATATTATCGATTTCAATTGTTTTTCTCGTTCAATCAGAAAATCGCTCCTGGCATATTTCATTAAGGATTTCTGAGAAAATAGCTTGATTGGACCAATCACTTAAATTATTCGTTATATGCCATCCAATTATATTATCCTATTTTCACTTCTGTCTTTATAAATCACCTCGTAAAATGATATTTCGCATAAGAATCTACAGCTTAATAATAAATTATCGAAGATCAAACAGCTGTTTTTCATTTAGTATTATACTACGGTACAAAGCATGCTCCGTTCAGTTTATCGACAGCTCTATAATCCGCCCTTCTTCTAGAATCCCTTTAACTAACGCCTTGTATAATTATGAAAATACCTCGTTCGCCCATCGTCCACGGATGGAAAAGCTTCCGTCACGTCGAAACGAAGCCAGATGGAACAAAGCGTGCCGTTTCTTTTCTTCGAAATATTCAGACACTGGAGGCCTCGCGCTTTAATGGACCCAGGCGTGTCGATGAGCAGAAGAAAATTCCATAATTATATTCCCCATGTCGATCGATCCTTCCCTTTTCTCCAGTTTCCCACCTTTCTTCCTCTCTGGTGTTCCTCGACGATGAAAGAATCGCGAGCACGGTACAATGAGACGACGATCTTTTATTATTCCTTCGTTACGCTTTGTCACGCATCTTCCGTCGACGTTTTATCACCTTCGTTCCGTTGTAAATCACTCGAGTTCCACTTGAAAACTTCTCGCCAATCGATCGTTCGGGCCGCAATTAATAGCCCACGCTTCAGTTCGTCGGGGACTCTCGCGGCCGGATGAACGGTGTTTTCAATGTTTCATGGGATTGATGAAACAATTACCCGAACAAAAGCTGGGGAATACATGCCTCCTCTCGGTACCACACTCTGAATCGCGGCTGAATTCCTGAATGTTTTAATCCTATTGAGCGGCGGGACAATCTCGTGTTTCAATGCATGAGAAGAGAAAATGTATTGGAATGGGAAAGAGACAGAAATAGTTTGCATTTGTATTATATTATAGAAACATTCACCTGTATCACAGTTTACTGAACTTTTTAAAACGTTTCTTCTATTCAGTGGTCCCTTCGGGGAAATCATGTCTGTTATCAAAATTTCCATGTGTGTGTAATGTTTGAATCTTAAAAAGTTGGTTTGAAAATAAAGAAAATAAAATAACTAGAACACTCCTCCAGATTTGCTCAGTGGCCACCGGTGCGAAGGTTCCCTATAATTTTCATCATCTATACTGTTGTAGATATTCTACAGGGCACAACATGATTATTTCAGAAGCCATCCTTCGTAAGAAAACTACCCTAGAATAATAAGAAGAAAGTAATATAAGGATAAGAAGAGTATAATAGGAATGCACAAAGGAGGGTCACCGTGGTACGGGCACGACTATCCGAGATCGGAAGGTAAAATTGGAAACGAATACAGGCCATAAGTACAGTCTCGTGAACACGTACCGAAACACGATAGGTCTTCGAACGGAATTTCAATTTCGTGACGAGTTCACTGGCACCGTGTCTCATTTAAGAACACCGGGAATATGAATAAGTCAACGGAAATCCATTCCCGGCGTTTATTTGACGTCTGAGGCGTGAAATAGGATGCCACGGCTCGAATGCCAATAAAAGCCCGAATCGATATGACCCGCGGACCTTTTTATTCGAGCGTAAAATTTGCTTGGTTTCCACGCGTATCTACACGGGGGTATTTCGAAAAATTTCGACTATATTCCGACACACCTAAACGCCGACTTCGTAACTTTAGTGTCGTGTTCTTCTTTGACAGTCATCTGTGCATTTCTTCGAGAAACATCAAAGAAACTACATGTAGTGAAAGAAAAATTCACAATTCAGGAGACTTTTACGTGTAATTTCTTAGCATCACACGTTGAAGTATTTCTTACTCTCCAACAGTGCATTGTCTCTAATAAAGATTTCGCAATTACGGCGAAATTGCTTGGAACACGTAGAAACAATGGCGGAGAGACCTGTTTCGACCTCGCCAGTGTCGTTGCACGTGACCAGAAATGTTTCTTCGGTTAATACGATATTGGAACCGTCAGCGTGAACGAAAGCTTAGAAGCCGGGATCCACCGGTGTAATCGGAAATTCCAGAGACATAGCGCACACACCTATATGAACTTCCGCTGAACAGAATGATTATTTCGAGGCACAACAACAGAATTTCATGCTTGAAAGTCACATGATATCGGTAAACTTCAATATCGACTCCTGGAAAAATCAACTTGGAACGAGCTGTCTTATAAACCTTTCGATACAGAATTTCATACACTTCCACTTATCGTCTTGAACCTTGAATACTGGCAACCATAAACTATGAATCCTATGATACAATTCGGTAAATTGTGCCTGTAAACATTTCCCAAGCGATCTTTCACACATAAATCCTCCAGATTTCATTAATAACCACGACATAAAAATAATCGATGCTAAATGGAAAGTTGTCCATCGTAAGAAACTTCATCAAGGGAACATGGAAAAGTCTAAAGATCAACGTTCCATTGATTTCACATCCAAGAGGAGGGAGTCTATCCTAACAGGATTTCCGAGAGAATCCTCAGAGATCGTGTTCCAAATCTGAGAAATCATGGGATCACTGTTCAGACTTGAAGATAGCCGAAACGGGTTAGGGATCAAGAGATCTCCGAATGATTCTCGGTTCTACGTTCTTCCAAGAATCGTCCCCGATTGGAATCCCATGGTTCGTTACTTGCACAACCATTATTTCATTCGGGGCAGAGTTTACGTGGCGTGGCCAAGGATGGCTGTAAATTCCACAACTTCCGAATCGGGCTCGGCAATCGTGCCCCGAGACACGTAGGATACGGAGATGGTGCGAAAACTGGGTGGCAGCCGCTATTAGATTCAGGAGGGTCGGGAATGCCCGGGAGGAATGCGTTCACGTGCGTCCTGCATCATTCTGTTCCACCGCAAATGCGACTGCGCCGTCGAACATCTACGAGACCCACCAGCTGTGATTAACACCGTGCAGATTGACGGGACTGCCCTTGTTCGTGTCATTTCCATCATATCGACAGGAAATATCACTACTTCCGTGAATCAGAACGTTGAATAATTCGGCTATCACATGAGACACTCGCCTCTATTCTGAAATTCCAGAAAATTCCTTACACGTTGAATATATTTCAAGATATCTGTCCAAGGACATTAGCATAAACAGAGAAGGAAACATCATTATGTCCAGGCTCCGAACTGAACACTCTATCAGTGATCATATAAACAGATAATGAAGAGAATGGTGGTTCCTCGTTGAACTCCCTGTAACACTAAAATCACGACTAACCACCTACTGTATGAAGGCATAAGAAAAAAATCAACGACATTACCGAATCAGTTGGCATTCAAGCATTTATAGCTACAGCTGATACATTGACATTTGCTGTCTACTCTTGCATTGATCTGACTCGAAGTGGTTTCGATGTCTTCAAAGAGACCGTTCAAAGGGGTTAAAGTGACAGTATCCGTGTGACACTTAACCAGATACCGTGAGCAATCGATTTACTTACCTGGAAGCATCGAAGGAATCGTAATGCAGATGCATCGTGTCAAAGAGTGACGACCTGCCTCAGCGTTTTGCACTACCGTAGACCGCATCCAGTTTGAATTTGGAAACGGCCTTATTCGCGTGGACATGCTGTAACGTTCGGGACCAGCTATCGAGCCTTCCTCAGGAAACTTGTCGCATCGACGAAAGGGATGTGACCGTCGAAGTTTCCGGAAGTTGCGGCCACCTGTGTGGATCATGGAATATGTTGATCGAAGTCGGACGAAGGGGACGGGAGAAGAGATGACCATGAATTGGGGCAGGGTGGAAGGGGTGGTGCATGGAGATGGATGATTAATACCGGCCGAATGTCGATTGAGAATTTAGTAATTGTGATTGGACCGTAATTGGATGGATCAAGTCACACTCATTAGAGATTGGGACGTGAGAATGAAGGAATGATGAAGTACGCTGTGGAAAGAACACATACATAGTGAATCGCTCGCTGCTAGGATCGAGACGAAAGCCGCCTGCTTTATCATTTAACTGCCGTGATCATAAACGTGTCAACGGTAGCTTACCCTTGCTGAGGAGTCTATGTGTGTGACGGAGACAGATAAAGTGTTGGTTTCCGCTCTGTCTATATCCCATTCATAGGCTGCTTAGTAGAAGTAAGCTACCGTTATTGTTAAATAGAAAAGTGACAGAAACATGTTCGGGCGAGAATAATAAAAACTGAATAAAGATAAAACGCAACTGTTAAAAGAAAGAAGTAAAACTATACGAGCAATTGGAGACTAATAAATACGATAAAAGCTACCTGTACGGAAAAGAGACGCAATCGGGGTATACATATAAGAATGTAGACAGAGAAGGATCAACCCAGAAGATACCGAGTAACATTCAAAAGGGGCAAAGACCTAGTAACCAGTGAGCAGACGATGACCGAACGAGATAAAATAGTGGTGGTCAGTCGAGGGGGAACGAAGAGCGAACGGGCAAAGAAGAAAGGGAACATAGGGGGACCCGTTTTTCTGACGGTTAGCCATTCCGAAACATCAGGGACACTGTAATGGACCGAACCTGGCTCGAGAGCACGATCTATATACGTCAGTGATGGGCAACTCAGCGCCCGCCAAACTCGCTAGCGGGCAACAACCTATGTGAAATGTGTGAATGAGAGCACGTATCTATCATTTTCTTCACACACAAATATGTCGTGAATCACGACTAGTGACTCGTGATGTGTCCTGCTTCGCAACCCTTCCACAGGAGTCCGACATCTATCGTATGTTCCCAAGAATCCTCGCGTCGCCTTCATAAGAGCCCCCGGCTGCCCGCCACTTGCCCGTGCGGGCAACATGCCCGAGCGGGCTCGGTTGCCCATCACTGATATACGTTCAAGTATGTATCCGTCCGACGATATCGATCGAGTCTGAAGCGAACTCGACCGAAATGGCTCAGGCTGCACCTCTTCAACGCGGACGTTGCACTATCCACGACTATACAGAAATAATACCTGGATATCCGCGCTCTGTCCCGCCAGAATTCAATATCCCCGTCGCAGGGACACAGTTCCGACACCGGCTAAGAGAGACTGATACATCCAGGTTGCTCTGTTTCCTGACACGGACGAGGCTCGTGTTCGGATTTCCTACTTGCTCGTCGTCTGGCGATCAATGTCCTGATAATTATTGCGCGGATATTCGCTGTTAACGAGGAATTTACTAACAATTAATTTGCAACACAAGAACTACCAGCGTTGAATGCAACTAATTATACTGAATTAAATTTTTAAAATCATATTTACGATTTCTGTGATTGTGTAACAAGAAACTTGGAATCCATCATTCTAAATGGGACTCGGTTATTTTAGTTATTCTGACCTTTAATCCTGATACTCTGGAGTCTCATCATATGTAGTTTAGTGTGATGTCGTATAATCCGGATGTGAAAAGATTCGTCTGTATAGTGAAGCATAAATTCGTATCATTAAATTTGCAATTTACTCGAACGCTGATTTTCTGCATTTTCATAAATCACGGTTTATTATGATTCGTCTACGTATATCATAGAAGAGGAATATGGGTATAATAATTCGCGCAAATTGGAGAATGCTCATGATTGACGGAGATGAAAATGTTGTGTGCCTAAAGAGGTGTAATAATATGAATAAAAATGTTAAAAAGTATCCAGGAATTAATAATGACACATAAAGAGTGTAGCATAGGTGTTCTCTGAATAATTACCGATCACGAGACACGAGCTTCTCCGCGAACAAAATCGGATAGGCGCCGCGTGTTTAGTAATTAAATAAGGCTGAAGAACCTTCCAACGGCATTGGTGTCACCGTTCAAGAGAAAACAGCGTTCCTATCTTAAATAATCGTTGTCACAATTTTCAAGTAGACTACCTTCCAGCCTGGCGCTCCGTAATTCCACGGTAACTTCTTCCAGCGAGTAATAAATCACGAAAAAGGTCAGCAAAAGGAAGTCATTTAAAGGGAATAAAATTTATTTTACAGAAATGTGTCTAGAGGAAAAAACAATGTTCGGTAACAGCTGCGCTGATATATTTAAGGCGAGAAATTCTCACTTCATCCCTCGTAATAATCCCATTACTCCACCGTGTATATCAGTCAGAAAAAAAACAGGCACTTTCTTCCCAGTAAGTAAATGGACCATGGGAATTTTCGTTACGTCATCATCCACGTTGAACGAGTTGAAATAAAACAACCGAAACAATTCAGTGTGGTGAATGTCAATTAGCGAAATTGAAAATTGGACGATGAAGAACCGAATGGAAGGAGTGGACGTGCACAAAAGACACATCTGAATGATTCTAATTGGAACAATACAGAAATCTGGAAGCTGGCCAATTCTGTACCCAGTGACTCGAATTAGACCAATGTACGGTAGACCCTCGCTATTACTACACGGGGGATACGCTTCGTATTATATGAATCCGTGTTATACGAGTCACACGATTTGTCTCGAACGTTTCTGAATCGAACTTGCACTGATTTTTTAATGTTTGATGATGAGGAGCATTATTATTTTACGGAAAAGTGCTGTTTTAGTTTCACCTCGGAAACTTTTGAAGCAAACTGTGTAAACGATACGTATATCGTGTATTAGGTGCTCTAGAGAATTCATGCAGTTTCACATTCAGTACCTTTCTTATTATTTTCGCCGGAGAAATGGAAAACTGTTTGACAGGGTGCATATACACTGCCTTCGAAACACATTTCATATGTATACTCCATGCGAGTTACGTACACAACATTTATCTTCTTCTGACAAGTACAAATCGAAAAGTATGATCGAATACAAAGTGCACTTCAATCACACAGTATAAAAATTGTAACCACAACCACATTTTGTAACATTCAATCTATTTACCAAACGTTATTCCATTAAAATAACCATTCCCTTAGGTCGCCGATGTATTTCACGCCAGCAAAACTCTTTGAATCCCTAGAAGTCGATCGAAAACATACTAAAATGTTTTTCAAATAGAAGTACTCAAATTTTATACAACCACTAAAGCAAAACTGTCTAAAAATAAGAACATTTACTCATAAAATAGAACAGAAGTTCCAGATTCTAGACAGCAATAATTGTACGTTCTGAAACTGTACAAATTTTCCAGATAACCCAATACATAGATTGACACATATTTATGAAAGATATACAAGTTTCTTATAAAAACTGTAAAATGAATAATAAAGAGACTCCATGTAATTTTCAAGTTAAATAAACTTATCTACCTGTTCTACCGTACTATACAAGTTCTGTCACAATTTTTTCATCGTCCTATAACGAATCCGTGTCATATGGGGATCCAGCGTATTTGAATCGTGTATTACCTACTTTCCCCGGTTACGTATCTCCACATCGAAGCGGCAACCCTTCATTCAGCCTTTCATCATCGAACACTGTTCACTAAAACAGTCTGCATCCGGGGTGTACGAGAAAGGCCCCGTCGTCGTCGTCGTCGTCTCAAGCTCTCTAAACCCCCTGCCGCACAAGTCGGTCGTTGACGAAGTGGGTTCACAGCCTCTGCCTGGTCGAGATTATTTTATATGAGCCGAGTGAAGGGGCCTCTCGACAGGGGCTCGATCTCACACGCGAGAACGCTCCACACGCCTGGAAGAAGGTGAAAACTTTCACTCGTCGCGCGGCCGAGCGAGGTGTAGATCGATAGAGGAGCGGCCACGATGAATTCATTCGAAAACCACGAGCAAATTTATTCGTGTTACGTCGCGAAATCGAATCATCTCGTTGCCTCGGCTAATGTCTTTTTAATGCTCCGACGCATTAAGCGCTCCACTTCTGGATAACTCTTTCTCTGTCGTTCCCGATACCTTGATGTCTCTTTTCTGGACGTTTTCAACCATTTTTCCACATCAACCGAACGCGTTATTGCAGGAGAGGTTTTTCTTTTACGTGAACCAAAAAATGACGTACGCAGAGTTTCCTGTCTACTTTCGAGTTGTTCGCAATGAATTCGTGGGATTCGAGGAGGTTGTTGAAGAGTCTTACAGGTTGGAATGTGAAATTTGAATTCCAAGAGGAAGAGAAACGTCGCTGTTATATTGGGCGTTGCAGGGAGAGGCGGTTTATTTAAATTATAGTACATCTGAGAAATACTCTTCTGAATTTTTTAAGATTTTTTAATAACCTATCGATTTGGTTATTTGAAAATTGGAAAAAGGGATGAAAGAGACTTATTCGGAAGATATTGTAAAAGGGAAAACGAAGTGCTAAAGTTTCACTGACACATATCTGATATAAAATATGATAAATTATAGAAATTACGTTCAGTAGGATGAAATAATTTTCATATATAAGCTCCAGTCTAAATTTCATGTTTCCATGTTGTAAATCTCGCGAAGAGGGGGAGTTCCTCTATGCTACCATTAAGCTATTACAGCTATCGTGGCGTTTACATGGCTCTATTTTTCACAAAGCTCTTGACCAGGTGAACAGGTAACCGCGTTCTCGTCGGAAGGGTCTGAATTAAAAGAACGTTTACATGCTTAGCAACGCTCTGAATGCGGAGTTTCGAGTGTTCCAGACGAGGTCAGATATCCTCGTGAACTAGATTCCAAGCGAATGCATGAATGAAAATGCTTCCAAATTTAACCCATTAACCCTGCCTACTGTTTTACCATCTATTTCGACCCCATCAGGTTCTGTTTGTTTAACACTAGAACTACCAAGCAAGTCTAAACGACTTGCCAATACACTCTTACAACGATGATTAAAATGTTATGACAATACATTTTCCCAGATCTTTTGTCACATTTATTACGATACGACATTAAAGAAATGATTAAACTTATAAATTTGTAAATTTTCAAAAGTTTGCCATATTCATCGATCGAAAAAGATATGCGTTTATCGTTGGTAGTTTTAGTGTTAAGTATAGCAACCATTAGCAATTAATTATAGGCAGTTGAGCTACTATTTACGCTTTTCGTGTACACGACTCGTCCGCTCGAGCGGATCCTTTCACTGTGCACGCGTATATGTATACGGGGCTCCTGAGAGCGTGATGTGCGTAGGCAGCGCCTGGTCGATATATCGTGAACAATTACCCGGGGAAATCCGCGATGCGGTGACCCGTGTAACAGCCTCAAACTGACAAATGTCGGTCAGTTCGAGGGCTGATTATTATTTTCTAAGCTGTCGCGCAACAATAACAACTGATGAGACGGTAATAGGCAGTAACCGTTGAATAAGTGTAATAATTCACTGTTGAGGAATCGTTGATTATTAAGGGATTCTTAACGATATATTGGATTTCAGGTTACGGACAAGTCTATAATACTGTAGCATGATTAGTTTTGTTTCGCTGGCAGTGAAGAGGAAGTTCCTCTTTCAGGGAAACAGACTGTGAGGTTATATTACACGGTAATGAGAAGCGTATTTTGTAACCAGATCCCTCTATTCACATGAATACGGTTAAGCATATTTTTCTCTGGTGAATATAAAATTTTATACACGATTGCTATTCCTTGTTCTGTAGATACTGTGGAAAAGTGGAATTCAATTGATTAAAATGACATTAGGAGCGTTGGGTATTGACAATTTCAGATCGAAACCTGGGCCAATTTGCATCTGGCTACTTTAAATCAAAATTGGGATATCTTTGGAATCGAACAACCAGTATGCCAATAATAAATAGTATCTTTACAATTATATTATGTATTTCTCCATTAACCAACGAGTGACCGTTACCAAGATCTATTTTCACCCAGACATATCATCATCTCGAGATTAATTAAATAAAACCCCGTTTTTGAAATGTTCCTCTAAATCTAAAAAGATTCATTCTACAGTCAAGACTCGATGAGAGTTGGATAAGAAGTTTCTTGTGTGAATTTCTTCATCATCCCCAACACTATAAAGGGAAGACCGTGGAACGTGTCAAGTGCATAATTTATTGCTCTCCCGTTTCTGTTGCCCAGAGTCGGTTTCAATCAAACAGTAGATTTGTTAGAGTTTTACAGCTGACCCGAGCTTCGAACTTCCATCGAGTCTTTACTGTACTTCCCAGTCGAATGCAGAAATTCCAGACAAATGTCAATACAAAATTTCTAACATAAAAGATTGCAAAAATTCAGGGAAGAAATCCACAGACAGGATCAGTGTTGATCCTTCTATTGCTGAACTGAAGAAATATCGACACAGTTTAGAAGAGTATACAGCTGATTAAAATAAGCAAAAAATCTGAACCTTCCTTTAACAGTCGCCTGTATTATAGGATAAACCGACCAGGAAGTGGGTTACCGAAGTATTACGGAAACGACAAAGATTAGATTACCCAGACGTTGTCTTTAACGTGCTCCTGGAAAACCAGACCGGTTTGACATATTAATCCACACCGACTCGCTCTGAATGCAGTTTCGGTGTATCAAACGGGACCCTGAATGCAGCACATATGTTCGTTGCACAAAGCGTGCAATACGTTCGAGCAGGAACAATGAAGTTTATATGGGGGATGGATCGTTGCACGATGCATCCTATCCGAGGGTTATCCAGGGAGTTTCTTTGCGGACCTCGATCTCGCAAACCCGCTGTACCTACTTTCCGGAGGGATGGCGAATTACAACGTGGAGGATTACGAACGTGCACGTCAAGATCTCGACGTACCGTCCCTTCATTTTACGCCGTAAGGCAATCATCGCGATCCTCTGCACGGCCCGTTGCCCTCGCTCTCTCGACTTCGCCTCCCGTCGGTTTACAGGCCAACGCAC
The DNA here is from genome assembly GCF_001272555.1 of Dufourea novaeangliae. NCBI lineage: Eukaryota > Metazoa > Arthropoda > Insecta > Hymenoptera > Halictidae > Dufourea > Dufourea novaeangliae. The sequence continues at coordinate 3,391,361 of NW_015374006.1, read as the reverse complement.
ACCATCCGACGCGTTCCACGGTTTTCATCAATCTTCCGCCACCGTTCCCTCATAGTCCGGCAACTAAAGCTGGATCAATCTGGTCATCGAGCTTGGCCCCCGCCGCCACGGATCACCGAGCTTTCTCAGCGTGACCGATTGTCGGAATTTCGGACTTCGTCGACTGTATTTGGAAACTTCGGTAATTGGAACATTTTTTTTTTTTTTTTTTAAATCTTTTTTATACTTTTTGATTCGTTAGGGTGAAAACGCCCCTTAAGGGGATATGCTAGTGCGACGGTTTCAGAAAATCGAATTTTTCTTTTTTGCAATTTGCAACAATTTTTTGAGGAAGAGGAAAGTGTATTGTATGAAACATGCGATTTTTATGCGAATAAATTAAACCTTTTGTTCGGGAAGGCTCCAGTTTTGTATTTCTCAAATTTTTTATATTATTCTGGTACGGGCTATAGCCACACACGTACAAATTAAGAAAATATTTGTTTTTCTTTATTTCACACAACCCCAAAAGTCTATACTATGGCCGCCGTGGGAAGAAAATTTCCTTAAGACGCTCTCTCAAACGAACTGTAACTTTTAAACAATACATTGTTTTTACTTCATAAAAATATAGTATACTTTACAAATATTATTTAGTAAATATATATATTATTCAAATTGATATACTCAATAGTTTTTCTTTAAAAAATTCCCAGAAATTGCCTTCGTATCAGTGGAAAAATCCGACAAAGCAACGTACACTCTGCGTCTCTGTATTAGCAAAAGTGGATTCTTTGTACGGTAACAGCCTAATGTTTCCCAAAAGGCAGATTCTCCTTTAATCTAAACTGTCCACTATTCAGAATCTCCTCGGGTGAAGCTCGAAGGGGCACTCCAGGAAACATTTCGAAAAGAAAAACTACTCTCATTTTCTGTGCGCGGCGCGAAAGTTTTCGATCGAAGTCGGACTTTCCTTTGAGAACGTGGGCCTCGGACGGGGTTCGATTCCCGACGACAAAGGGAAACTTTTCACCCTTCCGTCTTGGATCGATGAACATTGCCGCGAAAACACGACTACTTTAAACGACATCGATTCCGAAATCTCACGAAATTGAAAAAGTTGTAATCCAATATTTGATGGGTCGACGGCTTCTTTTCCACGGGGAACGAACTTTCGCGTTTATTAGAACGATTTCCCGCGGCTTGCGTGAAATCCTATTAATTTCAACTTCGCGACTTCGTTCCTCGACTTTCCCACGCTTATAGAATTTTAATTTTCTTTTTTTTGCTTCCGAATACTCTGGAAAACTCTCGTAAAGATCTTGAAAATTCCCAGAAGCCACGTCTTATATAACTAAAGGTTTTTCATAGAGAGACCGTTTATATTATTTAGATAATTACAAGATTAATACTGTTTTCCAATCTCTGGATATCTCTCAAACATCTCGAAAACTGAAAGACACCAACTATTTAAAAGTTATTCAGAACGATGACCTAGACAACATATTTAAAAGTCATTGAAATCGTAGGTAGCCCCCTTATTCTGAAACATCTAAAAATTATCACAAAATTATTCACCGCGTTAACACTAGAACTGCCGACGAAAAACGCATATTTGCTTCGATCAAAACGTGTAAAACTTTTGAAAATTTAGAAATTAACCAATTCCTTCACTTTCATATCGTAATAAAAGATGCCAAAGATCCGAGAAAATTGTATTGTCATAACATTTTAATCGTCGTTGTAAGAATGTATCGACAAGTCGTTTTTCGTTGCTTGGTAGTTCTAGTGTTAATAATTTACTATTAATAATCGGCTATTCCAGTAATGAGTTTCATATTGCCCCAATTTTACACAAAGTTCTTTACACCCGGAGCAATTCTTTCAACAGCAAAATTCGCGTTGATCCAGCCAGCGGGGTAGATTTTTCACGTTCGTTTTAAAGAGGCCCGGTACGAGGGTGGAAAGGGGTAGCGCTCACGAGACGCTAAAAGCTCCTGCAGCGTTTCCCAGTTCTCGCAACAGACAGTCAAAGGCGTGTCATGGTGTGCGCAGGTCAAAGCTGATATCCCAACCAGGCTGTGTGCGAGACCACCACCGCAAACACACGTACAGGCGTCCCCGGTGTACGCAGTAATTTATCCACGGGCTCCTCGTTTTGCAATCCCGTAGACACGGCGTCCGTTCGCCGCCGAAACGGCCGTACAACAAGCCGGCTTTCAGAGAGATTTGTTTAAGAGCCATTCGTCCGGGGATTCGCAACGTAGACAGAGATCTTCGACGAAACGCGGCGGAGATATGTGACAGACTATTGTAGCGAGGACAGTCTGTACTTTCAGGGTGATTCGAGTTCTCTGGAGTGACTGCGAGAGATCTTGATTAAACGTAACATTCTCATTCAGGAATTCTACGTTTGAAAGTATTGTACGTACAGTGGCTGCCAAAAAGTTTCTGGCGAAAATGTAATTTGAACGTATCCTTTTAAAAATATATTGTACGAATGAACTCTTGATAGAGTGGCTGCGCCAGTAAATGAACACGTACCAGTGAATGAACACTATACATAAACTCGAGTATATTAAGTTATTAAAACAAGCAAATGATTAAATATTGATTTCATTGAATGCCTTGTTTCATATTGAAATTAATTTGTGTTGTCTTAATTTTGTGCCTTCGCCGATGAAGTCCGTATTTTTCCTTTTTAATTCAATTAATTACTCTTTTTTCAATTTCTCAAATCGAAATGTATACGCTGTAAAAAGGTATAGATATTAAAAAATTTACATGTGCCAAATATTTATTAATATTCGTATCATTTAAAATTAGATTTTAACTGTTACAAAGTCTTTTAAGTGTTCAGTCATTGATGAATTTACTCTAGTGCTCGTTAAAGTATGAATCTGCGTTTAACAGTAGCCTGAATTAGAAAATAAACCGAGCAAGAAGTAGGTTAGCAAAATCTTATTCAAACGACCGCGTTTATCAACGTTGTTCGAATCTGTGAGATCTCTATCCGTTGTGTAATTGATCCACTTTAAACCAGGTTTAGTGGAAACCAAGTCCCTGCGGTGTCAGCCGGAATGTGTCGGAGTGTAATAAAAATTTCTGTATGCAAAACGTATTGCTGCGTACACGAGGTTCGGGTGAGAAACGGGGTCACATGTTTCCCGACATTGAGGACGCATCGATTCTGCGGATGAATGAAAAAAGGAACGGAGAGAAAAAAGATTTACACGGGTTTCTCGCCCTGCGCACGGTTCTCCCGTTTCATTTGTACGCCATTTTAGAGGGGTGTGTGTGTGTGTGTGTAAGCTCTTGTCAGTGAAAAATGTAACTCGTTTACCAACCTTTTCCTTGAAATTACCGTAATTTTAGCGATTACAGTTATTTAAATAGATTCTTCTATAGCAATCAATATTAACGCCAAAGGGAAGTAAAGAATCGATATCTTCTGTGAATATTAATTTGGACCATTTCAAAGCACAGAACGTTATATTAATGCAAAATAGAGTCATAGCATCTATTTTCATCTATACTACTTCGTACAATACTAATTTTCTTGTCTATTCGATTTTCCGTTGCATCGATAACTATTTTTCCATTCATCTCATTGTAACTACTTTTTTATCCTTAGTCGATACAGGAAAAATAGTTTAAATACGAGTTGGCACTATTACTTCAGGACTTATTGTCAGACCTGTTGAAGATTTTTACGTTTGCTTTATAATATGGACTTAAAATATGCTACTGTTTTCCTTGAATCATAGTTCCACACTATTCCAGCTAGAATGGAGCCACCTAACATAACCCTATACTTTCAACTGTGCCATATTTAGACCCTTATTCGGACCACCTCCTCTACGTACTCTTCGATTTAGCGATCCTCAATGGTCCTAATGTTAACATTCCTATTTTTAACATGGCTCGCATTCTGCCTTCGAAACCCAAGCGTGATATATCGTGGGAACATGTTCAAGGAATATCGAATTCACTGGTCCGATTAAAACAGCCACACACTTCCCTGTCTCGTACAAACGAACGACAGAGCGTAAGAGTAAGGGGACAAGAATAAATCGGCGAAGTGAGTCAGACGGCGTTCGGTTCGTAACCCAGAAATCGCGGGAACGTTTATTTCGGGTAATGCCGGCGTATCGATTCCCGGTGACGTTCGCTCGATGAAAAAGAAATCTGGAGACTTCCTCTGGCGGGGGCGGCCAAGAGCGACGCGATTCGAATGTGTAAAATTCATCGGTGACCTCGCTTGCCTCGAGCAGACTCCATCAACCGACGCTGGGGCATGTCAGTTTTATTGAACAGTACTCTAGAGCGATCCCCCCGGTTACGCAGTTTCTCCGAGGTCGTTTTTATTGGACCACATCCCTGAAATATGCACGATCGACGACCTTCGATCATATGCAAACGGGGACAGGGTGTCGTGGGAATAAATGATTATTGGATTTATGTTATTATAATTTTGTACGAAAAGGCTAATTATTTGTAATATTTATTTCGTAATATCATTGGACCTCAGATTCATTAACTTCAATGATAAATCAAGTGCGAATACAACTTGAACTTTCACGTTCTGTAGCGTGCAGTGCAAAAATACAAGCTCAACAAGAAAGTTTATATCCGTCCCAGGTTCAAGTGCCATCGAAATTTCTACAGCACTTGTGTAGAAGCAAAATCTGATGTAAAAAGTTAACTTCGATATCCTTTAGTACACTAACGTCTACAACAAGTAGTTTCTTTAGGAAATTATACCAGTTCTACAAGCTTTTCTTCAACCACTATAGCCTTGACTCGATACAATACTAGAATTCGCGTATTTTAATTCTTTTAAACATCGAATAACATCCACTCGCAGATCCCTGAGTTTAATCCCAGCGGACGTAACAGTGCAAACGTATGGATTTTTGTAATTAAGTTTCATTCGATGATTTTTAATTTGGTTAACAGCGCCCGCATTCGCGAAAACACTGTTCCGCTAATTGAACCGATGCTTTCTACCTGTTCCGATACTGGGATAACAGCTGTTTGCTGAAAACGCAATTTGCATACATATAGTTCGCTTATTGTCATCATCGTCGTTAGAGCATCGCTGCGAAATGAGGGGAAAAATAAAGTGGAAAAAGAAGTTGGGAAATTATCAATGCATTCCTAAGTGGCGTTGTTATTTTCTGAATTATCTGTATCACTTTCTTTCAGTACTAAGGAGATCATCTTGTTAGACAAGAAGAAAATGTACACAGAACGTAGGAGAGTGATTCCAATAAAAATGATACGACGTTAATAGTAACAGAATTTCAGGCAGAGAATTAATGTTATTATTTCTTCAACAGACTATGAAGTTGTCAACCATTATGAACATTAATACGATTGAAACAGATAAGACCAAGGCAAGATATGTATGTTACAAGAAACAAGTGAGAAAATAAATGCAATAGTTAATATAATATTATATTTTTCGCATAATGTCTGCACATTCTAACCAACAAAATAAACTTGATTTAAATCTGGTACGAAATATTTTTAACTCTACAGAATTTTTACGCTTATCTTCGAACAATTCAGAATTTACTAAATAAAACCTTTTCGATTCACCAAAACATTTCATTGATCTTCAATAAATAAATCTGGAAAACGACTAGTCCCGCTTCCAATTACAACACTCTCCAAACAAAAAAATACTTATTCTATGAACAAATATATACTCCAGAAGTTTACAATACTTTATTTGCAGTAACAGGTAAATACAACTATACACAGATAGTGGACAGAAATTCGGAAATGCAAATCATCGAGTAAACTTTGATTCGTAACGTGTTAAGAAACGATAAAATATTTGCTCGTGGCGCGACTAGAAACCGACTTGAATTGGAAAAAATAATAACGACGTTGATTGGGACAGAAGCGCGAATCACCGTGAGTTGGCGCATACTTGCGCGGGAAAATCGGTTCGTTAATCGCGCGTTCCGTACCGATTCGACAAAAACTGCGTTTCGATCTCTGTGCACGAAGTACGAGCCGCATAAAATACGTCCGGTCTCGCCTTTCCATTTCGAAACATCTGAATTCCATTGGAAGCGAAATGCTTTTAGCGAGTATTAACGCGTGCACAGAGAGCTACGCCGCTTATTAGCCATTTGGCCGCGTTATTAAAAAGCATCCTACATATATCCCCGGGAAATACTCTGAAGAGAAGGACAATTATACGTAATAACGTTAAAATTAATTTTTATCGTCGCTCTCGTCCTAAATTTCACGACAAAGACGAGAGACGAAGAATTATAAATTGATTAAAGCCGATTCTATCGAAACTCGACACCATCTTTGAGTTCACAGAATTATAGACGATCGTCAAAGAAACTTCATAACGTAATTTTTGCCGGTCGAAGAAGTGTTCCCGTTTCTAAATAATACAAAATGATTCAGTGATAATTCCTAACTGTTACATGTAACGTAAATTAAACATAACGTGTGACATTCTGTATTACGATAAATTGACATACAGTTTCAACTCACTCGACTGAAATAAAAGAAATGCAGAAAAGACCGAATACTCTATTGTAACACTAAGGTCTTACACTGTCTACGTCACCCAAATTTGATTATTTAAATAAAGTTACACGAACATTGCATAAATTTAATATCGCGGTATAATTTAAAACAACCCTGTACATATTATCTAAACGCGCATAATTTCGAAGATTTACAACGTGAAAAATGAAATAAAATGTGTCTGGCATAGTATGACATTTTTCACTGTAGCAGACAACGTGGTAAAGGATTAAGAATATTTTTATTTTAAAATTAATTACTATACCTGTCGCAGAATTTCTTTGTTCTAGACCCACAACGAAGACGCGAACTGAATACTGATGCGTGTTTAACCACCCTTTAGAAAATAAAAGCGTGTTTCCAGTGGACGTGGGACGACGGGTTTCGAACATTTTTAACTTTCCAACCGCGCACGGCACGAGAATTTCTGTCCCTTTGTGTCACCGAGGTTTACACACGCCCACATCGGTGCCAAGCATCAAACTCAATATTCAGCGAAACGTCACCGGCACACCTTCGCATCTGACCCTCTCAATCATCCTGTTGTGCGTGAAAGTCGCTGTACCAACACGCTGCTCGCCCGTGTGTCCTGTACATACCTGGAGAGGCCGCGTTTCGAGTCCCATTTGCTACCGCCGAAACACGTTTGACGTTACATGTGTCGCGAATGGTTACGGTAGCTCGTGCGGTTACGCCAAATATCTCGAATTATCTGAACGAGACACGTTTCGCGATTAAATCAGAAACGATCGACACTATCTATCTACACGGTATGGCCAGACATTCGTCTAATTTTAGAAATTTATTCGGTACAGTAGATCCACTTAATTGTACGTACAGTAAATTATCGATGAGTGTTTGAAGGCTCCTCGGCACTGAACATTAAATATTTAATAAACTAATGGTCATATGCGACTGGGACAAATATCGTTGGCATCAGAATTGCAAGTTCTATCAGTGTGCTAAACGTCATTAAAAAGTCAGCGTTACAACTGGGGACATCTTGTCAGTGTCGAGGAGCCTTCGAACCCTCATCGAGGATCTACTGTAATTTACGTTAAGTACAAACTGTAGTAAATTTAATTAATTACATTTTTTCAATTTTTCAAGTTGAAGTGTATACATTATAAAAAGGTATAGATATTAGAAAATCTAATTTTCATGTGGCAAATATTTATTAATACTACTGTTACCCGATAAAAATGGCGTCGGATGGTGCAGAATAAACGCGATTAGTATTTTTAAAGGCATATGTATTTCTTACTGTTTTAACTGAAATTTTCAATCAGATGAAAAACTGACTTATTCGTCGGTGCAGATAACAATAAACGTGTCGAGGAAAAGTAAGGTACAGAAAGTTATGATTGGTGTGGCGAAATCACCGGAAGTAGAACCGCAGACACCCGAGGATCATGGAATTCACATTTTCCTCCAGTCGCGTGTCTCTGCGTGCTCGAAGCACGTTTGTCGCATTTTCCACAAGTATTTCACGTTTGTGCTACCATTCCCCGTACTCCAGACAATCGAAATTCTCAACGAATCGAATTCCGCTATCTTTTTCCTACCTCCAGGAAGTTCGACGAACGCTTACCATGAATATTCGCGGAGGCTCATGAAATTCCAGTAATACGATCGACGATGTTTCCCTGGCCGCCCTTTTTCTGTTCGACACGCGCGAATTATTCAGTAGCAATTACTGGATCAGGAAAAAAGGACCGTAACAAAGAGCCTCTTTATACGAGTATTACAACGCTGGTATAATTTCATCACGGAATAGTTGTTCCGGAACCTATTCTATGAATAAATTAAGTACTCTAATCTCGATACATTGGAGAACGAAACATTCTCGGTACTAATTTATTCGACAGAATTTATCTCTTTGAATTTCCAGCGATCATTTCTGAAAGTATTGTCTTATTCATACCTGTGAATTTATTTACAAATAGAATTAACTGCCTATAAAAGGTAATTTTACCTATAAAATAAAACGAAGAAATTAATGAAAATTAAACTTTATTTTAACAGAGAGAAATGTTTATTTGCAATGTCTGCTTTTTTGAACAAGTATTTAGGCCCATATTAATCACGTGCATTGAAATTCTCTCTTTTTCTGTAGTACAAATTCTCGTTTTGTCTCAGTAAATAATAAACAGAATATACCTTATTCTCTACTCATGACTCGAAAACCTTTATCTGCACACAAATTTTGGCCACCACTTGAAATATGTCAAATCGTGGTTTCATAAAGAAGAAAAATCGTCGAAGATCTTAGAAGTCGATTTTCTCGAAAACGGAGCCCCGGATGAGAAAATGTTATACTAAAATATTTTCTTCTTTTTTAACGTAAAATCACCCCTTATCCGGTTGTACTACGATTTCCGGCCCACCCTGTATGACTGGTGGCCCGAGGCGAATGGATTTAAGATTAATAACCTGATGCCTCGTGTCGACAAATACGAACTTTGCTCTATGGCTTGCTGGTGTCGTTACGGTTAATTAATAACCGTGGTCGATGGCATGTAGCGACCTGGCCATACACACACGACCACCCCCATTCACAAACTTCCATCCAGGGCAAGTAGCCACGTGGCCGGTCTCATTGATCATGCTTGCCCGAGCATCGTGTACGCGACAATATATCCTGTCCGTTGACGCGACGAGAACTGCTTCCGAATGAGCTAACGACGCCTTGTGATTCTGTGCTCGGTGGAAGCTGCTTTAGTTCTGTCGAATCTTTGGAAGTCTGATCAGTTGACTGCGGATTTTATGTATTTATAGCCTATAGGGTTCTGTGAAATACAATAAAAGACGAGTTTTTTATGTTGTTATTAACTCAATGATATACTTGAAGGTGAAAATAAATACCACCTTTCGTTCTTGTCTATATGGATTACTTCATAAAATTTTGAATTTGCATAAAAATCCGCAGTCCACTGATCAGCAACTAGTTACATATAGATATTTTGTGTTAATACTTTATTGACCGGTAGCCAGAGTTGGGCAGAATTTTATTCGAATAATACACAATGAAAAGCAACAGTATCTAAAGGTGTCGTCCTGAGCTTTTAAATAGTTAATGAGATTAAATAATTGTTCGAAAAATGTCGATTCGTTCATAAAGAAGTATTATTTTATTATAAAAATTGAAATTTCCACGTTTAAACAATTAAAAATGACGAAATACTTTTTTTTATCTTTTATTCGTTATTCGCAACTTTGTATCTAGATAATTAGTTTGACCATCTCTGCCGGTAGCTTATTACTACTTTGATGTCGGATGACGTAGTAATACGTCTTTTCAAGAACAGAAGCCGAGGACGGTTGACGTAGTAGTAAAAATTGATTTTCCTATATGTAAAGTTTAACAAATAAAAATTGAGTAGTAGTCTCTATAACTATAAAATAGGCTACGCCCCCCATGGTGTCCAATATACAATTTGATAATTATCATCTGTGAATCAACGAAAACACCAGTGGATCGACGCAGAAATCAACAGGCCAGGGTGTTATTACCGAATCAATGACAGAGGTGTTAGTGAATTCGCGACAATCGACTCGTCATGAAGCTGATACGAGCTAATCGTGTCGAAACTTAATTACGGATAATTGAACCTCGATTCCTAGCCAGAATGTCGCGATTACAATATTCCATTTACGACTTTCCTATTCATGTCTGTCGTAATGTATCGAGCTTCCACCCGAAATTAAATTAAATATTCAACCTATACATTTGAATACGGCAGAACGGAAATATTTAAATCAACGGCTTTTAAAGTAATCATTTCCAACATCGTAAACTCCATATAGATTCACCTGTACGACTACAACCTTTTTCTTTTTTTTTCTTCCATCACAAGTCCGAATTTCAAAGACCGATCTTTCGTATAGAAGCTGAGCATAACCTCCATTACGCTATTCACTGGCATTAACACAACGGTGTCGCGTCTAATCCAGTTTACCGAAAAGCACAATCACGAGGGGCCCACCATTGAATGGAGCGACGTCCGCCCTTTACTGCCCGGAAACGCGTACAGCACGACCTCGTTATGCTAATTAGCGAGGCTATGTGGCCAGCCCTGAGTTCGACTTCCAGCCGCCTGATTAACCGATAAGACGGACCTCCCCTCCTTTATACAATAGGCTGTCGCGTGAATACCGACGGGAATTCCCTTCGTTGAAAGGGAAAAGATACTCTTGAACTCATCGCTCCTGAGCCGATCTTGTGTGGAAACCGAATGTCGTGATTGTGATCTTGCTTGACTTCTTATATATGCCCCCCACTCCTCCTTCCACTTAGAAATGTTCTTGTCACAGCTTACCTGTCAAGTGGACATCGAACCTCCGGAACTTATGGCTGAAAATGTGGAGAATGATATCTGAATTTTTTGATATTTTAGTTGATTTGCATTTGTTAATAGTATGCAGTAGAGACGAATTATTACACAATTGCAAGCGAAGGCACAGAAGTGTCCCCCTTCGATTTTTATGAAACTTCGTGTGTCTGTTAAGCAGTCAAAAATAAGGGATACGTATTTTTTTTATTCGCTGAGACGTAACTTTAAGGGGTGAAACCACTAATTGTTTCGAAATAATTCAAAACCCATTGCTATATTAACAGAGTACTGGTTATTCGTTTACTTTAACTAGGCAGAAATTCAGGGAGGCAATGCCGAATTTAAACTGCATCGGCAGTATATATTGAAACTAAATTGATTATTCATCGGTACACATAATATATAATAATTTCGATTGAGATTAACAAGGTGATTAACGATAATGAATTCGAAATATGCATCAAACAACGCACGAAAACTCACTCGGAAAATTTCAAACCTCCCATATTTCTATCCACTCATGGAAAGAATGCGAAAATTCGCCAAGTATTCCAGGGGCGAATAAGCAAAAGTTTCGCTTAAAATTATCCGAATACCCCAGATGCGCTTCATTAATCCCCAGGGTTCGCCCGTACACAGAAAGGTATTCCCCGCGAACGAAAGGCGCCGTTTCAAACAAGCGAAACTTCCGACCAGTCTCGACGGCGGAACAGGGGAAGAGGGAAATTGAAATGGTTTCGTTCTGACCAGGGATTTTGAAATCCGCAGCTCACGGCCGTTTCATCGTCCTTGCGGATCGCTCGAAACTTTTCCCGTCCCTCGAGCCGCGCGCACATCGTCCAGGATTCTCTTCCTCGCCGAATAATCCGTAATTTTATGGAAGCCTCGATATCCCTCGAACTTATCCTGGATCTCTGCTCGACGTGGCCAATGATTCCGTAAGACCAAACAGATTAACCGATTACCCTTAAATTTAACTTTAACGGTAACTCTTAAAAACTCAGATTAAAAACTCGCAAACCAATTCGAATATCGCAAGGACTCCGTCAAGTCCAGTGCTTACCCAGCAAATTACAGACACTGGATTTCCCTACAGTTTGTCCCTCATTTTCGACGTAGCAGTCGTGCTACGACTGCAGAAACCTCGACAGAACCGTGCAACGTTTGCCCCGTCGATATTTACTTTCTCACCTCCGTGGCTCGTCCAGCCTGTACTCATGCAAATGCAACATAAGTTCTGGATAATGCGAGCCTCGATGCTGCCTCTAATTGCGACGACAATCCCGTGGGTTCGTTAAGGGGAAGCGGATGGAAAATGGTATTTCAGAGAGGTTCCCTCGAGTGTGAAACCACGGTAGCTCTCTGCGCCTCGCATTGTTTGAACGTGAAAAAGGCTTTCTCGTATGTTTCGTCTAGCTCGAGAATTTATCGATGCTCGTGTCGTACGGAACATTTGCAGGTGATATGGAAAATATAGACACATTTTGTGGAAATATTGAGTTTCGTGCCAGACACTCATACTCCTTTCAGCTTGAAAATAACAGAAGGGAAATTGTGTATGTTTCGTGAAAGACTTCTGCTGGGCAAAATAATACGTTTTAATTCGATTTAACGATAGTTCGTTTGGAAATGTACGATGTATATACTTTGTTCAGTTAAATGGATTTAACTTAACAAAGTATATACTAATTACTATTAATACATACAAGATGCATAGGAACGCATTTAGCTCAAATACGTCTCTATTGTTGCAGTGAGTAGTAGATAGCGATTTCAAGCCACACGAAGCAGAAACACGACAGGACAGGGAAAGCATGGAACTTTCATTAAACAAACTATTATAGTTCAAACGATATAAACTATTCTGTACAATCAAGCTGCGTGGGACAACTTTGCTAGAATTAATACAAAAACCAACTCGAAGTTTCGCGTGTGTGTACAATAGGAGTCCCAGACACACAATGATATTTCGAAGCAATAAATATTTATATATTCTTACGTTAGTGCAGTGGATAGTGGCATTTAATATCGAACTAAGTCCGTTTATAGAACACAAATCGTGACCAGTTCGAGATAGATGAAGTTAACGAGGATAGGTGGAAAGGGTTGGGCACCAAACAGGGGCGCAGACTAATTTTCCCTTTCTGATTGGGGACCGACCAGCCCCATTTCCTGCCGGTAAGCGAGGCCACGATAGATTCTATTTCCTCCCTGTTGAAATGAAATGAAGATTGACCTATGGGTCAAAATTCTGACCCCGTGATTCGTGTTGCCCTCCCTCTCGTCATCTCGATCCGATCGTGAGAAACCCTTTCCAAAGGGTCGTCTCTATGAACCTCTTTTTAAAGAAAATTCTCCTTCATCCATAACGAAGTAACCCTTAACTACAGACGTAATATAGCCTACTATTTACTGACAATTAAACATCCTAAACGATAGACTTTCAAATATTCTCCACTAGGTCGTGTCTTTTAAATAAAAATTCAAACTCGTCTCTGAGATAAATCGTCTTTAGTTAAGGGTTAAACTAAATCTGCGTCTACACTATATAGCACACCACGTTCTATTGCGAAGTTATAAAAATTATTAGAAAAACAGAAAGAACAATGTTATATAACATGATGTAACAAGCTATAAAAACATGTTGTACAGCAAGGTTATATAACAATTTGTTATACATCACTGTTTTGCTACATAGTGTAGACACAGCTTAACACATCAACTTCCCAGTAAACTTGGTACACTTATGCACCACAAAAGTGTCAGTATCTATCTTTATAAAACACCCCATTATTTCCGATCGAAACAGGTGTTCCACTGCTTGTTCAGGAAAGTATCCAAACACAAGAGAAAATTGTTCAATTTCGTGAATTTTATCGATGACTGTATTTCAGTCGGTTGACAAGAAATATTACAAGCATTATCTTCCTACTATACACTATTTACTTCCTGTTCCTTATTTCGCCCTGAATATGCGACCCTTGTCAGAAGGGACGAGAAGGGCCAACGGCGTTATTGTTATGGCTGTATCGCGGAGCAGCCGGTTTTCGTTGGAAGCCTGATTAATCGCGTGCTGTTCAATTTAATTTCGCTGGACTGCCTGTTCGACGCTGTGCCGCAGAGACACCGAAAGAGAGAGAAAGATCGATGTATACACACCTATAGAAAGAGAAGGAAGGGAGCGTTTAATCTCGAGTAACGCGCGAGGCGGCTTGTAGACGCTTCGGCTGTTGGGAAGCCTGACTAATTACAGGGAGCAGCTTGAGGGACATACTCGTAGTATCATTTCCCCTCTGGAAAGCTCGGACGGATTCGATTTTCTGTCGCTAAATAAAATGACGACACGAGTTCGAGAGAACCATACCCGCCCTTGCACCCTGCTCTTCGTCCATTCATCCTTTTCCGTTTCGCTTTTTCCCACAATTTTTCCCTCTTCTATTCTGGCTGACCTTTTTTCTCGGATTTACTACTACTTTCTTTTTCGAATTCTCTTCGACCTCTTTGACCTCATTTTCCACCATTTCGATTTTATCGTCCTCAATTTGTACTCTTGTAAATCTTCTCCACGTTTTTCCTTTCTCGTTTGACAATTGTTGTTATCCTTATATCTGTCTTTTTGGACACTCTTGTGGGGTGTTTATTTTTTCGTTCTTTCATTGATCTGAGTTATTTATTTCGTTTGCTTCCTTAGATCTGCTCCTAAACAATTTTTCTTACGCTGCTTTGATTTCTGAACTTTCACCGAATTTTATATTCGTCTTTATATTTCTATTATTTACACTTTCTCTTTGATTTATGTTTTTCGTCTTTTTAGTATTTTTCCTATGTCCCTGGAAACGTGAGCACGTGTACGAATACTGTAACAAATCATCAGGCATCGATAGCTTGATTACTCTCATCTTTAGACCACCCAAATTTTCGGTACAAGTATTATTAAAGTTTTTTACGAGTGCTCAGAATCTTCAAGAAGGTACGAAGTGTTCTGAAGACAAACGGCCGAGGAAGCTTGAGAACAAGTGGGTAGAATGTACGATGCATTCGAGCGCGAAGCGTGCAATGACATTGACCTAACACACACCTAACCCTATGCTTCGAAGATTTACAGCAAATGGAACAAGCAGGAGAGAAAGAAAAAGTTTGAAAAAGTAAAAGTTTCGAGAAACCACTGCTAGATATATGAAGCCTTGGACATGGTCGTGATGTCGCAACTGCCCACACACTTCGTCTCCCATTTTGCAACTTCGTATCTTTTCTTCGACTTCTTTTTTCTACTTCCATCACCTTCTTATTATCTTTACATCTCTACTCCCACCTTTATCTGCTTTCCTCTACGTTTTTTCTTTCTTCTTCTTTTTTAAATTGAGAGTTTCACGATTCGTCCTTTTCTGCGTGGAAACTCTGTAAGAAATTCTTACGTGAAAAACTCAGAGGGAGTTAATTAAATTCGTTGACATATCATTGAGAAATTATGGTAGTATATTTCCATGACATATGAGGAACGTGACAGCATTAACTGAACATTATTCCCGAAAGTTTGGATCAGATTCTCTGTAAATTCCTTGAAAGTATCTAAGACATGACTGAAACGCGCCTTCTCAAGCGAATTCCTGGAAAATGTCATACTCTTTACAAGGACAGTTGATGCGTTTATGAAGCGTATAAGAAGTCACTTCTATCTCTAGAATATCATCCTCCAGAGTGATTCGAAAATATAGTAGCTGTATAGTAGTAAATTACTTCTTTGGATACACTTACTACAGCTACACGGAATACGAAAACAGAAATATAGCAAACAAGAAATAAGAAACAGTATTCTTACATCCACAACAAAGTCAGAGTTCATCGACGATGAATCATCGTACACTGTCATCACACCTAAACCTGTCCATAAGGGCTCTTTTAACTTCAATTTTAACGGAGTTTTGTAAGATGATTCCTAATGACACGTGTGAAATATTAGGTGTAGACACTCGATAAATTTAACACACTCGATCAGGAATAACACTCGGGAATTCCCTAACAAAAAAAAAGATAACCTATCAATCGATTGTCATTAATATTCATAAATATACTTAATAACTAGATACAACTGAAAAAAAAATGATTCTAGTCTCAATAATTTGTCCCTGAAGAGGTTAATTATTTAATTCGAGTTTTTTCAAATTAACAATTCCAGAAAACTTATCAATAACTGCACCGACTCACGAAAGTAAAGAATTACGAGTCTCGGTGATTTCTTCGGAATTCACGAGCACCGAGAACGCAAAACAATTTGTGAAAAGGCAGGATTTCACGGGAAATCGATGAACGTTCCGAAACTTTTACCGGTAAATGTATACACAGTGGTTCATCCCAAAGACATCAGTCGCGAAATGAAAGATTCAATCGAGGCGGGTCGCTTCTGTTTCGAGCCGATAGGAACGAAGACACGTAGCCGTTTAATTTCGGCGTACGCTCGTCAGCCGACGTCGACGATATCGCGGAACAGCAATATACGACGATAGAACAATTTCGCGTTTACCAAGCCCGGGTCCATTCGCCTCGCGTCCTCGTGCAGAGCCGGTAACTCCGCACACAACTTTGCATAGAAATTGCATGGAACGCATACACTCAAACGACGGAACGACTACACCGGTGGAATAGTAGAGGGAAAAAAAAGAAGGTGGATGAGGGGGTAATCTTCGCGAGAAGGGAACGAGAACGTTGGCCAGTGTTTTACTACACTATCTTGTCTTCGTTTCGGACCATCGACCCGTGGAGAACGACTTTAAAATGACACCCTTCTTTCGAGATAATCGTTGGCCATCTGACGCTACTCGAGGGCATTTGAACAAACATTTTTATACGATGGATAGACTCTATTATATCGACACCCACTGCGAAGAAATATTCCTAGTAGCACAAAAATAGTGAAAAAATATGTTTTTAGCCACACTTTTTAATATCTAATAAATATTGTTCCAAAAATATGTTTCCAGTATTAAATACGTCATTTTTTCGTAATATGGAATAAACATTGTATGTATATTTAAATATTAAAAAGAGATTGAATCTCTTTAATATTGGATTAATATGTAGTTAATATTTTGTGCTACTAGGGATGTGTCACAAGTCGAAAATTTTTAATTTTCATTTTATTTTGCGTGCAATATTTTCACCGTCCAAAAGAATATCGTAAGTTAATGGTCGATACTTCGAGGTGACATCTAGTGTCACTTTGTTTGACACGTTGACTGCCGACTAGGAGAAAACTAGTGGTTGAAACGTTGCAAGGAAGCACGATTATTTAAAGATCGTTAGAAAATTTTTCCGTGATATTAATATCGCGGTATAATTTAACGCAAAACAAACAGTCACTATTAACTGAACGCATATTTCGTTTCGATAATTTATAACTTAAGCGAAATGAAGCGTATCGTAAAATGCTTCAATTTCGGGAGAATCGAATATGACCATTCGTCGAGCGTATGTACATTTTCATACCACTTGAATCAAGTGTCTGTTTAGTACTGATTATTCATACTTCTGTTAAAATGTGAAAATCAAGAGAGTGATACTTCACAATAATTCAAAATATATTACATGAATTTATTGGCATAAAACAGAACATACCGTGCAATTCTGTTCATCAAGAGTAGAAATATCAAGTAATAGTCAGACAAGCTAGCCATTCGTGTATTTATTAGAATACGAACATGACAGACATTCAAACTTGATTTCCTCGAAAACTAAATCGTACGTGAACAAATTTTCACTCCACATTTTCACATCTATCGCTTCTTCCTCGATTGTACTGTTAATTGCAGAATTTCCTACATTATGAGGTGAATTTTGACTAAAGACCCCCGCGAGTTCCAATTAGCCGTTAATATTATTTTAAAAAATCATATCCTGCTATTCAGTCTTTTCTTTAGTACAGCAACCGAGTTTATAAAACTATTCGCGATGACAAACTGCCCGGATGAAGTTCTTCCGAGTGCTCTAGTCGATGTTGGCTCGCGGCGGAAAGTGAAACGTGCAAGTGGCAGCGGTTTTCCGGTGCCAGAATAGAAGAATACTGCTTGGACGATTTCCAAACGTCTGTAAATGATTATTTAAAAGAGAAAAAAAACAACATTTTGTGATATACTTGCCGAATTTAACGGTGCATCGGACCGTTTAATATTTCGTCAGCTGTTATTGAGAATTCTACAGAGGGTGGCTCGACCTAATATATAATATTTTGCTTGAAGGGACGTTTTCAACGGCAATGAAGCTTTTTATGCGATGGATTAAGGATCTTCTTCCGTTCTTTATAGGAAGAACTCTGGCAATTCTTTTTTATTTCATACACACTTACTGTGAAAAATTAAGAAACCAACCAATTACCCGGGGAATGTATAATCTACTTGCTTCTCTTACTTCCGCAGTTATATCAAAAGTGATCAAGATAAAATATTTCTCATACAAAGTTAATTGATCGGTCGTCCCAGCTCTTCAATTACCACTAATTCACTGCTTAAATCACAAACAAGCGTGTGAAATAACATTGAGGAAGTAATCGTTTCCGACGTTGGAAAGAGACAATAATAGTAAAGTGATGTTATACTTCAATTTCCTTTAGACGATCTGGGTGAAGGTCTCAATAAGTTTCAAATACTTAATATTTAGCTGAAGTATTAACTCAATACTTAATTGGGTGTAATGTCTGTAGTTGAGACATTTATCGTCTTGTAGATCGAACAAGATCTTACGTATCACCGCGATAAACATTTATTCGATCCATCGTGACCGTACCGGGTCGTCACTCGTTCCGTCTAACGACCGTAATTAGTTCTCGATGAATCAGGATTCCCCCTCCCGTGACTCCGATCCCGCCAGAAGGAAATCCTTGACTCTGTTCCCGCAGGGGGATGCGGACCCACCTCTCCCCAATCACTCTCGTTTCGCCCCTGGAAGTGTCACCCATCGATCCACTGATCCAGCCCATTTGCATCCTTACGACCCTATTATCGAGTAGTCGCCGGCCTCGGGAACCGGAAATAAGCGGGCGAAAAAAGGCAAAGGAAGCCCTGCCTCTTCGGTCTTACCCCCTTTTTTTTCCTCCCCTCCGTCGCAGTATCGAGGAAGGGGGAAGGGAGGGGGAGTGGCAGAAGGGTGGAGAACAAAAAGATCACGCGATAAGACCCGCGGAATACGACCTGGCGAACGAACGACCGGACGTAACGTATTCCCGCATTAATGCAAATCAATTCGGTTCTAGGTCTGTAATTGAATGATCACACTTGGCCGGCGAACGTTGCAATAATTATGGAAATGACGCAGGTTCTTTCTTTCTTGAATGAATAGCTCTGATGGAGCATTCTTTAGATGTTTTATTTGCTTATTTAACTGACGCGGCAGTTGTAGGGTCACTTTCAACAGATAAATTATTATAAATATATACGTGTACGATATATTAACGAATTCCAGATTTGAGGTATTCAAAAACACGATTATAATCGTCTAGTTCTTCCATTACTCGATATTTCGATGCACCGAAATCGAGATAACAATACTTCCCCAGCAGAAATATTTAATAAATAGAACGATAATAATCACCTAGTTACTCAGTTACTTAATATTTTGACGCACTGAAATGGAGACGACAATATTTCCCCAGCATAAATATTCGAAAAACAGAATAATAATCGTTCAACTACTACAACTACTCAATATTTCAACGCACCAAGATTCTTGTAACCCCAGCATAAACGGCGAAACATCTAAAATACCTCTCGATGCGTCTTCATTCCCGCCGTCGTGAACACTGGTACCTCGTTTAATTTCCGAATCACGTTTGATATACACGGGTGCAGAAATCGATGAAGCGACCGCGCGCACGGGAACGGTTGAGGAAGAGGGGATAGGAATGAACGGGAGAAACATCGAAAAACTGGGACAAGAGTACTGTTTTCCTACTTAAACCTGTTTGTTCCGATTTATCTCGATAAAAGCGGGGAGGAATTCAACGGCGGGGCGACACACGGCCGCACCGGTCGGGGAACATGAAGCATCGTTCCCGTTCGACGGTTGACTCGGTCTCGTGTGACAGATCGAGGGGGCGGAAGGCAGGGCGAAATAGATGACGACGGGAAAGGGGGGGCTCGTTCTAGTTGCCACTTTGTTACGATTACATGGCCGGGATTATTCGAATGTGTCTTGTCGAGGATGTAAATAATGATCGGTCGCGGAAGGGCCCTCGACGATATTGATTATTTTATATCTGAAGTGTTGTTAACGAATCGACGGGAAATGAATGGGACAGTAATTGGCAGATGTGACGAAATGATACAAGATCGTCGAGTTTATTGCTTGTTTCGGAGCGAAAAATGTATCTTAATGAAAATGAAAATTTCTGACGTTTCGAGCGTCATTTCAGGTTTAGTCTCGAGTGCGTTTATGGAGGAGAAATGTTGTATGCAGAATTTTAATGTACACTTATTTCTTATCAATTTAAAGGAAATTACACATTTTTAACAGAACTTGAAGGATTATTTCAATTTTTGTGTCGAGAAGCATTAATAATCGGTATGAAATGATCGATACACTTTCTGTTTTAACGATATAAAGAAACAATTGTACTTTAAAGGACGATAAAGTTGTATTGATTGTCACTGTGTTAAAGGGTTATATGGTAAGAATGAAAGGAATATTAAGGAACAATGTTATAATTGTTTTTACAAGTTATGAAGCGCCACGATCAGTTCACAGTTGACACAATTAACCGAGCAATTAACTCGTCACGAGCTGGAATAAGCGAAACATTTCGCTGGCGAGAATTTCAATTTGTCCCAGCGTGTATGGTGTCTGCATTTATTTAATATCCGTCCAACCAACGGCTTTTGCTTGTTACTTGGGAGATTTAATACGCAGTCACATACAAAACGAATGTGCGAATGCTTTCAAAGAGCGTCAGCCTGTCACCGGTGAACGTTGAATATCCTCTTACCGCTTTGAAATTCGTTAAAAACAGCAAATGAAATATATATTTACTATGTTTCCGTAAACAGCTTTGAGGGATATAGAAATAATTTAAAAAAAAAAGACACGTCGAAAATGAAAATCTGTATCAATTAAAAATAAACATAGCTCGTTGGTTTAATCAAATACATAGTACATCCTTGTAAGTCCAACAAGAAGGATTAATTAACTAGAAAGTTTGAATATCTTGATCAAACCGCGACCACCGTACTTCATTTTCTTTCTAAACATTTCAGCAGCTCCGGTAATTCTAATAAATTACACTACCCAGCTACAAACTTCATGTTCACAATATTGTCGGAAGTAACTTTGCATGTACACCGACACGAGTGGAACATTGATCCATCGTAAGTACAGCGTTGCTGGAAGATTTAAGCCACCCTTCTATATTTGAATAAACCGAATTTTTCCGTGCATATTACATAATGAAGTGATTGCATAAAAATATATATTATACCATTATACTTTAATCCCCGCGCATTGTTCTAGAAACCATTGCATTGCTATTCATCAAATTAAATTAGGCCTGAAATAAAATCGAATTAAGAAAATATATTTGCATATCGCTAGATTTAATTACATGTAAGCTATTGGTGTTAAGTGATTTTACAAATTTCTGTAATAAAATAAAAAATTAAGAATCAAACATTGATTTCGGGTTAAATAGTCACAAAGAGTGCACAATCGTTAAATAAATAAATCTCTTCCATATAGTATTAACCCTTTATAGCATCAATTTTTGTCGTGACTATACAAAAATTTATGTAGTGTGAGACCAACAAATATTACAATTTACAATTTTCAATTATTTTATTATTACTCCGATATCGTATCTAAACGGCAATCTAGTCGGTTACCAACGAGAGTTTTTAGAATAGGATGTATACGTCGTATTACCAATAAAAAAAATTAAATTAGACAACAAAAATATCGATATATCGATGTATGACTTTAAAGTCGCACGGGACTATAGAGGGTTAAAAAGAAATCAGTTAAATATGATTTAGGGTGAAAATTACAAGCGTATCGGAGATAGTCTAGAATATAAAGGTTTTTTAAACTGTAAAGGAACTCTCCAGCCTCATTGGGCGGCGGCGGAGCACGCTCGTCTTTGATCAGCGAACGTATCGACACGAAAGGAATCGCAGCGGCCACGTCGCCGATCGAAACAAAAAGAGTATCGACAGATCGCTGTTTCACGGATCGTTGCTTACCTCGTCGTGCAATAGGCTCGCCGGGAAGAATTCGAATGGGCTCGACGAACGCGAGGGTTAAATCGACACTGGTGAATGGATGAATGAAAATTTGTAGCCGGTTCGCTGAACGACGCGTTCCCACCCTTTGCACACCCCCACTCCAGAGTCTGACTTCCGCCCGAGAGGGCTGAGAGGGAGACGCTGAATGAAAATGGCAGATAGAAGTGGATAGGACATGCATTGTAAACGTTTCAAAAAATGTATCGATAGTATAGGATTGACTATTTTCTTAAAAATATTCTAATATAAATATTACTATACCGAGCAGCGATCTTTGTGCATTATTACATTATGAATTTTAAGAATTTATATACAATCGAGGAGGATTTTTAGAAATATTCCATTATAAATGTTGTTTGTTACTTATTAGATTTCGAATCTTGTACATTTATACTAAATGTAACTTCCAAAAAGTTTATACGAAGCATATGTTTCTTTTGATTAAACTAAAATATTCAGGAATAAATTCGTCACCAGGAAAGACCAGGTATAAATAAATACACTATACTAAATTATTTTAAATGTACAGAACGTTAGGGCGTCTAAACCAAATTAATAATCATACACCTTTCTGTATAACATATAAACACTGCTCTCCAAAAGCGTAACACACCAATCTACTAAAAAAAATTCCAAAACGAATTCTCCATCAGTCGAAGACCAGTCGAGGAAACACTAAATCTGACGAATGAAATCGAATAAAATCGAAAACCACCAAATTCTGGCGAGTCATAACGACCTATGCAATTATTTTACCAAATCCCGCCAATTAGCCAAACATCTGGTCATCAGCGGTATCATTGGCAGAAGAACCAAGAGGAAAGTGAAGAACAGACGACAAGCTATCACGTGTATCGAAAAATTGATCGTTCGAGGCGATGTAACATTACGCGGCAGAAGAATACGATTATACATAGTCGGTGACGCCGATGAATTTTCCGGTCGGGAAGACGGCACAGGGCGTACACGCGAAAGGAAGACGATTTTCATTTCTCGTGGCACACGCAGAGAGAACGGGAACGTCGGGTAAGAGGGAGGGGCCCCGGGCAGGGAAGACCAGAGAAAGACAGGGCGCGCGAGTCCCGTTGGAAAAAGACAAACTGCTGAAGGCAACGGAGCCGAGTACCTTGCGAAACGGAGCTGGAAATATTTACGAGCGAGACAGAGAACCGAGGGGGATGAAAGAAAGAGATAGACCAGCCGCTTCCACGGTTTTGGAGGGCTGCCGAATATTGATCCTCGTCGCGAGTTAAAACTGGACCTGAAATCCTGACGAAGACTCGCTTTTGATGTGCTTTCGCTTCCGTATCCACAGACTTTTTATTAGCAGCCACTCTGGACTTATTTTACTACCGTACCAGCTCTGAATTATGACCGTGAATCCACCACCTGAGACTACGCGTTAATACACCTGAAGGAGGAGGACCGACTCGATGCGGGCACGGTTCAAGATGGAGTGCCATGATTTGGAATCCGGATTAAGCGTGAATATTCTATTGGCGGAAGTTGGACGACGTCTGCATAAGGATGATAAGGGATCGTTCTATTACAAACAGTGGTGCTTTCTCACATTGAGATAATTGATCGGTCACGCTGTATACCGTTTATAGAGTTGTTCTACCGGTACAAAATGTTTTCGAAATCCGAATATCACCGCTTACTCATGGAACAAAGTTTAACTATAGGCAAAAAATATTTAAAAAACTTTAATTCCAACTACCTGGGAACGGTGTAAATGCATATAATCCACAGTTCAGCAATCATATGCAAGAAGGAAAATATAAGAAGATATGCCTATAAAATGTAAATAAATTGTAGAAAAAAGATTTTAAATTTCTGCACTTCAAAAGACCCAATCCTGGATATATAAACGGTAAAAAAAGATTCACTTACTCGGAATGGCGTCTAAAGTCGATACTGGCTTCTCTCGCAAGTGATCAAAGAAAAATGGTATCAAACGAATCTCCATGTATAATTCGTGACTTCCAGGCGCTATTATGACCCCTTTTTAACAGTGAACGGGGAGAATAAATGGAAAATAAATCTTCTGCGGTAGTATTAACCGAAAGAGGTCGATGAGTGCTTGGGACGAGCCGCCAACTTCATTTCCGAAAACGGAAATCCACTCTAGGAAAGTGCTACTTTACATTCCAACGGGATTTACGGAGGATCCATTGAATTCAAGAATCGAAAACATTATGAAACTGTTCAATTGAAACGAAACGTCAACAGCTATACTATATATGTACATCGGAGATGAAGAATTACTTTGTGACAGAATCAAACGCTAGAAAGAAGAACGGAAGAAAGAAGAAAAAAGGAAGACTACATCTACATGAATAATAAATAGGAATACGAAAAAGTAATTGTTTCACATTGGTACAAAAAATAAAGACATTCGTTTGAAAAGACAATCTCGAGAAAATTAGCACGAAGATCGAATTATTGATCACCTCCGAATGAAATTTCATTTTACGCGCGTTTAATCGGCATTTGATTAGTCGCGTTGTAATTACAAAACTCGATAAACGTGTACTGAAAGCAACGCAACAGGAGGAAGACCCAATTAATTTTTCGCAAAGCGGTTCGACGCTCCGAATCCGTTTTGCGAAATTAAAACGACATAGTCACGACCACGAACGCGAATATTGATTACTATTCACGCACAACGTGTATAATGATTAACAATCGTAACCTGGTGGGAAAATGGAACGGAATAAACAACGGGATGAGGGAGGGGCGATTCGTCACCGGACGTTTCGTTATCAATTGTCACGAATAAAAATGCAAACGGGCTTGGGAATTCGAAAACGTCGCCAGATAAATCGACGCTTTGTTTATGCGGATAAAACCGTATCGGATACGAGCAGATAGTTGGCTGAAAAATGAACGAATGTCAGTGAGAATCGACAGGAGAAAAAAAAGGTAAAATCCAAAAAGGTGAAAAGCCAGATTTACTTATAGATGAAAAAAAACAAAAATCTGAAAACTTGATAAACGCGTTTCCAGGGCTAGAAATGCTGAATTGGAACACGTGTATACGCGGACGTTCGCGTCCGGCAAATCGTCCGTCATAATTACCGTCTTTGTCGTCGCGGTACACGCACCATGGCCGACGGAAAACCCTTGTGTGTCATAATTAACCCGATTACGTCAAGCAGCTCATCCTGCACGCGCGTATTGTCCCGTGATACCAGTCAGAGGAGACCAGGACGATTCGAGGCTGCAACTCGTGATCGTCTTGAACACTTGGAAAGTTTCAACGTGCAATAATATCGCTCTCAGGATACTTCAACAAGAGGCCTAACGCTAAATGTACAGTCTACTCCAGATAATCACCGAACAAACATCATATAAACACAAATCTGGAAATTCGTAATTTTTAACTGACGTATTCGAAGCTCCTTGTCAGGTTAATTGTTAATCTGAAACAGATTTTGTGTATTATTGTACGAACCCGATAGATAGCTTGCAACGAAGGTGAAATATTCACACAGATTCGAAACTTTAATAAACTAAAGTTATTTAATATTAACGTTTGGATTGTTTCAAAATTGCACGCCACGAATATGATAAATAGGTAGAGGAAGTTATATGTTCGCTAAAATGAATATAAGCTTTACAAGTTCCACGTGAATCGAGAAGAATGTAATAATTAGGTAGCCTGCTTCTCATAGTGCTCGGCCCTAGTCCCGCCCTACGTACTAATATCGAGGCATCGATATATCAAGCTCGCTCGAAGTTAATCCGTATATTTCTCTGTTCTTTAAATTGAGAAAAAGAGTATAAGGAGTCAGTTTCTAGGTAAATAATTTCCGGAAATACAAATAATAATTCCCTGGAATCCGTTTACGAATAACCAGTTCGCGGAAATAGAGGGCAAATAGTTCCAGCAACCGCGCGATCATCCTCTTGAAGATTCGTCCTAACGGTTATGTGCTTCTGAAACCGTGCTTCAGTATCACTTTCATCGAATTCAAAGGATTCTGCATTCAGAGGAGGTGACGTTAATGCGGCGAGGAGACGCGACTGGAAGTAGCCACGCATGAAATTCGAGCCTGCAGTGCAGCCACGGAAACTTTTGAAATGCGTTCCATCGGAAATTGTTCTTCGGAAAACGCTTGAATTTGTAACGTAGACTGGTAGCAATTTTTCTTCCTTTCAGAATACATTTCGGAACTGTCAGAACTTTGTACATATTGGTATCTGAAAGGATACTTCTTGTCTCTTTATTACCTGGCTCAGAATTCCGATAGAAATACGATTAAGACGTTTCTACGTTTATTTCTATCCACTTGACTTCGATCAAAATTTCCTCGATGCCCAATTAAGTCCGCAAGTGAACAGAATTTTCGCCCGAAGGTATCCTTAATTCGCGAAATCACATTGGTTTGCTCTTAATTTGGCGAATTAGCACAAAACCTCGCCGAGATTTCATTAACGAGCTAAGTTCGTTCATCTGTAACCCGGAATTCGTTACTTGAGTCTACATGGATCGTTGGAAATGGTCTCGCAGCAGAGTGGAAAGGCAACTTGTATCGTTTTTAAAATATTTTTCGATACAATCCCCTTTAACATCAATGCACTTGGAGTAACGATATTCCAATTCTATAAACCAACGTTCTAAGCACTCTTGGGAAACTCGCATTCGAATTTGCTTCTGATCAGGAATTGTTAGGAGACACGACACTTGTCAGACTGGAATAATAACAAAAAGAAAGCCTAACTATAAAAATACTGGTAACAAGTTCAAATTGTTTTACTTATAAACTACCGAGTCTACGATTTTTTAATTTACAAGTTTCTATCAAAGGAAAATCTGTCGATGATCTAACAATTTTAAAATTACTGATATCATGTATACTTCATTCCGTGAACTCTTCAAATGACCTTTGGATTACGATGTGAAACTCATTTGAAATAGGGTCACGATCAGTCAATAGTTAATCACACGAAGAGCTATTCTACTTGTACAGTCTCACGGGGATCAATTCTACCCGCTTGTTCCGGGGATGATCCTGTTCTGTTGTCTGCGCAGAGGGGTCAGACTAATTCTACATGTTTGACAAAGACCAACTTGTTCCCTTTATCCTACCCAAGTCATTCACATTTTATTTGGTCCGAGGATCAATGGACTAGTTTCAGGACAACTATTCCAAAAGCTTTTATTCTTGCGCTGATTAATTCACAATTAAAGTCTACGTTCTCTTATTAAAAAATGTAAATACATACACTAAATTTTAATACTTCTGAATCGTGAAATGTAAAATTGTTTAAAAAAAAATGCAATAGTCTGCAGCAAGTGACTAGGTTAATAGACACTTATGGTTAAGCTCTATTAAATAATAATAGTTTCCAGACATCATGCAACGCATTTATGACAACTGGCCTTTTACTTAGCCAAATAATTATTTAAAGGTACTGATCTATCCACAAGTATTAGGACATCTTCGTATTGTGTCGTCACTTTTATCCTCCTACATTCGCCTAAATACTATACTACAGTATTGTACTACCTAACAACTAAAGTGTATATACATGCTCACCCATTCAACGTGAAATATTACTTTATTTGACAACTACAGTATTCCTAATTTTCGTTTATCCCACGGATACCTTTTCATCGACCGAATAGTATTACTCCTTTCCAGCTCCATACAATCTCGGGACCTCAGTCACGCGTCATAGTGCACCCAGCATTTACATATTCCTCGAAGCTTGTTAATCCATCCGTGCATTCTTCGTTGATACAATAGACAGCAGGTCTGTCCGATTTCCATTTTTATCTTCGTGAATAAAAAGCATCGCGCGGGGCGTAACGCGGAACAAAGTCCCAAAGCGTTGGGAGGCTCGAGGGGGTTGCTCTGCCTCTAAGGAAAGGAAAATAACTTGTCCACGGTTTCGAAAACCAACTTCCGCCATTAATAACCTCACATTCAAGCGGACGAAGGGGTGGAGGTGAAAAGAAAATAAACTGGAAAGAAACTAGCGAGCCCCAGCGGAAAGTTCGTGTCCATAAACGAACCGTGGTCTGAATAGGGGGTCGGAGCACGGCATGCAAAGTTCGACCGATACTCTCTGAATGGAAACAGCTGACGTTCCCAATACGCCAGGGTTTGCTATTCGACAGCCTGGTTGTTATCTAAATTGTTCTAATCCACGCGAACCGTCGGCCTGAAATTGTACATTCTGTTAACGCTGTACGCGATGGAAACCGCCGCGATTAACACCTTGTCGAGAGCCACGACCCTTTTCGCGACCCTCTGCGTTGGATTTGCCTCGCATCTGGTCCCAAAAACTATTTCAATTTTCATTTCAATGGTCCAATGCTAAAGGGTACTATGCCAACAACAGTAGCATTGTGAAATATTATGAAATATCATGATAGTATACAGGGTGTAACAAAAATGGGGTCCGACCCGGAAATGGGGCACTCGGGGGGTGCATTGGAACAAGTTTTTCCTTAGCAACAATGTAATCTGAGGTTTCGTTACCGAAATATTAACGAAAAACCCTGACCAATCAGAGCGCGAGTTTTGTATCTGAGAAGCCTCAGATTACATTTTTGCTAAGGAAAAACTTGTTCCAATTCACCCCCCGAGTGCCCAATTTCCGGGTCGGACAACATTTTTGTTACACCCTGTATATGATTGTACTTACAAAGTGTCAGTCAAAGTGTAAGTCGGAATTATAGAATACGATTTTATTCATCTGACACTTCGTTTTCGAAAAAAAATCGACCCTGAAAGGTCATGGCTGGCGCGTCTGATCATTACATTCCGTTTCTACTTAATACCATAATGGTATGAAAAAATTTCATTCCACATTTTCGACTTATTTTTTCACGTGGAATCACGAAATACTGGGTTGTGTACCAGTTACACGACATCCTGTGCATACAGTTAAAGTACAAACACATACTGCCAAGTGCAAGTAAAGAATTAATAAAAAATCTAATTTTTCAGCATTTTGTGATTTAGCTACCTCTTACACTGGACCCCTCATTTTATCGCATGAAATATCTGCTAATATATAGGTCCATCATCTAGAAATATATCATAAACTGACGTCCAATACTTCAAGCGAGGTGGCATCTAGTGACGCTTTGTTTAATGCACGAAATGCTACATAATGAATCAGTTTATTTTCGCTCGCCTGAACACGTTACATGCTCTCGACATGTGACACTTTTCTTGCGATGGTTGCCGATTTCCCTGATTGTAATATAGACGAGGAAAAGAGAAACGACAGACGAGTCGTCCGAAGTGAAACTGGACGAACGGTTAATAAAGGCGATAGATTGGAAATCAGTTCGGCCGGATAGCCAACGATTCCGCGTCGTAATTCTACCGAGTAATCGGATCGATCCGGCAATTAATGCCTCCTTTCGAGCCTCCATGAACCGCCTGCTGAATGGAGGTTGGACGGACCAAGGGTGATTCGTCCAGAAATTGTCTGTTTCAGCTATCATCTTATTTTGTATGGTCAAAGGGATAACCGATAATGAGTGGCAGTCTTGGCCATTTAACAAGATACGGTGCACGAAAAGAGGAACGTTGGAAAAGGACTTCCGGTAAAAGAGATTCAGAAGTTCCTGAAATATTCTACCTCGTTTTCTTAATGTTAAAAACTCTTAGTTAATAAATAGACTGTGGATGGTTATGCAAATTCACAGCATTGTGGATTGATTCAGGAAAATGGGAATGTTAGAAAAATTTGCGTCTCATTGATGAAAAAAGAAATCAAAGTTCCATGAATTTCTTTAATTGGCAGCATTTTCTATGTGTTCCTAATTACCGAAAAGGTGAAGAACAAAGCAGGTTACTGATAATCGAATCGGAACACTTCTAAAATATTTTCTTGAATAATAGTTTTTTTTTTCCTTTCAGATGTCGTTGCTTTAATAAATTTCACGAATAATTACACGCGTTGGAGGTATACTCTACTGGAGTTATCGTTTCACTTCGTAACGATGTTGGATGTTTTAGAATAAAGTTTGTTACGGATGAACATTTCAAGCAAATAATTTCACTGAATATGAATTGTTTGAATAACTGCTCGAAGCCAAAAGTCACGAATACTGCATAATTTTCAGGTCTGTAGGTGAAACACGATAGTACGAAACAAAAGGAAATACTAACACCGTCAGTCATTAATAACATTGTAAAGAATGTCAAACTAATACGAATTTGTAATGGATACATTTTCACGATTATTCTGTTCTCGGGCGTAGAAATGAACTGAAACAACTGGAAATACTTTCCACATTTCTAAATAACGTTTGCAGATATTAATTACCCGGAATATTATTTCAAATAAATACTTTTCACTATCACTGTAAACAGAAGTGGTCCATATCCAATATTGATCATGGAATATAATCATGATTAGTTCATAATGTTTCATAAATGTTTATTATAAAGCGTCACAAGAAATGAAAGAAAATGGAAAATTAGTGTACCTCTGAGAACGTCTGCACGAAAGAGTGCAACTTTGTCCATTCAGATGTGGTTTAAATGGCTCGATTATTGTGATTTCTGTTTAAGATAGGAAAAGCCCTCGAGAATAGTTATTCCATGAATGGAATTCTTCCCTGCGGTCGGCAAGTGTAAAATTGATACAACATCACCACTAAAACAAACGGACCGTAGTTAGTTCCATTTGTGTACGCGTTCGGGCGGAATTGAAATTAATAAATGCTTGGTATAATGGCGGCCGCGGGTTATACAGTTGTACCAACGAAATTCACGGAATTGCCGCCGCATACACGCGAAATTTAATTAATCCTGGCCACAGCATTTAGGTTAATTATAAGCAATGCATATCGCGTCATGCTGCATTCGAAAATATGGTTTGTAACTTCGAGAAACTTATTAGTGTGGCTTAGACTTTCGCGCGAAAACGGGAAAGCAAGTCACGCGCATGGTATCTGTCCGAATAAACAACCTACTTTTGTTTAAATCATACTTCTGCAACTAACGCTTCTCTCTTTTCTCTTTTTTAATTTTATTAAACAATCTAACGCTGCCGAGAAAACTTTCTTGAAAACGCTTCTTCCTCTAACACAGTTTCATAATAAAATTTTGTTAAATTATTGATTTCTATTCGCTTTGTAGTTTCTTCTTACAACATTTAATTCTTATTCCTCAGACCACACTGTATATTCAGCCGGCACAAATAACAACTATGTTCATCAGACCCTGTCCCACATTGCATCACCCAAGTCCGAGGAAACTTTCAAGGAATTCCATGCATACATCGCAAGAAAAATTCCTCCACTTCGTACCCTTATCGCTGATTCGCGGAACTTCCCGCTGCCCGGGAAGCAAAAATCGACGGAAACGTGGCAGTCTCGAAAGACAGTTTTCAAACGACCGGCCCTGGAGCAAGTCTCAAGGAAACTTTCGAGTCGGAGTTGAGTCATCGCTTCTTGTAAAATTCCTTTGTCCCCGAAAATACGCCCGTACATTTTGCTAACATAATTGTTGAGGCTGAACCGGGTAAATAAATTCCCAGACGAGCTCGGAGCGTTAGCTATTCAACTCTGGTCTGCTTCCCTCGATCGCCTCTAGGTCGTCCCGATAAACAGCCACTTTCGATGGATACCTTGTGGATTCCAGCTCTAACCGCTGGCTGGATAACTTGTTTTTTTAACTTTAAATATATTTACCGAGGTTTACGTAGCACGTTTCGTACCGGATTTAAATGCTTCGGAAATACACGATTGTTTTTTTCTGCTCCCTTCCTGATCTGTGTTCACATGAATTTATATTAGGTATAAGTTCTTTGCGTGATCGTAGACCGTGTTTCCGAGGGTTTGTCAACGTTTCCTAAGAAGGAAGACTGAGAATCTTCCGACCAACCTAATATACGTGGGTCATTTATAAAGTTCTCGGAGCAAAGCAGCGAGAATTAATATCGCATTTTCTAATTATTTTATTTCTCAGTACAGTCCCGTTCAATGGTTTGTTTTCGAGAAAATCGAATTTGACTATCTGCCGGATACACGGTGCATCCGAATAGGATACGGCTAACGCCGTCTGACCATTACATTCCGTTTCTACTTATCGCCAGCACAAATACGCCCATCAGATTGAATTTCCACATTCGATTTTCTCGATACGGAAAAATTTTCTTCTACACTCTTAATTTACTTTCGCATAAGGAATACACCTTCTTGTCGATGATGTCCTTTCGACAGCATCCTCAATAACAAAGAATCATTCCGATACCTTCCACCGTCCAAATCTGTTCAACCGAAATAACCCACTGCGTTGCAATTCCATACTCCCAAGAACCTTTAAACCATTACTCCTTATCCTGTACCGACGTCAACGTATCAAATCCGCGCACTCGATAACAGACGGCGGCAAAACAACACACATTCTTCTCTCTCCCTCTCTCTCACAATAAAGAAAAGAGTTGAAAAATGACAGCCATCACGATGGCAATAGCCCTGTCAGTGTTCTGAGCTTGAGACTTTTTAAATTGGAGCCCTAACTCTTCACGCCCGCGTGATTCTTTATTATTGTCCCAACGGGAGCTCCTCTCTATTTCTCTGGCCCCGGATGTGTGTATTCGGATCCCCCTTCCCCAGGCGAACGAAGACACACGGACGGCCATTACGCCACACTGCCGCCCCGTAGACGCCAAACCGTCATCGTCGCCATCTTGCTCGAGAGAATAGAAGTTATCGTTGGTGGGTCCATAGTCGCACCTTCTTCAAGGTTTCCCCCCCCCCCGTTAAGAAAAAAAAAATGGTGGATCCATAGTCGTATAATACCTAAATAGACCACGCGTTTTGAATATCCCCCATAGTCAGGCCTTGTAAAATATTAGAAAGAGTTAGCTGTTGTACGGTCACCAACTTGTCCTTTTCTAACGATACGTGGTAAAATACAGAAGTTTTCGTTGCCTGGAAAAGAGATAAGTAGAGTGAATGAAAATGAATGAAAAGGAATGAATGTCAGACGAAGACAGAATGGTGACCTAAAGCATGCTATCTGTTTCTAATATTTCACAGCCTTTCAACCGAGTCAACAATCTAGTTATTATACGTAATTGTGGGAATCGATCGAACGCAACAAAAGTATCGTTCGCGTGCCACGAGAAACATAATTCTGGCAGGTGGGGAAGGGAACGTTGTCGTTGTCGTCGCCGTGTGTGCTTCCGGGATTTGTCGAGGCCGTACGTGGAGCTTACAAGCGGAATCCAATTTCATCTCTCCCTCTCGGAGTTACTACGCTTCTTGGACAATAAACCGCGGGGAGAGGAAGCCAGCCAGATTCGTTTATTACGAGCGGCCAGACGGGCGGAGAGACTCGCGCTAGCATTCGCCCTGGCGAGGCGATAAGCGTTTTTATCACAACGGTGAACGACATCGTCGACGAACGGTAAAAATTAATTTCCACTGGCCTGGACGATGACACCCAACCCCCCGTTGTAATACGGTACCGGTCCTCCCACGTTTTCAACGATGGAACTGTTACTGCGACGACGATTAGGCGGATGAAATCGAGTCGCGGGGTTGATGAGGGATAATGGATGTTCAGTTTTAAGATAGCGATGGGGGAAAGCTTTTCGTCGTGGTGGAGTAGCTTCTTAGAAGGGAACTTTGGTAATATAAAAATTCCGATTTTTGGGAATTTTGCAGGTTTCTAGGGGATTTTGATAGAAATATCAGATTATTTTTGTTACTACTTTTTGAATGAGAGGTAATGGATTTTTCGTTTCGGAATATTGTTGGGGGAAAGCTTTTCGCCGTGGTGGAGTAGCTTGGAAGGGAACTTTGGTAATATAAAAATTCCGATTTTTGTGAAACTTTGCAGGCTTCTAGGGGATATTGGTAGAAGTATCAGGCAACTTTGTTGCTACTTTTTAGATGAGAGATAATGGACTTTCGTTTCGGGAAAGTGTTGGAGACACAGCTTCTCGTTGTGATGGAGTAGCTTCTTGCAAGGGAACTTTACTTAAACGATAAATTTATGACAATTTTTATACAGCATAAAATGTATTGAATTTTCATTCTAACAATTTTGTCGTATCTACTATAGTTTGCAAAATATATAAGAAAATAGGAAGCACACGTCAACTGCCACAGTGAAAAGGGTCGTACATAGCCAGACACGCTTTATTTCAATTTTTAATGCCATCGATGTCTTTAATGGTGTTGATGTTAATTAATCGAGGTAACGCTTCGAATTTGGTATCCCGTAGTGAGTAGATTTCGTCCATGAACACTGAAATTCCGTACGGAGCAAAGACAGAATGTAACAGTACTGAATGACAATACTCAGCGATAATTTATTCATGTATCGAAGCCGTACACCAAGCTTACATGGAAAATCCAATACTATCCTGCTCAGTCCGTTGCCCGACAGAGAGTAAACACATTTACAGAGACGAAGCCAGCTAGAATCACCCATAGAGTGACGGGTATCGAAACAGTGCTCAATGAAACAGAAACAATTTTCATTAAGCCGCAACCAGTGTCACGATACTTCGTTTAATTTCAACTAATATTGTTCGCTAAACTGTAATCAACCCTAGTTGTGTCAAACGCACAATAAATGGGAAAGGAATTTCCGGTTCCCCGTTGAAATCAACCAATCTCACCCTTTTACATTTCGAAATACTGCAACACTTATTATCAGGCGTACCAATACATAATCCGCTATATTTCGTCAATTCGAATATTTTTTTTTTCTACAAAATCAGAAACTTGTTGTGTTCACCATTTTTAAAGGTAAAAGAGAAACTTCTATTGTTGTAAGTGACGTGTTACCCAAGGGAATCGATCTTCTGAAGTATCGAATCGGAATTCGAACATTCCTACTTCCAAAACGATCCCACAAGACTCATTACTGTACGCGAGATTTCGACCAATTTCGAACGAAAGAATAATCTGCCCGTCAAAGGGTTAATTGTTTAACGCTTTCGAACACTGTAGATACAGCACGTTACCAGTTCTCTTTTTTACACCTGAATAACTGCAGGGGGCCACATCAACAGAAACACCGGAGGGCAAGAGTCGCTCTCAAGGCGCTAATGCCTCTTCCGTGTCGCACTTTATCGGACGTACAACTCAAATGGCCGGACAGGCTCGTGCATCTTAGAAACGCCGCGTCTGGAAGCGCCCACGGGCTCCCCCGAGCGTATAATCCGGCTTGAACTCGGACGAACGACCCGGTCTTTGTTCCGATTTGTCTTTTAAGAAACATCTCGGAGGTGGTCCTGAATTTTTCAGACTCCCGAGGCAACAGGAATTGCCATCTCGTATCGGCGAGAAAAGGGGAAGATTTTTCCTCCGAACCGTGAAAACCGAGTAGATTTTAAGTGGATGAGAATAGACGTCTGATGTTCATTTAAATGTATATCCTCATTCCATTTTATTGTTATTTCAGAAACATTCGCAGTACTCTTTAATTTCTTTTTATACCACTTTTATGTATTAGCAGAAACTGCTCTCTTTTATCTTTACATTTTTTAAATAAATACTCTTTGATTTCTACAGTATTATGTTATATTCCAGACACTGTAAAATACTCTAAATCATTAACAAATGACTGTTACTATTACACAATTTCTGATGGGTTAACTAGTTCAAATTAATCGATAAATCCAATTTTTTTATTAAGAAAAAAAAGAATCATGTGTGTTCAGAGAAAGAAGACCCCTGTCTCTATGGAATTAAAAAACAATTGTCTTGTTCAATGCTTCAGTACAGATTTAGTCATTCGTAACTATTGCAGCGAACTGAAAAACATTTTATTCTGTTTATATTATTCGATATCAAATTGCACGACATGTTGCATTGAATTCGCGAGGCAACGCCCCATAATTAAATATGTGTTACAGTGGAACTGACACGACATAGTTCCTTACTTCCTGCCATAAATTCGGTCGTTGATGGTAGAATCTTTCTCCATGGAAACGGTTCTGTCCCTCTTGGAGAATAACCGGAAATGGGATTAGCCCCTCCCGTTTCGCCCCCTTTCTCCTCGTATCCTATTTCCTGAGCAACCTCCGACCTTCATACCCCTCAAGGATAGGCGAAGAAGATGCGGAAGGACTACGTGACGATTACCGTAACGAGATTCCGTATCTCGTCGCGAAGGTCTCATCGGTGAGAGCCTTTTGATTGTCGTATAAAAAAAGAAGAGGGGAATCTTTCTTAATGGTTAGTTACAACCGAAGTCTCGCGAAATGTGACTGTTACTGGAGAATTTTCGACAGACGTGAATTACGTAGATTAAGAAGTTTACTCCCTAGGAAGTGTTATAGACAGTGTAGCAGTTTTAATTCCCTGAACATATATTCTTCTTAAGTAAAACTGTATTAATCAGAAGTTCTGCGCGGGGAATAGTAGAATCAAGATGGCGTCCCTGTTGGCTCCCACGCGTTCCGTAAGTTCGGTCCCATGTGTTTCCAGCCGACTACAGTGTAATATTACTTCCTTAACAATTATTAAGGCTATGAAAAGTTCTCCAACATTATATTGAAGATATGTCTGTTGATTGTATTTACTCAAGCCTGACAAAACTACGGTACAGAACTTTGGTACGAAGATAAGTTCGTCATCTTACGGGAAATATGTTTCAACGTACAATTTCGTGCTGTTCACAGAGTTACAAACTTTTCAAATTTACACTCCCTTCTAGGAGTATAAAAGATAAAAACATCTGTACCTGCAATTTTGCAGCTTTCCCCAAAAACAAGTAGGATTCTACGTATCATGTACTAATCCAACACAAAAGATTTCTTACCTCCGCAACGTGTTGCACCATCGTTCGTTTTCTCGCTATCGCGACCAATAATCGCATTGTTTATACGTACAGCACCGTTTCATTTCGATAACTCCATTACGCGTTTCGTTTCATCCTCACGCAAACTGGCCGTCCCAAAAGAATTCCAATAGCCGTCTACCTGGTTCCCAATAAACAAAACACAGCGGTACATCCTTATAGACACAAAAGAACAATAATTCCACTGGTCGAAACGATTCGAACTTGTATTTCCAATTCAGATTAAGAGTGGCCCGGAGAAAAGAAAAAGAAAAACACGAACGGAGACGGGGAGGAGATGGTGGCCACGGCGAAATTGAAAATTAAAATTTATGATTGCATTAAGCAGCTTACGCGCGACACCGGCTGCACGGCGAACGAAACTTTCGAAACAATGCGGGACCAAACCAACGGCATGAGTAATTATACGGCTAACCTCTATTTTCTTTCGCGTTCTCCGCGCCCCCTACCGACGTCTAATTTCACAGCGACGTGTTCTCACGACCGCCATCTCGTGGGAGCTTCGCGAAGATACATCCTTCTGTATAAACACGGCTACGAGAGAAATTTCGGCGTGTGAAGTATAGTTCCTCCCTCGGGGAGACGCCAACTTTTTTTTAGACAGATTTACTTAATTGTTCGTCGAAGTATTAATTATGCTATTCTTTAACGCCTTAAAAAATACTGTACGAAATACAGCCAGCCTTTACCAGCTCTCCCCCTCAAAAGCACCCGAGCACCATCGAGTACGCGCAGCTAATATATTCAAACAATTCACATCGTGTACGAAAAATTGAAATCTCCTCAAACTGTGATAGTTTCTCTTTATTCTCAACATTAACAGAATGTTTACAACTAATTTCTAAACAAGGTCTTCTAGATAACGCATCAACGTTAGAATAAAATTTACCACTCAAAATCATATTGTTGAAGAAGTTCAACCCAACTTGCCATTTGACCTTATGGGTTCTTAAACGATAGTAACTACTTCAAAGCTGCATGATCTGTTCGTACCATAAATTTCCTTCCATATTAAAGTGTTGCGTGGGCGCGGCATGACTTCCAATAAATAAAAGTAATATTTATAAAAAGGAAGAATTATTTAAGTAGAGAATTATTAAGTAGAAACTCATACGAGGAACTTTCTATCCAACTCTCACCGAGTCTTTACTGTATCTTGAATATTTTTGACAAAGCTACCAATCCTCACCGATCTGATAGGAATGAATATAAATTCGTCGTCTATAGTTCGACCATTAAACACGTTTCGTACGACTGACTTAAGTGATCTACTCTGTATATAAAATTCACGGTCTAATTATCAAAGACCTATTGTCGAGCCAGAACAGAATAATAGAAATACATTCGAAAGACGGGCTTGAATAATCATTCTTCCCTCTGAATGTATTACCCGGTCGGCCTCTTACGAGCGCTACTTCACGGCATAATCGCGGACGATTTCTTTATACAGGCTGCATAATCAACCGAGCCGCAAACGAAAGAGGGCTCCTTTCAGCCGAAGATTTGTTTCCGGAGGCCTGGCATTGCTAACTCGGATCACGTTCTCGCAGTTTCCAACGGGCCCGGCTGGTGCATTCTCCATAGTTATCCAGTTCATTACGGCTCGAAGGATTACGAATTCGTCGGAAAACTTCCGCGGCGGCTTCGCGGGGATTAATGAACCACGGGGCCCGGCAAAGATTTCGCAGTCCCGGTGCTCCGCGATAACGAATTCCATTTTCGTTTTTTTTTTTTTCACGTGGCACGAAACTTCCCCACGGCTGAAGTCTACAAGAGACTGTTGAAGGATTTCCCGATGGCTGACAACAGAAGTTCGATAACCCGAAAATTCCGACTTTTTTTTAGGGGTTTGTAGGGGACCACAAGAGAAGTATAGCGCAATTTTTGTTTTTGACCCAATTTCAGTTCTTCAAGGTGAAAACATCCCTTGAAGATAAATAGATGTTTCCATGTTTCCTTTTAAAAAAATGGTTATAATAAAAATGGAGGTTTTTTATGCTCTATAAACGCAATTAAATTGATAATTAATAAAAGAGGAGGGGGTATGTTTTTATTTAAGCAAACATTTTTCTTAATTTAATTGCAAAAAAATTCCCCGCGTTGCACAGCTCAAGTCCCATAAAAGGTAAACAAAACGTAACGAATCATCTCGTGAAATGACCCAATACGCGGGAACTTACGTGTCTGAAACGAATTCTGCTTCGCGACGGTCAAAGAAAACAGGCGGGGCGAGAAGATCGTGGCGAATTTAATTAGGTTGAGGTGCTTGACG
This sequence comes from Dufourea novaeangliae, assembly GCF_001272555.1. Classification (NCBI taxonomy): domain Eukaryota; kingdom Metazoa; phylum Arthropoda; class Insecta; order Hymenoptera; family Halictidae; genus Dufourea; species Dufourea novaeangliae. The sequence continues at coordinate 3,352,153 of NW_015374006.1, read as the reverse complement.
TCACTCCCGTGGAGTTCGTCACTGATTGGTTACACAGTTTTACGCTTAACTGAATTAAGACTTAGATGAGCTTAAGTCGGATTAAAGTGGAATCAGGCGCAGGTGCGAATCGCCGGGAGAGCCACTTATCGTCATGCCATTCGCTTTTCCTCCCTCCAAAGTCTGGCTTCCTCTCGGTCCCTTTGGAAATCGTCGAGGAGAGAGAAAAAATTTTCTCGACGATCCTGTCGACAACGGAGGGAGAATAGCTGTGGGTGCTAGGCCCCCACCTTCCCCCCGAAGCGAGGGAAACGCGATCGATTCTCACGGAAAATGGACAACTTTTAAAAAGCGGGCTGCTCGATTTTATTGCATTTATAAAATTGTGTTTACCCCGGTCTAATAAAGGCGACGAATCGCCGCGCCAGCTCGAATCGACATAAAACTGTGCGCGTTGACGATAAAGGCGTCGTTCGTCGAGGAATTCCTATTTATACCGGGTAGAAGACGTTTTAACCGTTATTGGAGTAGATAGTAATATCTGGTCGGTGGTTGATACGTTTATTCCCGCGAACGGGAGCGACGTCGTATTTTATTGCGAACGAATGATATCTAGCGGGGACCACGAACATTACCAGAAGTTTTCAATATTGTTCTATTTTTATAATTTATCAGTCTCCCGTTTTCAAATTGAATTCTGAGAACGTGCCTCGATTGAACAATGCTACCCTCCATCCCAGTTAGGTGTACGATGTTCGATAGGTTAAAATAAATGACGTTGCTGAATTTCGGTTTATAATAATACAATTGGTATTCCTGCAGAAATTGGGTCCTCGCCGCCGTAACGGCGCGGAGGAGCACAGTTAATCCAGGAAAATGGCACGAGCGTAAAATATGCACGACCGGTAAATCGTTGGATCTACGACGGCAAAGGGAATATGGCCGAAATTATCTTCCGTAGATCATGGAAACACAATGCATTGCGGTGCACACACAACCATGTGGCCGCGTAGGAATATTTACGCAGCGGGCTATCGATTTTCCGTTGTTTACAGTGGAAAGCCCGGCGTGGCTCATATATATTCGCGGCAGATAATAATCCATGGAAGACACGGAACGTATAAATGTTTGTTCAATCGCAAGGGCGCGAGTTAGAAAACAATGTAAAATCTACTCTGGAAACGGGAGGGGTGGGGAGAGGGTGGATATGCGAAGAGGGAAAATATGGTTGAAATAAGTACTATATCTGAAGAGACGAGGAGAACTATTTCATGCTTGAGCAAATACACTTTAGTCGAGTCTTCATGCTTGTATATACACCGTCAAGTGTACTAGTGATTCGGAAATGGTTGGTAGGAGGTCTCTATCGAAGGACTGGATGGAAACATAGTTCAACCTGAAGGTGGTTTATTTTCCGAATAAAAGCAGATCGAAACTGTGAACGAAGAATTGTTTTCTTTTTTTCCCCATTACAAATATTACGTTCTCTCTAGACGATTTGGAACTGTGTCTAACATTTACGCGTGAAACCACCATTCGGATGAAAATATTATTATTTTCAGGGGAGAAAAACATAAAATTTTATAAATGTATATCCGTGCATGCAAGATCTTTGATGCTCGGAACAGAACTGACGTATGCAAGAGTTATAATAGCTACTTTGTAACGATCCTTCAAAAAATTACGAATTCATAAAATCTTACAAGTAATATCACGAACATTCTGTCATATACCGACTAAAAACAGTACAATTAAAATAGGTGTAGGTACTCACATCGTCTGATGATTCTCACTGCAAACTGAACGAACTTCCTCCACACAATATGCTTTTCAACTACATGTTAAGAATGATTTATAAAACTACACTATTGAAATATATGAAAACTACAGTATTGAAATTTCAATAAGAAACCGTATTTCCAAACGGATACAACAAGTATGTGACACTATTTCGCGAATTGAAGCGAACGTGATACCGACGAGAGACTCTGAGTACTACTATTGCGACTGTAGCTTTGTCGGTATTATATGTATGTACTATGGTTCACCCAAAAAGGCAAGTCAATAGAATTAACCAAAACATTCGCGTCCTAAGCTCAGGTATAGACTGGCAACGGTCTCTGTCCCTATCCCACCTACATGGCCATCATTTCCCTTTGTTAGTGACTCGACTCATTGGATAAGGTATAGGTTTGTCGTGTTTGGTGGGCAAGTAATAACCCTAAGCCTCACAAACGATGGACCCTCATTGTTCACCATCGATTTTAACGGGCTTTTGTAAGGTGATAGTATCTAGGTACATAATGATATATAATAAATATTAGGTGTAGACACTCGACAATTTTAAATATACCAATAAACAATTAAAATTACATACCTTTAAGAACTACTGTGAATATAATTGAAACTTATCGAAGTATAAGGTTGTTTGACTGGAAAATCGGAAGACCTTGGATCGATTCCCGTTTATCGAAATTTTTTTTTTTTTACTTTGCCAACGTAACTTCGATAACTTTAACTTACATTATAAGTATATCTTGAAGGTTCGTAATTTTCAATTGATTATGTCTTTAAAATTACCAATTGTCCACACCTAATATTGCGCTAATAATTTCAAGGTAATTGCAACCGAATTTTTTGTCAACTCAATTTTTCCAGAGTTTTCAGGGTCACCTTCAGTTTTTTTTGTAGATAAACCTATAATTTTTGTACGCGTTTCTTTTAGCGAATACTCAGACACATTCGAGCCATTACAATAAACAATTTTTTTTCGTCTAAACCAACGAAGCATTAAAAAAATACCATATACCTTAATTAAAACGATGCTCGAAATGATATCCATCAGTTGCAATACACTTGCCTGAACGGTTTAGAAACGACTGATTAATTCTATTTATAATTCAAATTTTCAATCGAACAGCTGGCAGTAGAAGAATTTAAGCTGATCACGTTTCGTGGTTTACCCCGTATAACTATTGTAATTACTCTGCCTCTAATTTTATGTGCTTCATAAAGACCTTATCCCTAACGGGTGACCCGGAGGAAGGGAAACGCGTCTAAAAGCCGCGTGAAAAGGGCCTGGGGAATTCGCGTGTCGGCGATGAAAGCCCAGAAAATCGTTCGGCGGTCGGCCATACGAGGACACATATGTACGTTCGTTTCCGGGTCATCAACGGTTGTTTTGATCCTCTTTTCTTTCGTGGGAGTAGGTACGCGTGCTGCCCGCGGCTGATCGAAATCGTGCCCGTTCGCTGGATCAATGCTAGCCCAGCGAACAGCTTCTCCCTCCCTGAACACGAATCGATGATACACGCGAGATCGTTTAATTCGCGGATCTGGAACGGGAATTTCATTCGAACGACACTCGTCAAGGTAGACCAAGTGTCCAAACGTTTCTTTTTTTCTATCCATAACTGATCTAATTGGGCAATCGTTTGGACATCTGTCCAATCAATGGAAAAAGTATTATGTTACTTTGGGATCGTTGGGTTTATTGAACGAACAACTGGCAACTGGTTCCTTCCAAGTGTACGTAATGAATTTGCTATCATGAGTCCCAACGTTCGGACATCTGTGGCTTAAAATCATTAATCTGTTTTCGAAGAATTTTTGTATATATTAGAGAAAGAGTAATCATCGTTGACTTTATTGCTGGACTACGATAAGCTTTGTGTTGCACCACGTTTGCTGATAAATTAATGATACACATTCGGTATATCATATAGGATCTTGATAAATAATGATGTTACTCGTCTTCGTCGTTAATGAAGACATTTATCGATTTACATTTTGATGAAGATGGTTTAACTAGATCGCAATTCACATAGAATAACAATTGTAAATTTGCTGAAATACGATCAACAATTACTATACTTTGAACATTAAAAATCTAGAACATTCTTAATTAACTTGATTTCAAGTGGTTGGTGAAGATTCGCGAGTAAATCCACAAATTAAATCTGACTGGTACATCGTCTCGACCTGTAATCGATACCGACACGTGCTTACGTGTTGCCCGAACCACAAAAATTATTCCATGCGAAGCTTTCACGCACTTCATCCTGCTGATGTGCATTTCGATTAACCACGATTTCGAGCAACACCTGAGTACACCCCCTAATGATATCGAATTCCTGTTTCCCGGGTAAGAAATCCCTTGCATCCAGATTACAGACGCTATACGACAGCTGCTCGGCGTTAAGACAAATTGAAATTTCAGCGTCATTCTCGAAGGCGCGCTTAACGCTTCAGCTTTCAGACAAATATCTTCAAAAACTCCCAAGGAACCCTAGTTGAACAGTATAACAACTTAATGAATTCGAATTTATCATAATTCCTTAATTTATAAACGCATCGAAGTTTATAATCATTGATACCTCACATTGAAAATTAATTCTTTAATTCTGAGTAGTAAATAGTATGTCAGTATGATATTGAGGTTACTATGTTCAAGAAAGATTTCAACTTGGACATTGATTGACACTGTGCTACCAGCAAAGATTGAAATGTACATCTTCTCACACGCTATCCAAGTTCAGTAATCTGTATTTTATTATTATTACTAGGAAATTAATGAGGAAATGTTTTCGTAGAGTACCAGACAAAGGGTACGAATAGTTTGTTAAACCTTGAACTCACTTCTATGATTTTGTGGTACTCTGCAAGTCTTTGGCACGGTTCCCATTCTGTCACTCCGACGAACTTTCGTTCCAACTTTTGCTACGACACTCAGAAACTTCTTCTGACGTTCACACGCATACTTGCTTCCACTTCGATCGATTTCTTTATGTATTCCCTCTTCCCCCCACCCTCTCTCTCAATACCTCTATCTCCCTCTTCGTAATCATTCATCATTAAAATCCCTTGTGTGTGTTCTTTAACCCCACTAGAATTCTTGCTGTCTTCCAAACCTTTCTAAGTAAGAAACTAGAACTTAATATTCTTTATTTACAGACCATGAAGATTTATATGTTCAATGGAATTTTAATTTTTCCCCTGATAAAACCTTTGAGATTTGTTTTTGTAAAATAATCCACAAATTTTCAAAACATTGACCACCACGCCGTCATTTAGCGAACAATATCGATAAAAATATTATATTAAAAGATCAATGTTTAAAAGCAAACTTTTAAAATCCAGATAAATTTATTTTTATTCGGCTCGGAGGTCAATGTGCCAACTGCTTATTCGTTATCATTGCCCGTTGACAAGAAACAAGCTTAAGGTCTAAATACAGCGAATCAGAAGTTGATTCGAGCCTCGTGGATATAGGCGGATCTTTTTAACGAAGTACTATTTCAAATAAGATGCACACACTGAAATAGCATAAGTCCTAGCACCATGGAAACTGTGTCAGCGAATGACTCGGTACGAGGGGCCGCCCTCGTACTAAGCCACGCAATCCGTTTGCTCCTGTTTTCCAGATACCGGCAGCGGGATGAACACACGGGACTGGTTACGAAGTGCCATCCGCCGAGTGTCGCGCGATCTCAAACGATTCACCAAGATCGCGGTCGGCAACTATGAAACTTTGTGTATGCAGCGGTAGTGTGTAGACGAAACAAAATACGGGAAAAATAGTGGATCGCAGCGTACAGGAGGATAGAGACAAAGTGACTGACAATATAACATAAACGAAACGGACAAAAACAAAAATATCGAAAAACAGAACAAGACAAAGTGTACGGTTCGACGAACGTGTGTCAAGTGTGAGCGAACGAAAAAGTTCGACATGGAGATCGTAACCAGGCGAAGTGGATTCGAGTATCGTTCGATTTTTCGAGCATCTAACGCCTCCGCTAGATACGTTCAAGCGTCATTCATGTTCCTTCTCGGGCCCCAGGGAAGACTGTAACTTCGATATCGTTTCACGGGATACGCGCGATGAATCGTCCAGGGGATCGTCGCGAGCCTGAATCCGATTGTCGGATCGTGAAAGCATAGGTGTGGTGCACAGGTGTGGCAGACCGAGAAGCCGCGTCGTTCGTACGCGAACTTCATGAAAATGGACTCGACGAAGCTGGGTGGGCCAGCCCCAACCAGCCCGAGGGCTCACTCGCCAGCGATGCCGACCTACAGCGCCACCACCACCGCTACCGCCACTACCACCACGACCGCCGCCACGGATGGGGCTATCGACTACGTGATCGGTGATTACATGGAGAGGCTTGGTACGAGATTGAACATACTCGAAACTGAGCTGAAGTACGCTTGGAGAGCGTTGGATCTCCTCAGCCAGGAGTACATTAAAATGTGGGAGAGGCTGGAGAAGCTAGAGGGCCTTCTTTACGAACAGCAAACGGTGATCAGTCAGCTGATCGAATTCTACACAGGCGGCGGCGGCGGCGGCGGCGGCAGTTCCCACGAGACCGTTAACGTGGTCGAGCAAACGTTGGCCAGCCAGCAGGGCACGGTAGGAGAGCTGGACGCGATCGCAAAGAGCATAGGCGCCAGCATGGGTATCGAGGAGACGAACGCATTGAGGGAGAAGATCGCTCATCAAGAATTGGCAAGGATGCACGGGCTCACGCAGGACAGCTCGACAGCTGCCGCGGTGGTCACAGACATGCACCGAAATGTGAGAAACCTAGACGCTCTGGAGACTCTCGCGGAAGAGAGTAACATTCCGGACGAGGCGTTCTACAGGAGCTTGAACAACGCTTACAGAGAAGATCTGATCTGCGGCGACACGTCCAGGCCGACGTCGCAGTTAGGGATGATCTGGGAGGAGGCGGAGGACGAGGATATCAATGGGAAGAAGGATGCTGATGCGTCGTGCATCTTTGAGAAGGCCGTGGCAAAGGAGAAAGAGCTCGAAGAGCTGACCAGCAAACCGACGAAGGAGGAGATTCAAGAAGCAGCGATACAGAAAAAGGACGAAGCAGACGAGGACGAGGGTGAAGTGTTCAGCGCGGAGGACTACAAGAGCTACCGAGGCAACACGCCCTGTGTCAGTGAACAAGACCTTGCCCAGCTCTCCAGGCTCAGTTCCATCGATCAAGTGGCTCTAGAGAAGTTGCACGAGTTGGACAGGTTGACCAGCAAGCTGCAAAAGGACTCTCAGAACTTGATAGAACTGCAGTCTCAATTAACGGACTCTCCGAAGAGACAGTACAACTCCGAAGCCGAGGCGAAACTGGCGGAAGAAGCGAGTAGCATAGACGAGCAGCTCAGGAAGATATACGCCGAGACCGACGTTGACAGTTGGACTTTCTCGAAGAGTCCTGGTTCGACCGGTAGATCGATCTCTAGAGTGAGCACCGATAGCGGTTTAGCGACCGACGGTGACTTCACCACCAGATCCATTTCACCTAGATTAACGTCTACATCTAGAACGAATTTGGATTCCATCTCGAATGCTTACACGCCGCCTAGACTCAGCTACACCTCTACCGTACGGGAGAAGAGTCCTGAACCGGTGATCCAGATACCCATAGACGTTGGTAGCTTCGCCAAAAGCTATGCAGAGAACAAGGAGCTAACGGACCTGATGGTCGAGAGCTTCGTGGCTGTGACTTGCGCCTCTCCGACTATTTACAGCACCACCATGGATAAGGTTCCGTCGCCGACTCTCTCAGCAGGTAGTGTACACAGTGTGCACAGCGTCCACAGCGTGCAGAGTCTACGAACCAGGCAAGACGGCTACTTCGGCAGTGCAGCGAGACTGAACCTCGAGTTCCAAGAAAGCAGAACACCGCCCAGCCCGTCGCCAAGTTCTCCGCCTCCACCAGCTCCCAGAGACTCGGCGGAGACGTTCCTGATGCCAGGATCGGATCAAAGAGACGTCGACATGAAGAGAACTCAGAGCCCTACGTTCTTAAGGAGCGCCGAGAAACTGGCGTCCTTGGAACAGGGTCGTTTGAGTCCTAGAACTCCTCATTCGCCCAAATCACCTCGAGTATCCCCTAAGCACATAATCAAGCCTGGCAGCGTAGCGAACATAGTCGCGGCAAAATCCGATTCAGGATTATCGTCCATGAGCGGATGGAGCAGCCTGGACAAATCGCCAAGTTCCCCAAAGAGCACGATCAGCAGGATGCTTACTTCGTACTCGATGGATCACGCGAGATCAACTCTGATCCCGACTACCAGCACGATCCGGTCCGCCAGTCCAATACCACCTCTTCCAGAGACTACAACCACGGTGATCACACAGGAGCCGTTGTACGACACGCCAGAAGGTAGAGATCAGTTCGCCAGCGCGGCAGCCATGGTCACCAGCCATTCTTACGCCATAACCATGAACCACCTGTCGAACTACGCTATCATGAAGACCCCAACTACCAAAGATGATTACAACTTCGTGCCTCCGCCAGCGCCCATCGCGACCACCTGCCAAAGTCCCAAAAAACGAACTCGTCATCAGACCCTCCAGCACACCTACGACTCCGTGCCACCTGGATGTACCCTGGACTACGTGTTTCGATCCGATCAACCGGCCATTTACTCCGTGGCCGGTAGCAATCGACAACAAGCTATCACCAGCGTTTACACCAGTGGTTCCGGTAGTTACGGTCCGAAGACTACGACAACCGCTTTTTACTCGGACTCGATGGAACAGTACAACAGTTACCAGGAGAATTTCGGTTCCGTGCAATACACGGAATCCAGCGGAGTAGTCCACGTGAAGAAACCTCTGAGAAGCAGCGTGTACTCGGACGGGCTGACGAATCACGAAAGCTACAAAGCCGCGCTGTACCGCACAATGTTTCCCACGGGGAATATCACCGATGCTTTGTCCTACTACCCGACAAGCGCGAACCTGCCCCGAACAGAGACAAACGAAAATTCGTGGCTGAACTCGATGGAGGATCAGATACCTCATGATTCCACGTCCTCGAGCATCAGATCGTTGACCTCCGATCTACACGGACCGAAGATACCCTCAACCGCCGGCCTACCAGAGTCACCAGTATCATCACACGTATGCGAACCAGAACTACCCGCAGGCCTACCAACAACAGTATCAGCCGTATAGCCAAAGACTGAGTAGCTCCGAGAGCGCGCAACTCGCTGACGGCTACCAGAGGCAATGGCAACGGGAACATCAATACATACAAGATCACGACACCAGCCGGATGACCATCGATCAGTCGCAACACCAACAAAGCGAGTACTACGACGCCTCGAGTGTCATAGTATCGCAATCTGGATACATAAGCATCTCCTCGAACTTGAAGGATCACGAGATCGAGAACGCAAAGGCTGCGAAGAAAATCAGAAGAGGTTCGTCGTTGAAAAACGCGATGAGCTCGATGAGCAATTGGCTACCCGACCTGCACCTTAGCAAACGACACAGAAGTCACTCTTTGCCTGGTGGTGTCAGAAGGGAGGACTTAGACGGGCCTCAGGAACAACAACAGCAACAACAACAACAACAACAACAACAGAGGCCTGCCACTGACGTTAATACCACCAGAGGACGTGGTAGGGGTCAAGCAGTCAGAAAAAAGAAGAAACACACGCTAGTGTCCACGGTGTCGGGTATTCTACAGAAAGCAAAGAGACGAAGCCATCAATCGCAGTCCCTCTCCGATCCGGAGCAATCGGAAACCGAGTGGAGCAGCGGTAGACAGAGTGGCCTCTCGGAAGACGAGGACAGCGTGATGTCCGACGTGAACCAGGAGCCACCGTTCTTCGCCAAAGTGAAGACGGCGAGCACGAAACGGAAACCGATATCTCAACCGATACCCCAGCAGCAACAGCTACCCGCTCAGTTTACCCAACAACAAAAAGACTACATACAGCAACAACAGCACCAGCAGAATCTTCAGCAACAGCAGCAGCTGCTCCAGCAACAACAACAAGCCCTCCAACAGCAGATTCAACAGCACCAGGAACAATTACAACAACAAGCCCTTCAGGATGGCTGGGCCAAAGAGAAGGATCAAAGAAAGGAGATTGATCACGACGTCGATCAAATGGGCGGTTTCGAGGAGGAAACCTCCGGTAAAAGTACCGGATCCGGTTCAGGTGGATCCTCCATATTCCAAACGGTCGGTGACATCAAGCGATCGACGGGTAGTTCTGACGAAGCTCCCAATGAGAAAGCCCCGAAGCTTCCACCGGTAACTCTGATGGGCGGAGCAAGCATGGAGTTCGCTGTCTCCAGAGCGTTAGGCAAGTACCGTCAGAGGCAGTCGTCGACGGTGTCCGACGAACAGCCGCCCAGCGAGGAATCCCTGAACGATAAAAAATCCGAGGAGGGTACCCCGCAGACCCTCGAAACGAGTTTCGAATATCCGGAGGATATGTCGGAGAAAAGCGAGAAGAGCGAGAAATCCAGTAGCACAAGATTACCGGAATTGGTGACCAGCATATCCGAGGAAGCACCACCGTCGGAGGGAAGCCCGTCCGCATCAAGCACGAGAGGCCTATCGACGGGCACACGATTCCTACCGCGGCACCAGCAATCCCTCGAAATTCCATGGACCGGGGCGAGAGCGGGCGAGCTCGAGGAAGACAACCGTAGCACGCATTCCTATCGCAGCACGTCGAGGGTCTCGTCCAGGCGGCAGAGTACGGAGGATTCGATCGATTCCGAAGATGAATGGTACCGATACGAACTGAGGAAACTCGAGGAGATGGAACGCCAGTCGCAAATAGAGGTAGAGATGGGTGAAGTGTTGGTAGAGGAACCCGAAGAGGCTGACCACTATCAGCCGGACAACGCCGTAAAAGAGAAGATGTCATTCGTGCTGAAAGAGCTGAAGCTAAAGGCGAGCACGATCACCAACGAGGCGAAACAAGACCGAGAGGAGGTGAGATCTGCGAAAATGAACGGGACCATCGCGAAGGATCGTCGTATCGACGAGAGAGACAGATACCGTGACGAGAAACCCATACCGAAACGGAAATCCGCCGAGAGCATCGAGCAGGTGTTCGCCAGAGTAACCGATTACAATACGTGGGCGCAAGAGGAGGAGATCAGACAGGAAAAACCACCGTCCTCTATGGAGGAGGGTTCGTCCGGCGAAACCTCGGGACCAGACAGTCCCGTTCAGTCCATGGACGAAGAAGAGGAGGACGAGATGCAGAAGGACATCGACGAACAACAGTCGAGACGGAGCTCGAGCGGCTCGACTCTGCGACACGGTGAAAAAATTCATCCCGGTTCAGAGTCCGTATCACGCGAGGATAGCGTTAGCGTACCACCTAGCGAGGTGTCCGTCAGCATACCGGGCGCCTGGGAGTCGGAAAGCACTGTCCTTGAAGGCCTCGAGCGCGACGGTGCCGGTAGCGCCGAGACGGCCACTACCGCGACCTTGAGCCTGCCGAAAATCAAAATCGACACCTCGTCCTGCGGTAGCTCGGACACGACGCTTAAGGAGGGCCAGGTCAGCCCTGGCCCCCCTGGATCCAAGTGGAAGCTACTGAAGGCGTTGAAGGAACGCAAGGCCGAGGAGAAGCTCAAAGAGGTCGAGGAGGCCTCTAAGGAGACTGCTATCGCTCAGGGACCCACGGCAGTGAGTATCATGATCAAGTGAGGCCACGAAAACCTTTGTAAAGCGTACTCGAGATTCGGTGGTTGGGTCAAGTCGTAGGCCTGACCGCTCGCATACGACGATCGTCGCGTTACGATCGTCGACGAATCGATTCGTCTGTAGCGCGCTTTCGAACTGTCCGTTGGTTTCGTGGGATGTTTGTTCCTGGTGTCTTTATGTGCAGGGTATTGGTTAATGTTGAGGACGTTACGTCGGACACCTTATGTCTTCAAAATCTAATTATTGTTATTGAGTAATTGTCACTGGGGTTGGATATAACCTACAGAAATGTAATTCTTTTTAAATTCAGCTAGCATGGATCTAACAGTGCCCTACTCGAATTATCATTTCGCTTTATCTATAAAACTAGATTAGGTATCATTGTAACACTGTCCTCGATATTAACGCTCTAAGATATCAGCTGAAAGGGCAAAACGAGTGAGAGAAATCCACGACCGCGCTTAATTTTACTCGTATATACAAAACAACCTCTGCAAAAAGTCCTTCTAAACCGATCGTCCATTGATCTACACATTCTCATATCCACCCTCCTTTCAGCCGGTACAATGTAATTGATTTATGCAACAACGGTACATATTTATGAAAAATCGACTTGATTTCCGGCCAGCTATCGATTCGTTGTCGCCAGCGAGTACCGAGTACGCTCTACGCGAGACGAACTGTAAATGGAACCTACGAATTTAAGCATTATTACCGCGTAAGATCTAAGTCCTGTGCCAGCATGTGTGTGCGTGCGTGTGTATGTGTGTATGTGTGTGTGCGTAGGCACGTGCATCCAGTCAATACTAAGGTTACGATAGGAAACGGAAGTGAAGCTTTGCTGGGCGGACATTAAGCGAGACAGTCGTGTCCCCCTTAGTCGCGAACGAAGCGACGTCGATGGACGACGCGCGGGACCGATCGAGTACTCGAGGCACGTAGAACGGTGGTGGTATACTAGTCAATTCAACAAGTGCAGCGTCGTTTACGCTTGGCCAAGCAATATACTCATAGGAAGGGGTGGGAATGGGGTCTAAAGGCGTCGCTCGGAAGGTCGTGATCGACGACGATCGATTTCGAGAACCCGAGTAGGGATAATTCTGCGGCGGCAAAGATCGTCTAGTAAAACGAGGCTTGTCTAATTCATAGATCCTAGAACTACTTAGATGGTGCTTTAATAATCGATACGCTTTAAGGGTAGTATTATCGAAATGAAAAAGAGAAAAACTGCGTGCCTGCGCGGTATGAGGAAATCGAAGTCGCAAGAGGGTGGAAGAAATGTATTATTTGGTTAATTAAGGGCGATTTGGTCTTTCATAGGTTTTCACGGATAGACGTTTAACTACAACGGCGATCAGTTTACGTTTCTCCGTGATTTTCCTACTTGAAAAAAAGAAAGAAGGACGCGAAATGGCGTTGAATATGAGACACGTGTTGTATGAACACTTTGAACGATCCAGATAGCTACTTAGTTAGCGAGTACTTAAGGGAAATCTACTTCCAAATGAAATTTTGCGGAGAATGACGTCTCGTTAGGATTCAAAACATTGCGGCGATTATCGTAATCCTAGGTGATCACCGAATGTAGTCGTAAGAGAGACACCTGCGTCATCCTTTAAGTTAAGAACTCGATTCTAAACAAGTCTCTTCCGAATTAACAGTTCGCTCGCATAACCTCTACACGCTACGCGAAAACGCAAGAAAATCGCACGGCCGTTTCGACAGCCTCTCTACAGCTAGGAATGGAAAGAGGTTTCTAAGGTGGACAGATCGCGTGGCAAATCGCGCAGGCACGGTTAAAGAAAATCTCGTGCACATCGAAGGCAAATCATTTCCGTGGCAACAGCTCGCGGAACATGGCGGAACAAGATGACGGAAGTGGATACATCGGCCATATATGTAATTCCCGGGATGCACGCCGGGAAATACACGCTAAAAACTATTGTTACATCTTTCTACCGACCGTTTTTAATACTCAAACATATTTCGAATCTGTGAGGGGTCCTCGTCTAAGAAGAAGAACACCGACAAGAATTTTTGTTCGTAGTTGGCTCGAAGAGGAATCGGAGCATTTTCGAAGAATTTCCTTGGGGCAATGTCAATTTATAATAATATCTATTCTCCTGGAAATAGTATGAATATCTTCGGGGGGATAGATCGAACGACCAGATTATATGAAACACGATATAATTACGCGTGATTCGTAACGCGTTGTAATACCGTGAGGAGAAACGGGAACGGTGTTTCCAGATCCGTTCCGCTTTTGCAACGTATCTCCGCGAAAAAAATTACTCCACGATCGATATCACGTGTTCGCCGCTTATTAAAGCGCAAGTGGTATTCCGTTCCGATGAACGTGACAACGGGAAAGTCGATAATAAACACGAATCGTGTAACACGTTCCCTTTCCTTTAATCTTTCGCGAGATAAGGAAAAAATACGGTGAATTCTGAATTCTAACCACGATCGATTCAAGCAAATTAACCGAGGGACACTTAACGTGTGAACGATGATTATCGATGAAAGTATTTTTTCGTTTCGGTTCTCTTCCGACAGCTGCAAGTAGATTTCAACGAAGTTACGCGAGCAACGGAGAACGATGAGATTAAAGATTGTTGTCGTGCATCTTGTAGTATTCGTAGCTAGTTCACACTATATAGGCTGATAGTACGATAGGGATTAGTTCCGGTGAGAAACGGGCGAGACGAGTCGCGTACGAAATCCTGGAGCTCTGTGGGTGTTGCTAGATTAGTCAAAATTGGACTTGTTACTTGTGTTTCTAGATACTGACGATCATACTTCGAACATGACTATCCTTTTGACGCCTCGATTGGTGAAGCAAACCTAAATCACACAGACATGGTTAAAAATGATTGATAATAAAGATTATTACTGTAATATGTTACTAAATAAATTCAACGAATCAACCTCGAGCAATATAGTCGATCGAAAGGTACGTCTTCAGTTCAAAGATTAACCAATTAATTCTGACTTTTTTTCAGCCGATTTTCAAATTATTATTGGACAACTATAGACCCTTGATGCCATAAGAAAAAAAACAAAAATGGGTTAAGCACAATTTATTCCTAGTCTTCCAATTAACAGGTTCAGTATATCTAATTTACACCATCTCAAATGACACGATCCAGTGAATAATTTCGAAAATGGAAAATCATAGAAAGTCTTCCTCGTTTAACAAGTTAATAGGATAGTTCTTCAGATCCCGTTTGATCTTCGTTTCGCACAAAATTCTAGTTTTGCTCCAATTCAAGTGACACGAACCAGGTAAATAAATTTCTAAGAAAGAGAAATCGTAGAAATCGTTTTTCTCGTTTAACAGGTTAATGGGACAGATACCCAGACCTCGTTCACATTTGATCTTCGTTTCCTAACTCGCACAATACCTTCGTGGCCGGTCAAGCACAATGGAATCCAACGTCCCGTGACACAAGGGACGTACCAAGCTCCGGGATCCGTACGCGCGACGTCGTCACGATACGCAGAGTAGTTCACGTGCTAAGATTTTCCTCGTACTCGTCCTCTGACATGCATACCATTTCGTAATCTCGAAACGATCGATCGCGTTCCGTGTACCGATAACCGATTCGGCATAACACGATATGTCCGCAATAGTTCCATAATCGAACGGATATGCCATCGGGGCGCAGTTACACACGACCACACAGACGCAAAGCAAACCGCATAACGGGCGAGTACAGTACGGCCAATGTGATTTTATGATTTTACGGTACACGTATTGTCGGTTGGTTTCGTTTATAACAAACTGTGAACGCGCAGAATTATCGATTCGTAATGCTTATTCTGTAATTTCTGTGATTTAATCAGAGAGAATATTTTATCGGGGTTTTTTTGCAGTAGGCAGTGTTATGGAACAAGTTTGAGAGGAAACCTTATTCTGTATTGGAATTTTTTATTGTTTCTGGAGTATGGAGAACATTTAGTAGTAATGTATATTCATCTATCAGATATTCACTGAAATATGTTATAGGGAAATGTGGTTACTTTTGTACTTTGCACTTTACTTTTGTGTCTAGTTTTGTACTGTAGACTGGAATGTGTGTTAATGGTACAGCTCGAAACTATGGGATCACTTGTAATAGTCATTCTTAATTAGAATACGGTATTTATGAAAATTCAGATTTTTATAGATTGATTTTTCGAACTACAATTAAGACACTTGTTTCATTTATTAAAGGTCCACAATATAATAAAGTTAATGGTAATTCATATTTGCGATAATATACGGGATGTTTCAGACGTAATAGAACAATCGTACAGAAGATTGTATGTGTAAAAATGAACGAGAAATGTAGTTTACATTTTATATAAAAATTATATTATGTGACTAGCGTGTTTGTCCATCGCTCGATATTTCGACTTGTAATGAATGCTGACGTTGGCACGGTATTATCTGCTCACCATCGATTATCTTTCAAATATCAGTTTATATCAAATTATTGCGGAAAACAGATATCACTATAGCGCGGCGAACGTACACAATCATTACCATAAGTAGAATTAGTCAGTAATGGACGGGCCACATAAATCACCTGGCAATCAAGCACACGTATGCCCGATAAATTTCCAAAACCCAGTCGCCATGAAACCGAATCTTCATACGAATCAACGTTATACTACATTTTTTACCAATTTTTACACATTCAAAAAATATTTCGATGCAAAAAACTCGATTTTTCTTCTTATCGAAAAAGTGATCTCACACGTTCGAGCGTAATGTGAAATGTAAATATCGTGCTCGTTACAAACGAAGTTGTCCCAGTTACACACAACTTCAACACCATCCAACGATTTCTTCGAATATTCCAACACATATCGGAAAACAACCATAAATATTCATGTACTGGTATAAATTCGCAATTTCCTCAGGAACGAATATTAAATTCGCCAAAACATAACAACTTACTAATTGCTACATTCGAGAAACCCTACGCACTCCCTTTACACTTCTATTCCCTTTTTCCATTTCAATTCCACCACATGGATGCTACCTAACAAAACCAAACATTATATCGTTATTACTACAAAAAATCCCAAATTCCCCGATTATTCCACATTTACGGCCCGTACTGTACACGCACACCGAACAGACACACGCACACTGCTAAAAAAAAAAAACAATTAAAGGATCCTACATTGTCGACGCTATTCCCCATAAATACACAACCTTTCTAAAAAATAAAAAAGAGGAAACAATATGTCAGCACCAAACACGAAATGATGTCAATTTATCAGACCTGTATAACCTCTTACGTTACATAAATACAAGTTCGTTAATTAATTCCAAATCAGATTTTGCCTCTCGAGTCATTAGTAGAGATTCTCTGATTGTTTCGAGCAGTGATACAACACACAGCATCGCGTCGTACACACGTCCAAAAGTGTATATGCTTCCGTATCTAAAGACTTCGCAGGTGTATAATACTAACAATTTAGGCTAGCAATTAATTATCCTTCCGTACATCGCTGTTAGTGTTTTAGGGGAAGTCGAGGACGAAGGGGGGGGGGAAGGTTGTACCTGCTCTCGCAATCCGGGAAACGGTTCCGAGCTGACGGAACCTGCAGAGCTGCGGGTCTGACCAGGAACAGGCGCATTTCACTTAATTGGTCGGGTTCGGTAGGGGCACACGTATTGTAGGTATCAGACTCGGGTCTCGGCCGATCGATTCTTCTCGTAATTGGCGAAACGTGGCGGGCGACTCTCTGCCGTACAAGGGGGGTGGGGCGCACGCCACCGGGGACGATGTCAATAGCAGCGAAAAGAGAATTGTCCCCTGGTGCACGTTTTCAGGGGGATGTTTCGGGGTCGACGAGCACCTTGGCGGCTGATCGCGATGGCCAATGGTCTCCGCGAGGTTAATCAAGTGGGGAACCCTTTTGGATGTCTGAACCTTATCGATTATCTCCTCAGAAAAATTTTTAAATTATGCTTAACGTCTTTAGACTTGACTTTTTTAGAGGAAAAAATCTGCTTTGTGGAATTCTTCTGTTTGAAGTAACAAAGAAAATATATTCCTTTTTTTTAATACAATACAAAATTTGTATTCTTTTTTACCTAATTAATTCTTAAGTGTGAGAATCGCCTTATATTGAAGGTAAATCACTGTCAATTAAAATGAAACTCAACAAGAACCAAGATATGCTCCCATAAGCGGCCTAAAACACTAAATTCGTAGAAATTTCTATTACATTAAAAAATTAATGGATCTGAATTGCTGGATAAGTAGTTGCAATCGAAACAGAGGTAAATGATCCAATTCTGTGCACGTTTCGAAATATTAAATAAATTCCCATTTACAGGAGCGAAGAATAAAGGATACGATTATGAACGTCACGGGAAATGGGCTCTACGGGACACTTGAAATCTTTTTTACGGGAACTGGCTCACCTCCAGAGAATACCGCGAATGGTTCGAGATTTCGCTTTGCTCGTAATGTTCCCCCGTTTCTCCCTGTAATTCAACGAGATTGCATTCGCACGTGTGCGTTTAGATTCTATGCAGCGACACGTACAAGTCATAGAAATGACTTTCGCTAGAGAAAGAAACTTTCGAGATGCGTCCCTCGTGAAAATGGGAATAGCTGTAATAATGTTCAGCGATTCAAGAACTTCGAAAGAAACTTCGAGTAATTGAATCCGGCCGCCAGGAACTATTTCTTACTACGGTTGGAACCTTTCGAAGCAATGATTGCAGACGTTCGCGTTAAACCTGATTTGGATATTTATAATAAAATTATTTAAGTCTTATATACTTACTACAATATTTTTGATTTTTATTTCAAAATAAACAATTTTTTTTAAATACAGACGGCTCACATCTCATTATATTTTGCAATATTTTTGCATAGATGCATCATATTGATGAACAACGTTTAAATTGTTCAACAGCTACGAAACGCTCACGTTATTCATCGATCCGTTCTGCAGGAATCTAGACAGCTTCATAATTGATGCTTTAATTAACGACTGTTGAATTAATGGAAGGTCTTTCACAGAAATACCTGAGATCTTACGTAACGCGTGCACAGGTTTCAAAGATTCCCTCTTTTGTACGAACCCAGACACGATCGACTTAACAGAATAGAAATTAATGGCACGCTTCTGGCTTGTGCAGAGACTTTACGTATCACTTTCTCGATAGGAAAAGCTTCCAGGAAAAGATAGACGAAGAAACACTACGAGGAAAAATGTTCAAACTCGAATGAAGGAACAAAAGGAACAAAATGTGTAGAATGTCTAAATCAATTTTTCTTTAAATATTCGTTCACATTCGTCGAGAATTAAATGAAATAAGTAACAAAATAAGTGGCAAAAAAGGCCACGGTTCCTTCTTTCGTACGATAAAAGGCATCGATAAATCTTACCTCACAAAATGACCAATGTCACTTAAATAAAATTTACCAATTGGTTTCCAAACAGTTACAAGAAAAAAATTGCCAGCTTGAAAAAATCGAACATTTTCGTCGAACGAGCGAGAGTGAAAGTTTCCTTAATTCCAATCGACTGAATCAAGTGCATCCACATTGTCGATCGTATTTCCTCGACGGTAACGAATCGCCAGAGAACATGTACCATTCCGTTCACGGAAGATTCGCGGTGAGGCATAAATCAATCACAGCTCCGCTGAATTATTCGCGTCCAGACGTCCAAAAGGGAGAGAACCAGTTCGTTTCACCCCGAGCGGAGAACACTGCCATCATCCCCTGACGCCTCGAAATCGAGGCCAACCGAACAACCACCCGGACCAATTGTGTACCATTTCTCACTTTTATACGAAACAAGTTTAACGAAAGAAAAAAAGACTAAATCGACTAGGCAAAGAAGCGAAGGGCCACAGGCTCGCGCGTCCAGAGACGTCAACTGTGAGTGTGTGCGAACATTGCGTACCGATTGTAACGGTCATAGTTATATTGTAATATGTGTATTGTCACGGTGTCGTTGTGTCTAACACATTTTTAACCGTCTTTCGTGGTCCAACCGTGGACTCCCAATACCAAATACACACACTGAAGCCTCGTACTCGTCGAACGTTCTAATGAAACTCGTCGAACGTTCGTTCGGAGAACAAAAATTTACGAAATAATGCATCAAATGCATTGTCGACGTCTGATGTCGATGGAAATCGGGTTCGATCTTTCGTTAAGCATCCAGTGATCGATGCTTAGAGTGATAAGAGCTTCGGAGGTTAAATAAAAAGACAGTCTTTTCGTATTGCTTATAATTAGATATACATATAATGTATACCTACGTGAGTTCGACGATACGAGTTCAGATATATATAACACTTCCGGTCGAACTAGGCGATCCATCGAGGGGGTTGATCGTCGAGCCTCCATTTATATACAGATAACCCCCATATAACACGGTGATTATGTTCCTTAAAAATCCTTATTACAGTAAATTCTCGATGAATGTTCGAAGGCTCCTCGACACTGAAACTTAAATAATTCATAAACTAATGACCATATGCTGCTGAAACAAGCATTATTGGTCTCCGAATTCTAAACTCTATCACAACTAAACCTCATTAAAAAATCAGTATACCTGGAGACTTCTCCTTCTCAGTACCGAGGAGCCATCGAACACTCATCGAGGATTTAACGTATACGAAACCAAGAACTAGCGTACAAAAAAGAAACAGAGTTAAATGGCAAAAGCTAACAAAACAACCCTATTCTACACGATTTTTTGATCGTGTTCAAGCAACACGCCATCTTGTCAGAATACCGTGTTATACGAGGGTTTTTCCTGATTTTCGAATGCTGTTACAGCGAAATCGTGTTATAGGAGGGTCTCGCATATACAGGGTATCTCACCCGATTTTGACATCTTGATTTTCTCACTATTGTTACTCGTAGCGAAAAATGTTTCAGCGGAGGCTTGAATGGTATCGAATGGAGCATATTCTGATGTTATTAGTTTTTTCGTAAGTCGACGCATAAAGGTCATATAAAGGTTAACTTTGTTTTTTTAAATAGAATGAGGTATTTTTTAATACATCAACCAATGTACCTGGACATTCGTTATAAAAAAGTACTAACCTATGTATGTCGAAAAGTTATTAATTCATGAGATATTTCAATTCAAATAATTTTAAAACACCATTACTGTCGTATTAAGACGTTATCGTTTATTTACAGGAATGGTGTTTTAGAATTATTTAAATTGAAATATCTCCTGAATTAATAACTTTTCGACATACATAGATTAGTACTTTTTTACAACGAATGTACAACTGCATCGATTGATGTATTAAAAAATACCTCATTCCAATTAAAAAAACAAATTTGAACGAAAAAACTAATAACATCAGAATATGCTCCACTCGATACCATCCAAGCCTCCGCTGAAACATTTTTTGCTACGAGTAACAATAACGACAAAAAAACCAGATGTCAAAATCGGGTGAGACACCCTGTACACGGCGGTGTCGCGTGGCGTCGTTGTACAGATTTCTTCGTGGTCGCCTCTTCTTCAAGGAAAACCTCCCCGGAGGGTCGACGAAGCAACGAGACTGCGTCCGCCGTTGCTCGAAATATTCCGAGAGCTGGATCGCCGCGCTCGTTAAAGACGTAATATACCGTCTTCTCCCTCGCGAGACTCTGGGAAAATTTCTCTCAGGTGGAAGCGCCTGCGAATCCGGCCGCGAACGGACAAAGTTACAAAACAGGATGAACATTAATTCGAAAGTTTTCCGGAAACTGTGCGCTCTTCTTTCGTTCATTCTTGCGGCGGGGCGTACGCGAGCGTTCAAGACAGGTGTGTCTGAGGCTTTCAGGCGGACTTTGAGAATCATGAATGCCGCGAACTACTTCTAATGGTATATTTAGACAGTGACGGAAGATCGTTCCGATTGCCTTTTACGAAGAAGATACTTAAAATGGTCCTCACTAAAATTTCGTACGTCAAACAAGTTTAATTCTTATGCTTGGGAACTGATCTGTAACAGCGAGAAGTTGTGGGAACTGCAATTTTTCCGAAGCTAAATGCACGCTTTCTTTTTGTTTCCAACTATTTATTTGAAAATTATAAAAAGATATATATAAAGGGCATAGTCAGTGGATGACATCAGGGCCAAGTAGTTTTATATTAACTGAAAAATTTGATTTTTCTTCGTTGAAGAATTACTTTCTGACGGTTTCACAACTGTTATCTATAGTATGCAACAAGTGAATATTGGATGTACTTTATTTATATTCATAATAATAGTATCACATCCTGAACCAGTTTTACTCAGTGAAACTATAAGAAAATATATCCCTTTATAATTAAACAAAAAAAAATTGAATTACTTATTAGTACATCTAGTAGGAGAAGCAAGTAACTGTGTCGTAATGATTTTTGTCACTTGCACTTATCCGACCTTTATTCCAAGCAAATAATAATTTTCAAGATCAGTAAATTCGATTTCATTAGGGTCCCGTTTGCAGAGCCCGTGTTCGGTTTATTACATTTTTAATTTTGCCCCGTAGCAAGAAAAAAAACGGTTCCTCGTCACTGAT
Organism: Dufourea novaeangliae; assembly: GCF_001272555.1. Classification (NCBI taxonomy): domain Eukaryota; kingdom Metazoa; phylum Arthropoda; class Insecta; order Hymenoptera; family Halictidae; genus Dufourea; species Dufourea novaeangliae. Next base: position 3,330,150 of record NW_015374006.1, on the reverse strand, counting down.
TTAACCAGTATATATCTAAAACAGAACGAAAAGCATTTAAATTTTTACCCGCCGCAAAAAAGGTTGCTAGTCACTGAATTAACCAGTTTCCAGAACACACCTGCAAGTATTTCCCTGCCCCAAACGTTCGAAACATCGTTCTGAAACAGCAGGTGCTCTCGATACAACTCGATGACATTTGCCTGCTAAAAGATCAAACGATTCTTGAACGCTCGGCCGCGACACTATCAACTTGAATGACTCACACTCACCGTTGACAACCAATCTGAGCAACATTTGTCCGTTCACGACCTCGAGGAGCTATAATCGCGAAAGCGTCTCATTAGCAAGCCATTACAAGCACACATCCACGGACATCTACACACGCACAAAACAGGCCTCTCGTTCATCACGCGTACACATATACATACACACACAAAAGTATATAAAACACGTATTTGTAACGGTACCTATAGCCCACGCGGTAGTTTTGTGTCAATTAATAATGTAACGAGAATCGTTTAGCCGTGTTTACCGATGGGGACAGAGTTATAGTAGGGTAAGGAAGCTTTCGTGTGATAATTGGGTAGAGGAATGAAAAAGAAAAACGCGTGACAAGTGTTTGTCGTCGGGAAAATCGAGCTGGGGCTGACTTTCGACGAGAAAAGAAAAATCGCAAATTTTCCGGCGTTTCAACCACGCGCGAGAAACTGTAAGAGTCGATCTCGCTTCATCGACCGCGACACACGCTATATAATGGTTGTGCCCAGTTGCTGGTTCGGGGAATGGGAGTGTGTAGGTGTTTATCGGTGTCGTTGCCCGCCGCCCGCGTGGAAATGATGGCCACGAGTTTCCACCGCAGTTTCTTTTCTTCCCACTTTGTGCTAGGGCACCGTAGACACAATAATGACGTCGACAGCTGACGTAGCCGGTTTGGGTCATCGGTAATAGAGATTTATCAATCTTACCGTTTCTCTAAAATTTATTTGTCAAGTGGAGAATTTAATTTAGTGGAAGGAAAATGAATTCGTTTGGGGTTCTTTGGGTTGCTTGTAAGAAAAAATATAGGATTGGTAGCAATTAAAGCGGACGTGGATTTTTACTCTCTTCATAAGACTGATATAGACTGTACTTTGTATGGAATTGCGTTATGTGAATCTTAAGGCGCAATTATAAGTTGGTGATTGCTGTATTGTTATCTCTGAGTAGCTCCAAAAAATAGGATTGTGAGACATTACTTTGACTATGCTTCAATGGCTCCAAACGTTTTCCTATTGTTTCATTTTCGGTAACGGAATATTTCTGTTTGCAGTCGAAAATCTACGTTTCTGCAATTCGATATAACTTCGCTACAGGTAATGCGATCAATTTTTCAGCCAGTCGATCGTTCGTGTGCGAACCGAATAAAAAATGCCACGGGGAATTTTTTTGTTCGCACGGAATAAAAATTACGCGATTGGAAGGCAATTTGGCAGCAGTAACAGGTTTCGAATACTTCGTGCAATTACGCCATTAATAAAATATCAAGCCCTATGGGAATATCTCCAGAATACTCTTCCGTCGACATAAAAATCCGCGTGAAAGTTTTGAATAATTATCTTAACCTTTGCGGTATTGTTTTCGAGCATTTAATACCACTCTATACGTTCCATTCAACTTTCTGGGTTTTTTATACTAACAAGGGAAGGCACGGAAATGTCCCCCTCCGATTTTGATGAAACTTCGTGTGTCTGTTAAGCAGTCAAAAATAAGGGATACGTATTTTTTTTTATCGGCTGAGACACGACTTTAAGGGTTGAAACCACCCCTCGAAGTTCCGATCCGAAATTTTCTTGTTATAAATAAATTATATTTTAAACAATTTGTTAGCACCATATTATTCTACATAAAAAAACCGCAAACTTTGTCCATTAGAAGTTTTCATGTATCTCCTCTGGTTTTCGAGACAGTACTTTCGGGCCGAAACTTCCAAGGGTGGTTTCATCCCTTAAAGTCGTGCCTCGGCTGATAAAAAAAAATACGTATCCCTTATTTTTGACTGCTTAATAGACATACGTAGTTTCAACAAAATCGGAGGTGGACACTTCCGTGCCTTCCCTAGTAAACATAACCGCGACAAAAATATACTCGCGCAAAATAAAAAAAAATAAAATAGAAAAACTCGCATATCATCAAAGCGGGATATCGCGTGATCTCCGTTGGCGAGCGTTTCGGCCATCTGTTGCAACGTCGACGCCGATAAATACGCGCCACCCGCGCGTTTTATTGCACTCGCGGTACTAATTCGTTGCTAAACGATAAAAATCCGTTGCCCACGCAACAGCACCGCCTGCAAATCCTCCCGAAATCGGATTTAACTTCGTCCAGTCCATGATTCTTCATATATATAATAATAACCAGACCGCGGATGTTTATGCACTTACAGTATCTCGTAACTTGGAAAATGCAATAAAATGAACGTTTTAATATAGTTTAACACTATTTATTTGTTACTACTAACATAATAAATCTTCTGGTGCAGAATTCGAAAATTTGCATCATTTTAATTTTTAGATATTAGTATCTGAAACTGTGAATTAAACTTCCGCAGCCTAATAATAAAAATTCAGTTAGTATTCGTCGCGTATACAGCAGTATCGATCGGTCTACATATAGTGAACAATTTTCTAGCGACGATGGGGAATCGAGTGGACAATTTCGTGTAATTCCACCGCGAGCCATGTAAACAATCACGTGCAGGGAACCGAACGTGAATTAGAGTTGTAAGGGGGGTGATTTTTCTACTGTAGGACATTTGTATCGAGAAAATGTTTTTTGTAGCACCGATAATGCCCGGAATCGAAGCTTTTCTACGTGTTGTCTGGCTGACCGAGCACGGGACCGAGAAATAAGCGTTGGTAAAAGTGTATCCAAAAAGGAGAAACGGGATTGGAAAAAAGAAATTAATATAATTAATGGTTTCTCGTCGATGGTACAAGCTGACGAACATTCTTTGTAGGTCATATCGACTTCTACCGTCTGCTCGTCGTGATCCCATTCTCGGTTCATCAAACCACGCTCAATTTTGCAGCCTCCTGTTTGGCTTCTATGGAAACCGGGATCCATAGTACGTACTCGAAAATTTTCGATTTTACACTGATGTAAATTTTATATCGCCGATCGTTTGAGAGATTCTTGTACAATTTGTCGTACACGCTTTTCGATGCGAACTTTTCTATAACGAGCTGGAAAGTGTTTTTGACGTCCATTAACCGTTTATAGTAATGTTTTTTCGAACGGTAATACCATTTTTCTGATGTAGATAATACGTATATACATTTTCGTGGGGAAAAATCGGACAATCGAGGGTCGAAATGCGATGATTTGTTCGTAGACTAATGGCAACGCGACAATTCTACAGTTTTATCCGTACCGAGGCTTCGTTTTTTGTTCGATATAATTTATCGTGGAACTGAAGCAAAGTCGACCAAATGTCTCATGATCTGGACAAGAACGCGATCGTGTTCCCCGCGGGCGGCGATCAGCGACGATCTATCAAGGAATGTCGCTAACACGGCACAATTTTCAGAGAGCACTTTGTACACCTTACACCGACTGTTAGCGGGCCCCACTTTTTCAGCAACTTTTTACGAAAACGAACTTCTTTTTCTAGCTTGTAACGCTAAAAAAAATTCATCGAATTCTAAAACTGTCCGGCTGCGGACGGCATTAAGCTTTATAGGAGTTAAGGTGTGATAGCGAAAATGTACGAAAGCCAGAGACAGAAATACGAGGCTAACGATAAGGTAATTCTAGTAGTATACAATATTTTATGAAATTCGCCAATAACTATCGCCGCTATCTCTCGCGAGCTATCAAACGTACACGAATTTATTCGCTTGTACGGTCGTACAACAAAAGCAGAATTTGTTGCTTAGTCATCCACAGATTGCGGATTTCATGCATAACAATAATAATAATGTAACGAATCTTTGATAAAGTTTGCACTTTATTTCTAACTTAATGTATTTTCTAGCTAGAGAAATAATGTTTATTACGATTTAAGTTCTTGTAAATCTAGAAAAATATGGGAATTCTCGTGAACATCCGCAATCTAGTCGTGGAAATGAAATGAAACAGCGGGCCTTGCTGTAAAATCTACGACAACGCAAGAGTAACTAATTAACGAACGATAACATTCAATCGTGATCCATCGGAGCGTACCGTACTCGATAATTATTACCTGGAGCATAAAGCAACTCACGCGTCATTACCTTGGTACGCGAAAACCGCGTGGAAACCGAGAGGGGTTCGGACGCACGATCATCATGGCGACCATTTGGTCCCAGAGCTCACCATTGATCTAGCGATATTGTCCCCGCGATTTACAGAAATATTGTATATGACTAAAATTCAAGATGTCGTTGACCCCTTGCGTTTGGCATCAACAGCCAATTGTAAAGTGAACATCGCAGGGCCGTAAGGTCAAATTATTTACAGCTTTTCCTGAAATTTTCTTTCTTCTAGTGTCCACGGTAATAGACGATTGCCTTACCACTGAATTATTAAGCAAACAAACATGACTTTACCGAATTAAAAAATAAAAGTACTCAAACGGAAAAACAATATCCTGATGAGGTCCCACGGACCCAACACAAGCACTGAAGGGTCAAAATTTTATCTCACTTTCTAAGACCTACAATTTACTGATCACCGGGTCAACAATTTTATGTAAATAAAAAACAAGTACTTCACTGCGATTTGATGGAATTCGAAGTCCGACAAAATCCTCAAATGGGAGTACACACGTACATTTCTAACACAATCACTCCCGCATAGATATAAATATTATACATCACAAAATCCACTACCGGCCAAAAGTACGGGACCAGAGATCACGATCTATCTGAACAATAATTCATTATTCTGTTACGATATAATAAAGCTTTTTCAAAAAATCTTCAAATTTTCCTACAATAATACGTTCCTCTTTCTTTACCTATAAGACCTGGTCCCATACTTCTACCCATTACTATATATTAAATCAACTTGCACAAACAACCACTCTAGAAAAACCGATTATTCGCACTCACGAGCCTAGTATGACCACGACCTACAACGTACACGCGAAAACTGTCCCAACAAAGGATACACTTGAAATTTTCTAACCTCCATACCCGTCACGTGACTGGTGATCCAAAATGGCGACGTCCCTAGCGGACAAAGTGTTCTTCAATTAAGCAAAACATGTTTAGGTCTTCTTTCGTAACAGCCCCTGTATACCTGCGTTGTACCCAACGTGTTTCGTTCGTAAATACTGAATTCCAGTGGCACGATCCCTAACGCAAGGGGTTAAATTCGCAGGAACGCGATACGCCGCGCTTGTTGAACGTTAACGAGCGTCAAGTTGCGCCCAGGGTCTACATCTGTAACCTTGTCGGCTGCATAAAACGGCTTATCGGTTGGGGCCGCGTTCATTGTAAATTTAACGAGCGGTTAAGCCGCGTTTTATTCGGTGCCTGCGTCCGAACGTTCGCAGGATAAACCGAGTGGCGAGCTGTATGTGTGCGTGCGTGTTTGTGTGTGGGACAAGCTGGCGAACGTGGAATCCGTCTGCCAGACCGCTAGCACAATTATCCCCCGCGCACAACACCACACTGTCGTAACACGCATGTACGATTCTTCGACGTGTATAATCGAGGGCAACATGATCGTCGGTCGAATCGAGCGCGTGCATCGCGATGCTACTATGTATTATCGCGGGAACCGATCTGTTCGCTTATCTGCGCTCCAGGGGCTCCCTCGGACATCTTGCATCCGCCATTTTCTCGTTTTTTTAGACACCCAGTATGGCCGACATAACGATTTTGCAGTAGTGAATAATTGACTGAAAAATATAAAGTTTGTGTTACCGTATATAGATATATCTATAGGATTTTTTTCATTATTATTAAGCATTTCATGCTTAAATGAAGGCTGTTTTACTTTAAGGATTAAGAATTATTATATTATATTGATTATTTCGACATATATTACATTTCGTACCTTACGATTTATGTGTAGTGAGTGAGTATGTGAGTTTATACATTTTTATTACATTACTTTAAGAATTTGAATATGTTCTTACAAGTTTGTTTGTTTAGACATCTATAGTATTTTAATTCTTAATTAGTATACCTTAAGAAATATTAATCAGTGTTTATATTATGAGTTAATTGAATAACATAAGCTTCAATTCTTACGTCCTACTCCTGACACTTTAATTTCGATTCTTCTGTACAAGGATATATGATTGCACATTAAAGTCAAAATTATTCTAAATGAAAATTTGTAACTTTTGACTCGTTACACTTTTTCCACGGGATGCGATATAAATTCCATAGAAACACTATTCTTTTTATGCCATAGTTCCCAGTGAACGCGTGCCGTTTTCTGCATCCTCGTCCTGAATTCTACAACTTCTTTCGCCGAGCTTTTTATTTCAATTGAAACGTCGTATAGGACGGGGAAATCATCTGTGCGTTCGCTGTTTTCGCATGTTCCTCCTCGAACGAAATGAAATACCCATGAAAGTTATCCGTTTCACAATGAAGGGGCAGAGTTCCTCTACTGTGACGTACATTTACGGCTCGTTATTTGCGCGCCGTTGCAGCAAGTTTTCGAAGCGCTCGCGTTAATCACTCCGACGGCCGCGGCATGCAAATCGAGTGCTGATTTTGCGACTGTTGATCGTCGGTTGTTCAAAGTGCTTTTCACGGCAGTGTGTACTTTGTAGAGACGTCACTCTGCGGTTCTGTGGTCGACAAGTAATCGGGCTGACAAAAATTTCGTACTCGATAAACCGAAATTATTTGACCGTAATACAGGACGAGTGAATAGTCACAAGAACTACTATCTAAAATAACTCGTTACCTATTGTTTGTATCAGAAAACGTTTTTATGAATTGTGTGACATTTCAAGGGACGCATCGGATGGATGCAATTTGATTTTATTATATCTTATTTTTTTGGAATATCAAGGTGACCTTTAGTTTTTTCAAGGTCAGTGCTTTTTTTCAACACCACGTTGTTGTCGATGGAAGGACGAATTCAGCGATCTATAACACGACGGTATTAAAGAAGGATGCATTGACCTTCAAAAAACCTAAAATCACTTTAATATCTGAACAAATATAAGATATAAAAATATCGAATTGTATCCATTCCTCCTTAAAGTTGAAAATTGCATTCCTCGACCACCATGGCCACTGAAATCAGAAATACAGTAAATTGTCAATAAGTGCTCAGAAAGATCTCCACGTTAAATGCTTCTGCTTTATCCCCACTAATCCTTCTAATCTTTGTCAGATCTTCATTTCTACCCAGGCTCGGCCTGAAATTTATAAGATACGAAAATAGTGTCCCACCACGATAATTGTTCCAAAGCAGTCCCCGAGTTTCGAGCATTAATCGAAGATTTACTGTACACAGGTCAGATTGGAGAATCTTCCCAGCAAAAAGGTCACAAACCATTGAAACGAAACCTGCTGGTAATTCCCAAAGACGCGTTTTTGTCATTGATAAATTACCCCAGTCGAGATCTTCCGTTTGCCAACCCAACACCTTTCCACGCGTTGTTTTTGCACGCTCACGGAGCGGTCTAGGTAATTTCGTCCTCAGAGTCAGCTTCGTTCAAATCTTTCCCGTCAAGCGGCAGACCACTCTGTTCCCTCTGTCGCTGGAAAACGTTGGCAACGATTTCTCAGAGGCGACGGAAAACGAGACGCGGTCATATTGCGCCGGGAACCGGCTGGTTCCACGGGGAGCAACGTGGAAACTCGCTTTTCCGCGACGTTACGCGACGTACGTTCTTTGCATACGTAAACAGCCGAGGAATGTATCCTCCGGAGTTTTTCCGTTTCCCCGCAATTTTCGTTTCGGTACACCCGTGATCAATCATCATCACCTGTTTCATTCTTTCCATCGAAATGTTGGGCAAAAACTATCTCATGTTTTTAAACGCATTTAATTAAGCAATAGGTGGTCAGGTTAATTTTGAACAAAGTAACAAAAATATTTTACCGTAAATTTTCTTCAGATTCACGTTAATTAAAAATGTTGTACCGTCCATAAGTGTTCGGATAAAGTACAGTAAATTCAAAAGGACGTAGGAATCGTAAGGCTTCCTTTAAGAACAGTTTCGTTTTCTTGCTTGAATTCGGGTCTTCACGCCTTGCTCCTCGTATATTCAACACCCTCGAGTGGCAAGAATTTGAAAGCTTTGGGCAATATTTTCGAGATGGAATTTTGCCCAGCTTCTCGGCACAAATACTCCCTCAGCGGGTCAGGGAGGATCCCGGTGAACTGATCGAGGTCGATCGAGAAAATAACGGGCAATTTCGTACCGGGTCGAAGATCCTCGAGTTCCATGGAACCCCGGATAATTGGCTCGATTACAATTTCCTTCGGTGCACTCGCGAAATGAAAAGCTGATTACGTCGCGGAGGCCAATTGAATTGCTTTCGAGAGAAAAACCGTGGGGAATTAATCGCGCGATTTCGAGGCGTGTGTCGAAGTCGACGTTTTTGTTTCCAGTAGACAAAGGAAGTCCGTTTTCGCGGATACACGGGCGAATTTCATTAACTCCAAGCGTGACGCGTGTTTATGGTTCCGAGTGACATTCAATGGGTGGTTTTACGAAAACGACGGGAAAATTGGTGCTGGTGTAATTTATAGGAAGTGGAATTTCATGGAAAATTATTGTGTTTGAATATCATCCGCTCTTGGACTCAGCATTCGCATCGATATCGATCTGGGATCTCTTAATCATACCTATCTCATGATACCTTAATCTCATATCATATAAAATTCATCTCAGCCTTTTTCTGCTAGATGCAGAAAGCGAATTGTCCATTAACGTTGCGTAGAAATCGGTGGGATCACAGTATTTTATATCAATTTAACATAATGTCATATATAATACGTTAATGGTCCATGTATGAAATATTAATTAGAATCCGACGAACTGCAAAAATGGCGGACGCAATTTGGTTTCCAGCGAATGTTTACGAAAGTTGGAGCGATCATCGTTAACCCTATCAACGTCACATATCATCCATAGATTGCGGATGTTTATATATACATATATATACACACATATATATAAATTTACATTTTTATCTTCTGCATCAAAGATTCTATTAAAACAAAGATTTATCAGAATTGAAAAAAAAAAAAATATCTAATTATATTTTGTACATTGTAAAGGACACACATCCGCGGTCTAATCACCCCTGAGCTGCTGATTCACAATTACCCAGAACGGTGAATCGAGCAGCAAAACATCGCCCTTCATAGTTAACTTCGTTATTATCGGAATTAACTCTACATCATCGTCCATCGATTCAGAACCAATTACCGGACGATCCTCTTTCTTAATCCTCGATCGGAGTTGGCTCCTGGAGCGCAGATAAACGACGATCCCGACGCTTAAACGTTAATATACCTCGTCGAGGCATCGCGACGTCAAGAATGAAAGGAAAATTACGTTAGTGGTGTACGTCAACGAAAAACAAAAAAAAAAAAAAAGGGTAAACGAACAGTGTGTGTACTGGCCACTATCGAAATGGCGGTGTTCACACGAATTCGTGGTTTAATACACGATATATCGCGCTTCGTTAGGGGATCGAGGCGGAATGACTCGATCATTCTGGCTATCAAAATATCGCCGAACAATGATATTAATAATAATTAGTCAATATCGATGTTCCTTATTGTCGTGTGCGCGCGCGCGTCGTCGTCGGACGCGAAACCGTCGCGACGTCTCGACGAGCGGGCCATCTTTATCGCACGGTTTTTTCATATCATCGGTGTCGTTTCTCCATTTTTAAGCGTTCATATCATCGACAGACAAGATCTGGGAGCTACGGATTTCGTAAGGCTTCTTCGATCGTAGCGTAATAATGTTTAGCGGCGCTGATCGTACAGCGGTTTAGCGTTTAAGCGAATTAAAGGAAGTACGTAATGTGGTTAAGGCCTAATAAATAGATAAACGGACAAACTTGTTAGACGGTGCATACGTATGTACACGGTATTTTCGTTGTTAAGTAAACGCTTGTCAGAATTCTTACACTCGCGAAGCGATGCTATTCCACGTAGATATGTAACGTATAGCAATTAATCAGTTATTACTTCGCTCGCCTTCGAGGACCTCTCCGTCGAAGACTGACAATATGGCGGACGTATTACGATTCCTTCGTTCCTGTTCCTTGAATCTACAGAGTAACAAATTGAAACTCTGTAATACATTCTGACAGAATATTATTATATTTATTTCCGTTTTATATAACGAGTTCTTTTTTTAGGACCCAAGTCGATACGTTGATTACTGTTTAATTAATTTTATCGAATAGACAGAAAAGCAATGAAACTAACCTTCTTAATTATCATTGAAAAACAAATGAGTAACTCGATTCATAGATATTTCCCATCTCACACAGTAATGATAAATTGAATAAATCCGTTTAAAAGTTCTCCGAGCAGTGACGTTTCGTACCTTATAAACTAAAACCTGCATTGCATACGTTTCGACGGAACACTCCCTTTTCCTAGACCCGTAACAAAATTTCATATGCAGTCCCCGGGGAAATGTGACGCCATTTGCTCGCAACGTGGATTTCGTTCGCCCCGCGTCCTATAGAAACGTTAACGCGTTTAAAGTGTCGCCTTGAAAATTAATTTACGCTGCGGGATGCATTACGAAACTACAAAATGTCAAATTAATTCCTCGTTGGTTCTCGACCACGCGTGTAAACCCGACGCACCGGCAACTGTAAAAAATATTTTTCGATTAAATTCACGGAGGGATGAAAAAGAAAAATGCCTACAGTTCTTCCAAGCGTATCGAATTCCTCTTCGATTCCCTGGACACTCCATAACCAGCCTAAATTCCAAAATAATTCTTCCCACGGAAAAGAATTAGCGAACCCACTTCTATTTTTGCTACTCGACCTTACAACACCCGCGCAAAAAATCCCACGAAAATCAAGAATCGTTCGAGAGACGTCCTCGAAGGCGGCCATCTTCGCGACTAAACGCGAAAACCAAGAAACAAAAATAAACGAACAGAACGATCCAAAGATACCACATCGACGCGAGGATCGTCATGTGATCCGGTGTTGTCTAAGCTTCTCAACGGGGGTGACGGTGAAAACGACAAACCCCCAGCATTAACGCAAGACTGTATTCGCGCGAACGAGCGAGAAATTAAGGGCAAAAACGGCACGCAAATAGACGAGCGAACGACTAACAGGGCGTACAATGTGGACGAAGATACCTGCGGCTCTAACTCTAAATAACTTATACTTGTTACGCTATCCGTAAGTTTATATTGTATCTTCTATCGTGAACAGAAATTTTACGAGGTATATTGTACGTGATATTATATTTATACGGGCTGTTACACACTGTCTCCCAAATCTTCCATTTCTCCGTGCGACGCCGGGCGAACGAGGGTGAACACGAGAGTGGGCGCAGGCGAGCGTGCGAACGCGCGAAAAATAATCAAGGGGACGAGAGTACGGGAGCAGTAAAAACTACAAGAGACAAAAAATATGAAGAAGAAACAGATTTCTTTAAGGGAGGCACAAAATTTTTCAGAGACTCCGGGATAAGCACAATAAATACCGCGAAAAGGGGTTGAATTCAAATATGATCTCGATAAGACCCGTCACCTCTAATTAAGCGTACAAGAGGATAGAATAATCAATCTGAATTGAAATTTCTATCCGGTAGAAAACACGAGAAACCGTTACGTTTCTCATATCGATCGGATACCCTTTTGCCGTCGAAGACGTCACGAGATTATCGTTTCCCAATAAATCGGTAGTGTTCCTCAACCCCCGCGGTGTTCTCTGAAACAACCTCTATTCGAGACTCTTGATTAACGACCGGTCTAAAGAGCTGTCCCAGAGGATTCAACGATGGATAAAAAATGGGGGGTGCACCTGTTCCGTTGGGGGAAGAAGACGAGGTTCGCCAGGAGTCTGCTGGCTCATCTCAGCGTGTGACAAGGCTCTGTGGCTGGCTAGATGGGAGCGGGACGGTGTTCGACGAGAAAAACGAGTACCTACAATCGGAGGAAGAAAACGGACAGGGTTGACAACGGTGGAAAGAAAACGGCCGGGAGGAAATGAAGGTTCTTAATCCGAGTCAACACAGCTGCGCTGGGCGATCCAGGGGAGGACAGGTAGCAAAAGGCGACTGAAAAGAAAAAAAAAAAAAAGAAACAACGGGAACCACCTACTTTTATCCCCCAGGTCACGGTTTCGAAAGATGACCTCTCGGGAGTGGCTATATTCCCCTCGAGTCCCCGCGATCTGCGCTCGATTCTCTGCTTCGTCGGAGCTTTTCTTACCCTTAAGTCGACGTAAAGAGACTGATTTGTGTACAGGGCAAAGCATTGTGCGTGCGCGGCCACGGGAAACGGAACGAGAACTTTTCATTCGGTCACTCGTGAAACGTTTTTCGGTTCGGTTTTGTTTTTCGTTTCGAGGATCGCGAAATTTCTGGTCCGTTTCCGTGTGGCCGCGCGTAAATCCAAAGACTGTGTACAATATTTTTTCGTACGCCTGCGCCATCGTTCGCGCGAACGCGCGTTCTCCGTTTTCGTTCTCCTCGAACTGTTACTAGGCTTGTTTTTTAATAAACTTGTTTTTTTGTTTGTTAGAACGGCAGCGGACCCGGCGGCGAATCCGGCGTGAGGGGCAACGGGTAAGTAACGATTGATCGGTTCGATCAATGGGAATGTTTGTTATTCGGTTTTTCCGTCGAATTTCTCGCGGTGCGGTGCATCCGCGTGGAATATTTAATTGACGTACCGAGGAATGTTACATATTGATCGTTCGAGCTTGACAGTTTTGTTACACAGTTTATGTCACGGTCAAATATAGGTACACGAATTTTAGTTCGACAGATTTCATACGATCGTTCCAGTCCAACACAGGTCTTACCACCGCGAAAATTGAAGTCGTTGAATCTAGCAGGGACTTAAATCGATATGATTTTGATACCGGTATTATGCCATCAAAGCTATACCGAAACCGATATATTACTGAAAACTGAAATAAATACTGGTATTTTTTCAGTTTCTATAAGGATAGAGCTTTTATAGGATTATATAAGGCGAAGGTACAATCGAAAATACCGATATAATACCGGTATTTTATATTTCGGTAGAAGTCCCTGGAATCTAGTAGGAAACTCAATGTTTCTATCCAATATCGAGTCTCATTTTAATGAAAGTGTTGTCGTAGAGAAAATAGTCGAAAATGTTTGAAAAATCAGACATTCGACACGGAAAGCTTTTCTTTCGCGAGGAAAAATCTTCGAGGAATTTACTCGAGTTTGCTTTTTCGAAGATTGATAAGATGCCAGCCGGAGTTCATTTTTCATCGAGCCAAACATGACACGATAAATTTCTATTAGCGTGCTCGAGGAAGGTGAACAATCACGTCATTGGCGCGGCGTCTGACAGGATCTGAAGGAGGATTGGCCGCATGAATGACGGCTTTTCGCCTGTTCCTCGATACAGTGGAACGATCCGCCCACGAGTCCGTCTTTTCGAGCCCCCAACCACTTTTTCCCCCTTTCGCGGACGATGTGAATTTTCAACGATAAATCAAGCCGTTGCCTCGCCGGCTCAGTCTGAGCCGTCCGGTCGTTTGCGAAAAACAATGTGTCTTTGAAAAAAAAAAGAAAAAAAAAATAGAGAAAAAAAACCCAAAATGTACGACCGTGTTTTATGCACGTTGTAAGATGGCATCTTAACGACGTAGCCGTAATAAATCGTCGAGAAGACTCTTATTTCACCAAATTAAAGGGACGGCTTTGAAGATCGATAGTCACTCTTCGAAGACACTTAAATATTTATTGGCAACGGCTGGCAGAGATATGTTTCCCCTCTGAGGTTTTACTTGAAGATATTCTTGAGACTCTTATTTATTAACCAATGAGACCTACGGAGAAAATGAACGATGATTTTTCTTCTTTTTAAATACAAAGCAATTCGGAACCTCTGCAATTATGCGTATGGAAACTTTATCTTTTAAAAGATTTATGAACAGACTACGGGATCTTTATGCAAATTCAGATTTTTATAGATTAATTCACTGAACTGGAATTACGTCAGAGTTTCGACCTCTTTATTGAAGGTTTCGATAGGTCCAACGTAATGTAAAATTTATAGTATTCTTTCGGAAAACTTTTACTGCACTCTCGTTCGCAGATTTACATTTCCGAAAAATGTATTCTATTTCTAGGTTTGAAATATCTAATTGTTTCATAATTTCAATAAATCAAATCGCGTAATGTAACTTGTACCTACATCTGTTCGCAGAATTTACAACTCAGAAAATTCAGTCGTACATGCTGGAATCCGTTCATTTTCTTTCAACTATTATTCGGTCGCAAATGAATCTATCCTTCTTTTTCTAAAATGGACCAGCTTTAATCCAGCGACTGTTATAAAAGCGAAACTCTTCGATGAATCAGGACCCTGAAGAAAGTCACCGTAGCAAAACGCTTCTTAATCTCAGCAAGTTCAATCTAACCTCAAATCGATAAGCCCGTACGTCCAAACGACTCGTTCGAATCGACCGGCGTTTCGCAAAAACATTCGTATCCGAAGGTTCTCGACGACGAGAGAACTCGATGCTTTCAAGAACGCCTGCACGATTTCTTTCGCGTAAATTGTCGTTCAGACCGACTCGATCACGCCGTTCCCGTTCTTCACGGAACAGGCTCATCAGCCTGAAAGCCACCAACCGTTAGTAGAATTCTTTTCTCGTAAAAGTTGATCGTTTCTTTGCCGAACGTTTAGTTGATCGCGCCCACGACCACGCACGGAATTGCCGATTAAACGCTGGAACATCGGAATCGATTCCTCTGACCTGAGAGGGGCTTGTTGCTGTTCAATGGAATTAGTTGTAGTCTGTTCCGTAGACCTGTTGCGGGTCGTCTCTAATGGATCCATAAAGTATGGCAGAATGGATCAGTGAATCTCGTTGAGCTTCTGGTTACAACTGGGAATAATATCGATACAGTAAATTCGGGATTAGTGTTCGAAGACGCCTCACCACTGAATATCATGTATTTCATAAACTAACGACCATATGCGGCTGAAACAAACATTATTGGCTTCAGAATTCTAAGCTCTATCGCTGTGCTAAACCTCGTTAAAAAGGTCAACGTTACACCAGGAGATCTCCCTCCATCAGTGCCGAGTAACTTTCGAACAATCATCGAGAATTTACTGTATTGGGGATCGCATAATTATCCCTTTCAAACCTAGTGGTCAGACATTTATGTACATGAAGTTCCTTACAATCTCACACAAAATCTTAGGTACAGTGTGTTGGTATATTTTTCCTATAAATTTGAATTTTTTCATGTTTTTACTAGGTCCAGTGAATTTAGAATTAAATAACAAACGTTTGTTCGAACATAATAAAACAATTCTAGGCATCGAATTGTTTGTTAGTCATCTGGACAGTATTCATACAACCACATTTTCTTCATCCCAAATTAGTATCACCATTTCCACCGTATTCCCGAGACTCCCGGTCTGAAAACATTTTCTTCGCACACCTGAGTTTAGTAATAATTACGAAGATATTGAAAATTTATATATTAAGTAGAATTAACGAGGAAACTGTGATTCTGTTTGACCTGAGATACGCGTTTAGAAGACTTAAAACAAGTTTCATTGTCGCGTATAACCTTTAACCACTGAAACACGTCTGCGAGTCTAACGTTAAACCGTGAAATTTACGAGTGTCCGATGTGTCCTTGCCGTTTATTGATCATTAATCTGGCTGTGTGCGTTACAGCTAAGCTTTCCGAGTTTTATAGATTAGTAAATATCGGAGACTGCTCAGTAAAATCCAGGCGAGACCATGAAATTTTAACCGTGTCTTAAAATATATATCTATCTATTCTCTACGCTTTCCAACGTCGCCGACTGCGGCGAAATCTTGAAATACGCGGCAACGAGAATTCGATAAAATTCCTTCTATTCGGCTCCCGTCTGAACGAATAAAATGGTAAAATCGCGTCTTATCTGGTTCGCGTGAAACCTTCGTGTTCGAATAAACAAATTACTAAAGGAAGAAAAAATACAAAAAAAGGAGGAAGTACGATAATAGCGCGAGGCGTATACGAGTGATGGATTACGTGACGCCGTACTTCGCAAACTTCTACCTGGCCGACATTAATTCGCCGATCTGCAGGCCGACTTCGAGCAATTAAATGCGAATTCGGAGTGAATTGGGTCACGTCTATTCGCGGGAAGCGATAAATCTTCGGACAGGAAACTACCGTGACACATTCTTTTTAGGATAAATGAAATTGTCAAGTCACTATCAACTGTCATCCCTTTGGACATTCGCAAATATTCCGACTTTCCTAATTAATACCATATACGAATCTGTCAGTTTTCATTTTCCTTCTTTTTATTAAATAATCGATGTTGTAGGAGAATTTAGTATTTATATATAAGATATACAGGACGCCTGTGAAAGTTATGTACAAGTGGATATGAGGTGATTCCTTCCAGAAAGATAAGAAAAAAATATTTAATAAAATTTTTTCATTTGAGGCTTCGTTTTCGAGAAAATCAAATTTGAAAATCTGCTGCATACGCGTAGAATTGAATAGGACTTGGCTAGTGCGTCTGGTCATTGCAGGACGTTTCTACTTACTATCACGACGAATACACGCGTTTCAAATTGATGTTCAAAGTCGATTTTTTCGAAGACGAAGTTTCAAATGAAAAAATTTTCTTCTATATTTTCGACTTATTTTTCCATGTAGACTTACGCTCGCTTGTACAATAACTTTCGGAGACATCCTGTATTGTGATATTTGACGGTGTAATGTTTAGTAGTTTTCCAGAAAAAATCGAACAAAGTTGGAGAAATATTTCGAAATTTCTGGATCTCGTTGATGTTCCAAGGGAATTCGATCTAACGACAAAGTAATTCGAAAGTTCTTTATGATAGCAATGATGGCGGTCAGGGTAAGACGTGAGCAGAGTCTCCTCGAAACTTCTTGTCGGCTAAGTAACTCGACGAGATCTTCGTCAAAGTCGAAGTTTCTCGTTTCATACGAAAGTTCGATTACTTTCAATCCGATATCGATTCAGGCGCTGGCCTAGCTTAGAAAAGATTCATTACGATCAGATGACCTTCGACACGCGATCGCCGCGCGATCGAAGCCTCTATAAATTTCCTAGTGAACCGATAATTAGAGGATCCCAGGTTTTACAATTCTAATATCACTTTTATCCACGTTCAATTGCAACGAATCAAATACTTGTTCAATCCTATTACATCCATTCTGACATATACTTTCGGAACTATATTCTAAAAAACTGCGCAATTTTCTCATCGAACGAATAATGTTCAATGTTACATAGTTCTACAACAACATTAAAACACTATAATACATCACAATACGACAATAAATCACGTAACTATTCCAACAAACCAAATACACCATTTATACAAACTGTTCAAAACTGCAATATTTTCTCCAATAAAAGAAACTTACGTTTAAATCACATCCACTCTATTTTTCCAGGCATCCCGGCGACAATCCTTTCTACAGCAACATCGACAGCATGCCGGACATACGGCCGCGCCGAAAGTCGGTGCCATTGGTCTCCGAGCTGGTACGTAATCAATTCTCCATTAATCTCTATTTTGTTCTCTCTCTTTCTTTCTCTCTCCATACAACGACCATGCGACTATGCATATAGATATATGTATTACAGAGGTGCGCATACGTGGCACCACGTATTGGGTCATCATCCGTGCCGCGACCCGTCTCGTATTCGCGGAAACGTTGTCGTTTCCCATGGTTGATCGTCGTCGTCATCCCCCAACCATCTCCTCCTCCACCTCCACCTTCTTTACTGGCTCCTATTCCTCATTTACTGTCGTCATCGGCGTCGTCGTCCTTGTCGTTGTCGTTGTCGTCGCCTTGGTCGTGGTCGTCGCCCGGATATTTCACCGTGTTTTCACGCCCGCGGAAGGGAAACTTCGCTGCCGAGTTAATTAACCGGGTTGACGGTCGTTAATTAACCAAGCACCGTCGTTCCATGGACCGAAAACTCTTGCGTTCGACTCCTTTTGCCGTCCTTTAAACGGAAGATTAACGGGCGACGTAAATTCCCTTCCGATCTTTCGGAGCGAGGAATTCTTTAACTGTTAAATTACGAATCGGTTGGTGGTCGACTGCCTTGGATACTGGATCCATTTCGATCGACAGTAACGATTATTTGTCTGAGGAATGACAATAAGATTCGTGGCTCCGTTTTTATCCTATTTTTCATTTGTTTATTTATTTAGTGGATAAATACCCTTTGGTACAAAGTTATCAAATTTTTATTGGTCTACCAAGGAAAGGGTAGTGACCCAAGATTCGCCGGTCGAAGGTTAACGGATAAGATGCAGCGAAATGGTGTGTAATTATTTTCGATAACCGTAAGGAGTTATTTCACACATTGGATTAAGACCAGTAGGCCCCAAAACCCCTTCAGGGACCGTAGAAAATACACTTCTCTCCGTTTATTCCTGTTGAATCCTTCTTCACAGATCTGCTGATCTTTACAGACTTCTAAGGTCAGTAGGCCCGCAGCCCATGTTTGCAATCTAATAATACTTTTCTAGCAAAATACACTGTTTACTGCGTTTAATCCCAGACTAGAAAATTTACAACCTAAAGAATTAACCTGGCCAGGTGATTTAGTTAAGTTTCACCTCGCGACTAGTACCGGCTCCTCTACATAGTAACCTCCCAAGTTCGCCGTTTCGTTATCCACCGCCTGTACAAGTGACGGTTACAAACCAATACATTTTTCAATAATATTAAGAATATAAAATCAACATATCGATATAACTCTGATTATCTCCTGTACTGATATATTTCTTGACATTGTACGAAGTCCAAGAGCGCCGTTAAGGCACACCTGTAAAGCTCGAAGCCCCTTCGTATCGATCTTGAACGAAGGCTCGATTTCCATGACTGAATTAGCCGAACCTCCCACATTCTTCCGAGTCCCGTCTCGAGTATACACCTGTTGTTCGATTTTCAACCATTGTTCGCTGCTTTTACGTCTTTTTCGCTGTTCAGAACGCTGTTTTAGGACTTCAAAAACTTCATTCGAATTTGTCTTCAAATGTTATTTCAATGTCTTTATCGAATCAAATGTCCTCATCTCTTTCAAAAGTTTGAAGTAAAATCGCGAAAGATATTACGATTAAAATACTGGCTACTCACACCTGTTAATATTTTGCAGTTTAGATTTTTTAACAGCCTGTGTTTCACCCTTTACGCATTAAGTACATATAATAATTGACCACAATAATAATTGCATACAGCTTCGATCAAGTTGCCCAACAATTTTACACCACAAAAGTAAAGATACCGATGGCATGTTGACGTTAAAAGAAATCAAAACCGACGACCACGACCGACATATCAATCGGAGCTTCATGTGTTCCCAGTGCTTCTCGACCATCCCATATCGGAGTGTGCTGTTCCCTCCACTCTCCTTAACTTGTGCAATTCTCTTTGTACCCGTGTTGTGGAGAAGAAAAATCTCTTCGTCCCATGCAAACTCTCTCTTTACACGTCGACCCGTGTCCCGGATCGGCTTCAGTCCCCTTCACGGTTGTTCCCCTGTCACCCCCGTCGTGTCCACGTCCTCGTGGAAATTAACGACGAAATTCCTTTGAAATGCTTTTCCCTTCGATCCCCGCAAGACGACGACGTCGAGCGTGCGGTCTGTCTCGATCAGAGATCGATATCCGTCGAACCGTTCGCTCCACCGTCGAGAGACGATCGCGTACAACAGATCGAAATAATTTCCATTTCGCAAGAGAAAAATAAAAGTAAACAGAAATGAACGTCTCTCGAGGGTGCCTCGAAGATCGAAACAACCATCCTCCTCGTCGTGCAACCTGATTGCGTGTACATGCGTTTTTCGGTGTTGCGTCGTTTTTGTTTTCGTTTTTTTTTTTCTTTTTCATTCGGTAACCTAAAGATTCTTCCAGAATGTGACGTTGCCAGGCGATTCGACGACAAATTCGTAAGGGTTGCTGTTCTCCGACTCGATATCGGGATCACACCGTTGAATCGAGAGATTTAACACCTCGTGTGGGTCTCTTTCCAATTTTCTTATCGCAAACACGTGTACCTTTTTTGCGTGGAAAAATTTTTAAGATACGACGACGATAATAGCGACGTTGTTGACCGAACGGAATTACATTTCACGACGCGAAGAACGGGGTGGTCGAGCATGAACCACCGCGGTTGATTTGCCGCGAATCGTCTGTCAACGAACCACTGTTTGTTTATACACCGTTTATACTAGTGCTTTTGCAGACAGTTTTTTTGCTCGTTCGACGTTACGAAATCATCGATCGCTGGAGGATATCCCGCGTCGGAGATTTTATATTACCGTTCGAGGATTGTGCCACGCGATGATTCAATTTGGATTCGACGACGCAAAGCAAATCGCGTTTACTTAAAGTACGATGCACATTTGTGTCGTTTTTTTCATCGCTGTTTGACGGATCAATCATTTATAGCACTGTGTTCTGAATTTTTTTGTTCAGGCTTTCTACTTTTCTGGGGGATGTTATTGGATTGAGTCGTAAATATCAGGCAATTTTGTAAATAATGTCTAATCTTGTTTAAAAATTAAATTGGTGGATGCTAATACTTCAGATGATTTTAAATATAGAAGTTATTATTTCAGATTATTTTAACTCTAGTTATACATATTTATATCACATTGACTATTGTAATTAATAGACTACGGATTTTATGAGATCTGTGAAATACAGCATAGGATAAAACTTTATAAGATAGTTAAGGAAGCGAAGAAATTCCTAGTTTTATTCTAGTCTTCGTGAATTATTTTATAAAATGTAATTATGCATAAAAATCCGCAGTCTAGTAATTATACAATGTAGTATAATTATATATTATTATGTTCCATATCTAAACCTTAGATTCTACCTTGAATAAAACTAATTGTTTCATCGATTATTCAAATTAAGTACCTCTGGCCAATAGCGAAAATTCAGGACAAATATAAATAGGCTTGCGCTAAGTAATAATCAACAAGGTTAAACACGATGTAGACTATATAATAGACTAACATTTATTGCAAAATATTTTGGACCGTAATAGATTACAAAACGAAAGACACAAAAATTATTTACGACTCACTCTAATACATCATATAAAATTATTTTATTTGAGATAAATTTTCACTTTATCAAGAAAAACATTAAAGTTCCGTATTTTCAATTAATTATCTTCCTCAACTATTAATTTCAACGACTATGAAACCGCCCTAAAATTTTCAATCATAATATACTGTCGTCAAAATAAAAATGAACGTTTATTTCTAAGGAACATAATCTATCCTTTTCTAGAGAAACAATATTTCTCAACACGATTTCAGACAAGGTTCCTTTAACTACACTACACAATAATTCAAAATTCTAAGGTGGTTCTATAGTTATGCCAGGCAGTGTCCGTGCCAATGAGTAATCCGCCATATTACCAAGATGGTCCCTGTACTTCTGCTTGCCAAAAATTCACAACAAATAAATCACGTACCTAATTGAATTGCACAGTAGTCGACCTTCGTAATTACCGTCGATTGTAATTATTAAACGGCGAAAAAACTTTCCCGACGTTATATCGCAGATCGACCTTACCTCGATCGCCGTCCTCGATGGACCAGATTGCCGCGTGTTTTTACCAGCCAATAAATCTACCAAGCAGAAAACAGCCATGGTCAGATTACAATCGGCATCACGTTTCGAACGACTTCTCGGTTCTGTTACACGGGGGGCCATTAAAACCGAGCGGGAACGTTCACATAAAAACGTACCTACACTCGTCGCAGAGTCGCAAAGCCTGCAACTTGTGTGAACGTTTCGCGCTTTCGCTTTTCGTTGCCAAGCGAATTACATCGGTTTTACGTCGCGTATATGTTTGCGTCGTCGTTCCAACGGTTTGAATCGTCGCACGGCTAACGTGAAAAATTTTCCCAGGGATTGCGTCGGTACGAAACACGACGAATCCCCGGAATGGCGAGCACGGATGGGCGAAGTTCCGCCCGATCGTGAAAATCGAAATTCATCTCGCCGAAAAAAAAGTGCCCACCACTAGTTCCCCCCGAGCCCCCACACACCGCCCCCTTGCGATTTGCGAACGGATCGATCGAAAATGTTGCGGAAAAGCAGCCGAAATTTGAAATTCGAATTTCGGCCTTTCGGGGGCGCGGCTTGTTTGACGCCCGGTATATATGTATACGGGAGAAAGTCCGGCGCCGATCGGCCGTTCTTTTCCCCCTATGGATGATGCAGTTTTTTTTGTTTTCACTCCAGGGTGAATTTTCCAGAGAGGATTCGCGATAACTTACATGATTTTTTCATATGTATTCCGGGGACGGTCTCGATCTGCATTGCAGAAACGGTACAGGGCGAACTCGGGCCGAGCTTGAACCGATCGACGAAATATTTTTTTGGGGAGACGATTTTATCGGGCTGCTGAAACTGATTTGTTTAGCGATGATTTTGTTTATTTATTGGTATTAGGATAAGTAGGTACGTATGGAAGTACGATGGATGGGTTCCAAATCGTGTATTTGTAAAACTAATTCGGGAAAATGTGTCATGATTTTTCGAGGAATTACTCCTTTCAAAATATTCAAAGATAATTTAGTAAGACTGAATTATACACATCGAATCCGTGTAATTAAATGGTTGAGGTAAAAGCAATCTTAAGAAAAGATTTCAATGACGACTATCAACTAAGAAATATCATTATTTCAGAAGAATTTGGAAAATCCTCACCTCAACAATTTTAAATGAATTATTGAATAGAAGAAAATTAGTCATAGACTACTTATGTGTGCAAAACGTAGAAGCAATCTGAAGGAAAGATTTCAATGATGACTATCAACCATAACAAATATTATTCTTTTAGAACAATTAGGCCAGAAAATCCTAACCTCAAAAATGTTAGAAAACAATAAAATATAATTTACCTGAAAAGATGCATCGCGAAAGCACGAGTAGGGAGTAGAGTATCGAAAAGAAGATTTTTTTCGCGAGTAGATTTCTGCAAGAATGACTCAATGGCCGAAAGGCCGGGTTAATTGCAGTGGAAAATTTTGAACGAAATACTCCGTCGGACACGCGGGTTGGCGTGTAACAGCAATTACCTGCGTGCTCGAGACGATGTCGTATATCAAAAACCGGGGGCCGCTTTGCGTCACGCTCGCCCTTGTGGCGTCGAAGCTCTCGTGCTTCTACTTGCGATTTTTAAGCTCGCGCCACGGGGTCCGTCGTCGACAGGAGATGAAAAGAAGTGCCTGTTACAATGTTATTTATGAACAGTACGGTGGAACGGTTTTCGAAAAACGGCGGAAGGGTGAATCGAAATTGGTTCGGTCAAACTGGATGGCGCGTATTGTGGTCGGGACACAATGCCTGAAATTCTGGATCTGAAATGAACGGAATTTCATACGCTGCCCTAAAAATTTTACCGTTACGCGATTGCTTTGGACGAGGAAATTATAGTTAACGGGACAGACCGAAGTAATTTTCACTCGTCTCTGCTTTCTTGGAGGTTAGAGATAGAAAATTCTGTGAAATTGTATTTTAAGGAATATTCGAAAGCTATTAGAAATATCTTTTATTGAAAAATAATCGAAAGTTCGTCATATTAATAGAAATGAAAATCATATGTATGGCCTTATTATGATAATAAGAATGGAATTAAAGTTCTTTATATTTCTTTTGAATTTAGAGTCAAATATAATGATGCTGTCAAAGAAGAACTTGTTAGGAAGATTCAAAATCTGGTTGAAGTCCGGAAATTTCTATCGAAAAAGGTGCCCTCGGGGAAAATTATTCTTGTATCACCATATTCGATTTTACGTCCCTTGGAAACTTCGTGCTTCTGCTTCAAGGGCGACATTAATATTTATGATTCTACTTATGAACCCCGTGAAATGTGGAAACATGCAAAGTACAGCATAAAATTCTGAGAAACACATTTAGTAACATTCGTAATTTACTTGAAGTGGAGCAAGTGACTTTCATACAGGTTCAAAGCTATAAAAGAAATGGAAAGAAAGAGATATAAGAATTTCAAGCCACCGTTTTGCTGGTTACGATAAGGTTGCTTTTGTCTCTCCTTTTAGAAATTCCTTTGAACCGTCCCGGAAGAAGACATTTTGTACAGGAAATTATGAGAATCGTGTAAAGTATTTGAAATCTTCGACGTCAAAAATACTTCACTAATTGAACAAATCTTTTCGCTTCAAGTTCGTTCTCGATATAATTTTGACTATTGACGAAAAAAAATCTGTCTAGAACGTCAGGCCACGCGTTATTATTTTATTAACCGAGGCGTTAAAATCGTTCAACTCGATCCACGAACGCAAATTGCAGCGTGACAGAAAAGATTATTGTCTAAAATTGGCGTCAAACAAGGACCGGGCAAAGCGAGGGATCGATTTTTCGCTCGACCCGTTGCGTATATGTTCTGTGTGAGATCTCGTGCAACCGACACGGTCGGACGTCCCTGGAATTACGCGTGTTTCCCATCACGAGAGATTGGAGGAGGATGAAATAATTTCGAACGAAGGAAACCGTGGATTGGCCACGAGAATACTCACGAGGTCCGCCGTTTCGCCGTCACGCGACCACTTATCGAGAGAACCCTCCTCGAATCTGTCGTCGCCGAGACCCCTTCTTAGAGTTCGACCCGTGTTTGTCACCCTTCTGTATGTTCGATGTCGACAATTTTTTCTCTTGGTTGTTGTGTACCGTAAAACCTTGGCCCCTGACACCCCACGCGTCCGTGCAAGTGTACCAAATCCAGTCGAATCGAGCCGGAAACGAGGGGTCAAACGATACACGCTCGAAAGCCACGTGAAAATCACTGGGAACCAAAATGGCGTCTCGATCGCGTAGTAATACTTGCGACGCTTGCTTTAATTCACGAGCGCAGCGCCACAGACGTTCCCGGCGGCGAATTACGAAACCAACGGAGTGGAAAACGCGAACGGCGTCGCCCGAGTCCCAGTAATTTTCGGTTTTCACGTTCACCGACCGGGAATAATCTTCTCTAGGAAGAGCGACACTTAAACGTATATCCTCTTCCCGCGCGAAACCAAGAATCATCGTTTCCTAGTTATTCGAAAATGTTAGTTAATAAACGAGTATCTTTGTAGGCAAACTTGCAGAATTAGAAGAAGATTGTTCCGTCCCGGTGAACATTTATACGTTCCCGATTTACGTTTTGTGCCTCTCGTGCCTCTGACCTCTTAATGTATCTGTCACCCGTTAACATACAAAGCTATTCCAAAAGAAAAAGCAAAAAAAAAAATTACCCAGAAATAGATGCAACCGATATACGTTACTAACCGGCATATCATGCCATTTTCTTTGTTTGTTCTCTGTGGCGCCCGTTGTTGTATCCACCTGAACACCTGAAAAATACAAAACCACTCACTGCAAAAAAAACCTCTCAAAAAATCTCAAAAATTCGACCTCCAGGTCTTGAAGGTACTAAATCAAATGCCTCCTTTAACGAAGTTAAATTAAAAGGCTTGTCTCGTTTACTTTTGCGTTACGTAGCGCGCATGCCTCGTTGCCTGTTTTCCTTTCTCCGTCTTCTTCGTTGCCAACAGTAATGTACATACACGCATCCGTTTTTCGTTTCTCTCGATTTTTGCGTTCCGCACCTAACCGTAACGACATAACAATATACAGTGTCCCACCTGACCTGAACACCTTTAATACCTAACTTGCTTTTCATTTGCAGAAAATTTCATTTAATAAATGCTCAAAACGATGTCCATCTAATCCGATACATTTTTGCCTTAATCCCCCTATCGTAGTTATTTTATTATTTAAATCTATTTTCATACATTTATCGATTTTTCGTACGCAAGGTCACATGAAGGTCACACTATTATAGATCATTAGATTGGTCTTGATCCCAGCTATTACGCCACGCTGATAAATCTACACAATCCCACTTAAAAAAAAACATCGATACCGTTAAAATTTCGAAAAATATGACCTTGAGAACAATTTTTGCTTATCACAATATTTGCTTCTTCACTACAATTCTCTTATATCGTCACGAACAAGTGGGGTATCGAAAGTGCTCACGTCAAGTGAAACACCCTATATATCCCTTCACATGTGTCTGCCGTGCCACCCTTTTCCTTCTTTCTTTAATTATCGTTTCCGATCCTGGTTACCATACAACGTGAATTTCGTTCGAAGCCACACGGGCTACGGTTCGCTCGAGCAACGCGGAATATCTCCCTTCGTTTAGTAACTACTATAATCGACTTAATTATTCACGCATAATCCTAGCCCCCGTAGCCACGTAAATGGAGATTTTATAATTGAAGGATTGATGCAGCGACGCGTTACACCGCGCGGGCTCGTATCGCGTGTCGCGACATAATTACAGCTCGGTTCCAGCCATCGTGTCGCGTTGCATAATATCGTTGTAAAGGGTGTCTCAGCAAGAACTTGAATTTCGAATCGCGCGCCATTTTCGTTTGTCAAATGGGAAGTCAGTCATATTTGGCGCCTTTTTAGTTACTACATTGACATTTACGAAAATGACGCGTACACTTTGGAAGAACGTTTGTTAATAATGAAAACCCATTACAAACATTACAAACGTTGTTACAAACCAAATTTCCAGGTCGTGTCATCTCTCGTCTTGGAGACCAAAGCTGGCCGGCAAGAAGTTGCGATTTAACCTGTTTGGATTATTTCCTCTGGGGCTTTTTGAAAAGTAAGGTCTATGGAAACCACCCTGAGACAATTCAAAGACTCAAATTCGTAAAATCCACCGGCCCTTACTCCAATACGTACTGCGAAATTGAAATTAACCGACATTTTAATTCATGTTTAATGTCATTACTAACTCTGAAGATATCAATAATAAAATGTAAAAAACAAACAATTAAATTAAAGGGAAATAATCTTGCTGAGACACCCATTAATTAGCGGAAGGTGGCGAAAAAAAGAAAAGTATTTCAATTTATTTTCATTGTATGGTTCGATACCGTTTTTGTCGACCCTTCCCGCGGATAAAAACGTTGCTCGATCGTTCCGTAATCCTGCAGGCGCGATCTTGCGATCCTGTTTTGCTCTTCGTCACGTTTTTTCTGTAGTCGTGCTAGTCCACGTTTCTGCGTTGGATAATAATCAACGTATCCGTCGAATCCTCCGGAGAATCGAAAGGGTTGTCCGTGTTTCGTCCGTGTGCAACGGAACGCGAAATCGATCGGATCGATCGTCCCGAGAAAAAAAGGACCGTTCTCTATCTCTCTCCCGAGGATTCCATCGGATACGCTTTTGCACGTGATTTCATTTGACATTTTAATCTTCTGAGTGTATACCCGCACGGAGAATCGTCACGATATATGGATCGTGGTCACGCATGAAGCATACGTACATAAATAATGACCGTAGTGAGTAGGTCTCCGTGTTGTCGTAGTTAGATTGCAACCAGCCGATCAATCACGCGTAGAATATATATATATATACCAATTCCTACGACCGCTTCGCGATGATATATACGTGTCACCACAGCGTTGTCTTCTTTCGGACGCTTTGCCTTTCTCCCTGACACAGCTTCTGTTTACTATGAACAATATAAAATTTGTGTCGATGGAAGAAAGGGGTAGTGTGCGAGACATTACATCATTAGGATGTAAAAACGACAGGGGATCTAAGATCCTCGGACGATTATAGTATAAGGACCGGAAACGGTCATAGAAGCTTATAATAAGTAGCTGTAGGAACAGTTCATTTGTTCTTTCTGCGGATACTGTCAGAGTATAAATATATTATACGAATGTCATATTAATAACCACAATTCGTAATACAAAAAACATAATATTTTAATTGAAGATCCTCCAGGAAGAATGACTGAACTTTATCCATGCGCCCATTTGATGATGAAGGATTGTGGCAAGATTATATTCACCTCCTTGTGGGTGTATTCATTGTTCACTTTCGTGAAACGAAAGCGGGGTAAAAGGAAAAATGTTAGAGGTCGGGGAATCACGGTGCCCCGTGCAGAAAATAAAATAATCGCTTATCACACCACGAACACGCTTGAGAGTGTAGAAAAGCTGGATAGAATGTACAGGGTTGGAGAGGAAGGGTAGGCGAGGCGCGAAATTAGTGCTCTGGAATTAGCGTCTGTCCATGGGAAGCAGACAGTAGCGCATGCATCGAGCACGGGGCCCCGTGCAATAATATCTTAATTGAAATCTAGCCCAGGCCGCAAATCCTGTCGCGCCACACCTACCACGGCGCCATAAGCTAATTGAATTAGATTCTCTCTGTAGAGATTCACCATTTTCTATCTTGCTCCGCCTTTTGATCGTCATTCCGCCATTAATTTTATACACTCTTGTGTTTCCGTTTCCCACACACATACACTGTCTCATTTTTCGTTAATCGATCATTAATCCAGGCTCACCTTCTTATCAAACCGTTTTATCTGATTCTGTTTTTTAGCCTGTCATCGTCGTATTTTCTTTTTTTTTCTTTTGGAGGTTTTATTCGACCACGTTCTGACCCCTGTTATTTTTATCTCTTGACAAAGATTTATTAGTCGATTCGTTGCACCGTTTATACGATGTTTTTCGATATGGATTAATGTTTTTTTATGCGGGGATAGGAATTCGTGTTTGAGCAGAGCTCTTCGATCTAGATGTCTAGTAGTTTTTTCAACGTTAGTGTGAATTTAAATGGTTCTGTTGCTCGAGAACGCGATTTTATACGAAGTTACTTCTCAATAGTGTTCGCTGTAATTTCTTCTCCGCTCAAAGCACGGCTTTAAGACAAGCCAATGTAAATAAAACACATTTTATCATGTCTGTAAATAGTATTTGTAAACAGCAATACAGATATCTCAAGTATATTTGGCATAAAGGAATATGTACAGATACAGCACTGATAAGAACAGCAGTCACTGTGTAAAGCTTATATATTTTCACGCTGAAATGTTATTAGAGAAAACGAACGTATATGCCAAATGTAACGTTCGATATCATGTTCCTGCAATATGTTTTCTCAATGATTTCGCAAGTAACTGTGTTTTCCTTCTAAACGATATCGATCGCAATTAGAAGCACTGTATTTTCTTGAGACTATATGTAGAGTTTCTATGTATTCAGAAATCTGTATATCTCTCGTAAAATCACGCTGAAAATCGTTTCATGTATATTTTCTCATATCTCCACTCACAGACACACACGCACACACACTTTTTTTATTCGTTTTATTTTCATCGTTTTCCACGTCGTCATCATCGTCGTCATTTTCTCCCCCTTTCAGTTTCTCTCTTCCTGCTCTTTATATCTCTGTCCACACAATAGAGAGACTGGAAGGCATTGTTTCAGAATCAGATGAGCATTAATTTTTATCTTTTCCCAGACAATGGCGGCGACGAAGAGGAACGCGGCAGGTCTAACATCGGCGGTGCCCAGAGCAACACTGAACGACGAGGAGCTGGTAAGAATTCGTCCTTTAACCAATGTCCTTACAGGCATCATCGTCATCTCTCGCGTCGTCTATCAAAACGAATCGAGAAGAATTTGTCATCACGCCGTATTGGGGGACGGAATAACCGAGCGTATCTCGTGTTCCGCGTGAAAAACGATCGATCCTCCCCCCAGCTGTCACGAAGTATTTATCCTTCAGAATCAACGTAACCCCGAAATGTCTCAAAGTTTAATTCTGAGATGAAAGGAATTTAGTCTTCTATCGGAATCAACGCTTCGGACATTTTTTTTCGGTTGATGTAGTAAAGGGAACGTAAGAAGGAACGATCGTTTTTCATCGCGAAACCTGTCAAAAAAGCCCTTATCGAGACGGAACATAGAGATTCGGGACGTAGATGTGTCGGAAACGTGACGCACAATCAAAAGGAATCAATTTTCCGGCGTTCGTTGAAACGTCCTGGCGGCCTTCGAACACGAGAGAGACTGCTGTCCCGAGGCTGCGGTAAGGATCGTTTCCCGCGCAAAGTCGACGGGTAGATTGAAATTAAGGGGAGGTTACAATCTCCCCCTCGCCCCGAGTCGAGCATTTTAATACGTTCAGCGGTGTCCATTAGAGAAATCTTGATAGTACAATTTTCGTTTGGATGCACGCGGCGTAGCGGGGAAACCCGATGGTAGTCGCGCTGCTGTGTCGCGAAACGACGGGGACAGGGTTCCTTAACAGTCGATTGGAACGTCGCGCGACAGCGATAAGCAACTGCGAACGTTTTGTTAAGAGAAAAATAAAATCGTGGTCAGATAACGTACAGATATAGGTATAGTAACGGAATCGTGAAAGGGATACACAATGTGTGCCAGTTTAAGTGTGTACCGTGTGTATTAATTTCTGAGGACATTAAAGTATACGAATGATCCAGGACAGTATAGTAATATCAATGAAGATGCTATTAGGGACGTTTGGAAACGTGGAAATAATGGTGGGTAACAAACGGTAGAGAACCCAATAGACCCGGCATAAATCACAGAGATTCCAACAAAAACGTCTGAGACACCTAGGAAGGGAACGGATGTGTCAGAATTCTCTGGAGATCTGGGAGTCCTAAGGGCCCCCATTATGACTTGTTTGGGTAACAAGACCCACAGACCTTCTAAGGTCCCTAGGACTAAAGATCTCCAAGGTATCCAAGACTCACATGAACCACAAGAACCCCCAGTACTGGGGCCATTGAGTTAGGACTCTCTAGGAACTCTCTAGTCTATTTATTTTATTCGGTCTGTCGAGTTTCCTGTCATCTATACCAAGTCTGTTGAGTCATCTACCGTCTATCGAGCTTCTTATCAGGTGTATTAATTCTGTGAGGATCGTATCGAGTCTGTCGGATCTTTTACAGCCCGGATCAGGTCTAGGAACTTCCTTACCAAACGTACATTATCCGTTGGGTTCCCTATCGCCCTGTACAATTGACTATTTTGATTGACTTTTTATTTGGTCTCATCTGTATTAGCTATCAAACTCCGTGCATTAATGTTCGACGGACAATCAAAATCAGACACGCATACTGTCCACACTGAAACTGGCCACGCTAATACCGAGACGGTAATTCCAACAACCGGAATCCTTAATATATCGTAAGAAAAAATGATAAAGAAGAAGCGTCAGATTAGGGAAAGAATCAACGTGATGGAATTTAATTTCCGATTAAATCCTCTAAGGCCTGTCAGCCTCGCCGTCGACGTTAGCGACCCAATTTCAGAATAGGGACCAAAAGATCTACGCTCATGCCCCCCACCCCCGCCTAGAACGTAAGACACGCGTCATCTAACTTTAAGCTGCGACATACATCCCCGCGTATCCGGTGAAACGCTCTCTCCGTGGAGCTGAATTTTAACCTCTGATAACTTTCTTTCTTTTCACATGAACTGTGCTGCATTTTATCCTCATTTCCGCGCTATTTTCTTTCACGTAAGTGTGGCCCAACCTCTGTCTCTCTCTCTCTCTATCTCGCTCTCTCTCTCTTTTTCTTTCTTTCTTTCTTTCGAACTGTCTCTTCTACCAATCTATCTATCTTTCTTTGCCTTTCTGTCTATAACTCTCTATCTCTCTCAATCTCTTCCATTCTCTCTCTCTCTCTCTCTCTCTCTCTCTCTCTCTCTCTCTCTCTCTCTCTCTCTCTTGCTATCTGTTTCTATCTCTCTATCTTTCTCTTTCGCTATCTCTATTTCTGTTTGATCACGCTCTGTGACTCTGAGACAAGCAACGTTCGTAGCGATCCTAGACGAGTCGTTTCTTCTAACCGCGGGCGTAGTAGTCGTCACGGTTAACGCACGGTCGCGATGTATATGTGTGTATGTCGGTCACGTATAGGATATCCGTGGATATGAGATGCTACAGTGGTCATGTAAACCGGGTGTAATTAGGCTAGAGCTAGGTCTCTCCGATACCTGTCCCGTGATACCGGATGTTCCTTGCGCTCGCGGAATGAAAATCAAATAACGCTGTCGCGTGTACTGGAGTTAATTATACGATTAGAAATTTATTACGGAGAATGTTATAGTCCTCCAATTTGTTGTTAAAGAAATATCTGGGTTTCGAATTTTACAGTTATCCTTTGCACTGCACTATTTCATCGAGTTTTTCTATTCTATTCTTTCATTAACGAGTATTTAATTGAAGCCTAAGGTAAAACAAAACTGACCTGCAAACCGTTAAAAATTGTAAAAACGAACTTTCAGTATCAAATTTTGCGTTGGCTTTCGAACTTGGTGAAACTTTATCCTATGATATAATATTTCCCGTGAACCAAAACTAACGTTTCCAGAGAGTTGTGTATATTGCTTGACACTTTTCGCAAATTACCACGATATAATGTGTCAACCGTTGTAGCAAAATTTAACGCGTATCGAAATAACCGATAAATGTCCGCGACGATAATAGGATTGTCGAACCGGTGAAACTACATCGAAATCGACAGGAGGGTAAATAGTCGGAAAAATGAGGAACATCCAGAAGATCACGGCGCGAACACCCCCCATAGTGCTTTTTAGCGGATCGATGCTTTTTACATCCCTTGCAGAGCGACCCCAATAGTGCGACACCTAGAAAACGTGTTCTCTCTCTCTCTCTCTCGCTCTCTCTTTCTCTCGCTGTTTCTCCCTCGAAGTACCCGGTACTTTCGAAAAACTAAAGTAGAAAAGTAAAATAAACGTGAAAAAAGAAAGTGAACAACGTGATCGCGAGTCAAGGATGTTCGCCGGAATCGATAGGAAAACGAGTACCGTTTTGCCGAGGGAGAAAAATGTCCGAATAAAATTCCGCTTCTCGATCGTCCCGACCAGGCGAAAAGCCCTTTCGAAGTGTCGATACGAGAGAAAGATAAAAATCGAGTGAAAAGAACCGTAGCCGAAGGGTCCTCGAGAGAGGCCGTGCTCGGTGCGACGACCCGCGCGACCGAGAGACACGAAAAGAAATAGATCCCGAAAACCTCGAGGAACCTCCGTAGCACAACCTAACCTCACAATTCCGAGCGGGGGATCCTCGGAAGCTGGAGAACGCTGGCTCCGCTGGGGACATATATGTATCGAAAATAAAAACCAACATGAAAATAAATAGAAGCACACCGTTCCGAACCAATATGCTTCTGCTCTTTTATACAGTATATTTCGAACCGGGAATCGTTTAATATTTTATAAATCCATCGAATGGGATTTCAGTCGGTTCTCGCCCGATTTCTTTCCGTGGCTTCGTAAATAAAAACGAGAAACTCCGTCATTTTATAGATCACTACAGTCACGCGACAGAGTCCATCGTGGAAAGATGAAAAGCACAAATCTATAAAAGTTCAATAAAAGATCAAACGTGTCCCTTAACCCTCATCCGTTCCTGATTTACCCAACTTAATGTTAAATTCACCCGGTGGCAAAAATTAATATAACGAAGTGATAAATAATTAAATTTGCAAATTCTTTAATGTAAAAATCACGAAGTTTTAGCTTAATTTACTTACACATGACAGAATAACGTGATTTTTTAGGAGAAAAATCTGTCGGATGGACACAAGAGACGGATGAGGGTTAAGTAAATTAACCGAAATGACGATGTCGATTTAAAAATAAATCTGGTCTAGTTGGTGATATTTGTTAAAGATAAAAAGGGGACCAAGCTTGCTTACCGTAGGTTCAAAGAGAACCAGCGCAGCCAGCGTGAACAGTTAACGAGGACAAATACACGTCCGGAACAGTTAAAGGATTAGCCTCCTCGTCTGGCTTCTCCCACGCGTTGTTAGCTTCCCCCTCTCTCTCTTGTTAGAGGATGTTCGAAAGGACGCCGCACCGCGATACCTTGCGACATCAGGCGTCGTGTTGCGGACGGTGATCCTTGCGAATCTCGCTAACACACACACACACACACACGCGGCTGAACCATCCCACCCAGATATGCCCCCCTCAAACCCCTGTTTAATCTGTGTACACAGGATATGCGTATGTAATTAGGTCTCGCAGGCACCAACGCTCCCGGCACGTTATGATCTCGCGGGTAACTTTCTATACGCGAGTGCTAGTGTGTGGATGACGCGACTGGCAGCGTGTATGGGACCGTCTTGCATTACGTTTGACTCTGCATGAGAGTGTGTACCGTGTGTTCGATAGAGGTGCGAACGATCGAATGGGTCGAAAACGCAGACATGGTCGGAAATCGAAAAGAATTCTTGAGTTTTCTGGAGAATTACTCTGGGCAAATTATTTTTGACTATTTCTGGGATTTCGATGGATGAACGACACCTCGGCTCTCTGATCGAAGAGGATCCATTGCAGATAGCTGCATGACGATGTTGGGATGTCGCAGAAAATATTGCGCAACTGTGTATATATATATATATGTTGGTTGTTGGTTTTTAATTTTCTGTGATAGAGGAATGGTTGCCGAACGATGACAGAAGACGATAGATCGCGATGGAAATTATTTGTTGTGTATATTTATGATTTTCTTGAAACATGCAATATTTTCTGGGACGCGTTAACAGAGATCTTAGAAATTCTTAGACGTCATAGAGTTTCGAATCAAGAGAACATGGAAAAATTTGAACGATAGTTGATAATCTTGTGTATCTTTTGCTGTTCATACCTGTAAATTGCTTTACACGATTGTAAATATACATGGTTGAATTAGGAGTTTTAGAAACCGAACGAGATCCCGGGAAGAATTTTAGTGATTCCCTAAATTGACTGGCAATAAGACATATCTATACGTGCTTGAAAAAAATGTAGAAAAAGACACACAATTTTAATGTCTTGGAACAAACGATTGATTTGGTTGAATGTACTGGAAATTTGTGAAAATTTAAAATTGTTCAAGGATTGGGAGCAAAGTTATGATCCCTTGAATTTAATACATTTACAATTGGAGTTCTATGAAACACGGGACAGCAATTCGCTTGAAATGTCAATTTTCCTTTAAAACGAATTGCGCGCGTCAAGCTCCTTGATCAAATTTTCGATGGTCGTCGCGAGCTGCAATTGCTCGTCTCTTGGCAGTTTCATTTTCTTACTTCTCTTGGCTGCCAGTCAATTACAGAACGAATACCAAATGAACCTTTCAGCTCATAAAATTTCAACATTCATAGAGGAAACACGAACAGTGCGAGACCAGGCTGATAATGTTAAAAAATATTATTTTACAAACCGATTCCATGAGTCTGAACGCAAATAGCGCACCGTGGAACTATTTCACTGTATCTATTTTTTTTTATAAATTTACGGCCCCTGCTACTACAATAATATTTACCTTTTCTTCAATACTCCCCCGTTTTATAAATCAGTAAAGTTGAAATCATAAAACCTGGTTTCACACTTTCAACGGATCTCTTTTTACAAACTTCATTAAAAAAAACATTTAAGATTAGTAGTCCAATGTACAAACAGCGGAGCCGAGGTGGTTTGAGTTGTGTGTTCAAAGTCTTTCCAACCCCCAACCCCTTCCCATCCCCCAAACCCTCGTGCCCCATCATGTACGCTGGTTTTAACAACGCTGTGCAACGCTGAAAAACCCGCAGAAGATGCACGTGTACAAGAAAACGCTGCAGGCAATGATCTACCCGATCTCCTCGACCACGCCGCACAAATTCGTCACCTGGACGGCGACATCGCCGACCTACTGCTACGAGTGCGAGGGCCTTCTTTGGGGCATCGCTCGCCAAGGGGTGCGGTGCACGGAGTGCGGTGTCAAGTGCCACGAAAAGTGCAAGGATCTGCTCAACGCGGACTGTCTGCAGAGTGAGTAGTCATTGTGTATTTTTACCTTTTTGGAAACCTTACATCCGACGGGAGGCTCACCTGTGGCCATACACGAAACATCCTCTCTAACACGTACCGTAACGATCCCCTCCGGTGTTAAATTTTCGTCACACTGGACTTTTCAGATTCTTTTCTGAAAATAAAAACGGAAGCTTCTATAAACTTTGCAGTAATATTCTCGATAAAAAGCCTTTTGATATTACATTTGCTGTATATTTTACTGATATGTTCAATTGTAGATACGCTCCAAAAATGATCGATGCAGGTCTCCATTTGCGTGTTAACCCTTTCACACCTAGACCCTTAAATTGGTATTCCAAAATTATAAAACTGATAGAGGTATATGTTGTATCTTATTATTTTGGAATTGAAAATATCGATATTAAACAGACATATTTTTGGAAGAAATACGTGAATTTCTCAACTAAAAACGTGGAGATCTACTTCACATCGGTGAAGTTACGGATCTTTGCTGACAAAAGTTAGATATTAATCGGAGGCAGAATTTGACGCACTTTTAAAATGAGCATTTTACCGGTGCAACACTGGGCGTTCAAGAGTTAAACAATACCCAGCAGTCTAATGGTTACAAAGCTTGTATGTATTTTATTATTTAACATTTGTCGACGATGATTTCTAATCAATTAAAAAGGCGAATGGAAATCAACCGTCAATTTCCTAATGTTCGTTTGAATTTAAAAATTTTATTTTTTTAACGTACGAGTAGGTACGTTGAATATTATTCGTCAGAGGAAATTCACTCAATGCAGAAACACTAGACGGAAATATGAGTGAACGAATTAACTCCAAATTTTATGGACTTATTTCCAACTTATTTCCATAGTAATGGTGTAGTTACACTTGTAGTTCTGTTGAAACAGGTTTCGAGCATACTATGTGCGCAAATTATGAAACGCCCATATACATTTAATACGACTAATAATCAGATGATGTTTTAGATCCGTAAAGGATCGTGTAATACGTGCCCCTCGAAAGCGAAAACACACGAACGCAATCTTCATGCGAGACAAACCGTCGGGACATTAACTCGTTGTGAACTCCGACGTTGATACCCCGGCAAAATTATACCAGGTCTCTCCGAACTTAATTGCCAGTAGCGCAGCGGGGAACGTAATTAACGAGCGCGTCTAACGTCCTTCGTGTTAAGCGACTCCGTGAAAACCGGAAAGAAACGCGAATTTTCCGAATCACACGAGACTTTACGCGACTGCTAATATCTAAATACAGTAGCTACTTGGACAAACATATTTTGCAGTATTATTTAAATATTCATGATATACATTAGAGATGTGCGAGAACCCGAAAATATCGGGTCGGGTCGAGACGAGAATTTTGTCGCGAATTAACACAATCTTAAACACGAATATTTGAATAAATAAACGATATGTAAACTAAAAGTAGGTACTAGTAAAATAATTAAAATTTAAAAAGGCTATAAAGTTCTACTTAAATACAAAATTCATCGGTACTTGCTGTGGGTTCTATACAAAACCTGTTAGTAAATATCGGTAGTAAATATTCCAATTAAATCGACGCTTGATTAAGCGGCTCGCCGAGTGATTCATTGATCAGTTCACAAAGGTCCGTAAAATCGTGAAAAAATGCCAGGCGGTAGGAAAACGGTGAGTTTCACACGATTCATGTTATTCCTCGAAAATCGATGATTGTACGCAGTCACGATCGTTCTGTGTTTGCTCGTTCGATCGTCGACCGGTGCCTGAATCGAATCGATAGTCAGTTCGACGCGTGCGTCGATGGGGAATGTTAATAACTCACGTGGCCGCAAGAAGAAAAGACCGGAAATGTTACCCACGGAAAATTACGTGACTCCGGGGATCGATCGACGCGACCCTAATTGGATCTCGAGCATTAAGAGTTCTCATTTCAATTAGAGTTGTTCAATGAACGCTGAATTAATCATTCTTCCGGTCGAAGTTGAGTAACCGCCTAAGGATTCAGTGCACATGAATTACTATCGGATGGCGTATATCCTCGACAATTTCGTGGATTTAATTTTTGATTCTTTACCGATTCAAATAGATACCATTTTAACTGGAACACGATAAAATTAATTTTTATTTTTAATCAGAAAGAAAAAGGCATACCATAAATTTTAAATCCTTAATTTATGATACCTTGATTCATACAGATTCGAGTTCGCGAAAAAAAAATGTGACGTAATGCGTGTAATTAATAGGTAACTCGATAAACGAAAAGAAAGTCAAGATAGATTCAGCCTCGCGTTTCTGTCTCTCAATTAGTATCTAATTAGTATCGTAGATTTCTGTAAGCACCTTTGTAATTAAGTTTCTTAGACAAGGCTCGTTTTTTCATTTTCTAGCCGATGCGAGGTAACGGCCCTCTAATTAATAATCGATAAAGTGACCAGTCTTTGAATAACACTGCGCAACAAAAAGTAGCTTCGGGTATCGTGGACCCCTCTAATTAATGCGAGCACACAAACAACATTTGATATTTTCAATCTAAACTGCCGAATTGATATTATATTAAAACATACAAATTAAAGGAATAGTGAAGTAATCACACGAACGAAAATAACAAGGCGCTTCTCGTCGTCGTTAATTAACGTTGTTTCTATCGGGAGGACTCATTTTGGTCGAGACTAAATTGGATTTCGTGAAACATTTCACGAAGACAGAGAGGAACTCGAGATTTCATCGGAACAAAGCCATGGACACTTGTAATGCCATGGTCACCGTCAGAATTTCAAGTTGGCTCGAACAGATCCTCCACAGAGTCTTTTCTCCTCCTTTCTCCTTTCATTCACCGCTCTCAATCCCGACGATCGCACGATTTCGCTTTCTACCGATATTTCATCCGTTTCTGATTCGTACAGGCTATTCGAAATTAATGGCTCGACCCTTTCAAGTCCTAGTATCGATGAAGCTCCCGGCCCCGGTTGGCACACGCTATTGTTTTACAGCAAATTCTCGTAAATCCTCGGTGGCGAGACCCTCGGAAGTTCGTACCCTAATTTTCTCCTCGAATTAAGATACCGATCTACTTCATCACGTTCACACCGCGGTCCCATAAAAAACTTTGAAATTGATTTTTATGACAGTCTGTAGATTCCGTCGAATACCACTCTGGTTTTTACTTATTAACTTTTATACAGGGTGTCTCATTATGTTTTGAATTGTGAAAATGCTCAAAATATTTTATACGTAATTTGAATGGTATCGAGTGGTCAACAGCGCCTGCAGGATACTAACATTAATACAATTCAAATTATGCATAAAATATTTGCTGTGCTTCTACAATTAAAACAGATATTCGTTGGATCACACTTAAATGAGACACCTTCTATACATATTCATTTCTGCAGACTGTCAGTTTCATGTATAACTCCCCATTTCTCTATTATTGTATTCGTTACTACGTCCGTTCGCTGTAAAGTAGACGTATTAGAAAGGAGTCTTGGGTTCCAGTCCCGACGGAACTATTGGTTTTTTTCGCGTACAAAAAAGTTATTGCGTTTAATATGTTTTTTATGAATATGTATATGTATTATGTATTATGTATATTTGAGTAAATTATTTTAGTATTCCATTGTTATTACAACAGTGTAACAGTCACAACGAACGCATGTTTATTTTCAAATATCGGACTAAAAGTATATTTTTATTCTATATTATTACATATAAGTGAGTAATATGTATCAAAAACGTAATCGAAATACAGATTTGTATTACACCACAAACATCGCATAAAAGGTATTTCGTTATATTGACATTTGTAATAATTATGGACGTTGCGGGAAAATCACTATTATTCACATTATGGAACATATAACGAAATATCACTGTAACGCTTAAAAAAAGTTTTAAAGTTCCATTTATATCATTATCCTGTAAAAATGTTCATACTTCTAGCAGCATTCATATTCCAATCAAAGAATTTACAGAATAAGGAAAAGGAATCTAAAGTAATTTCCAGTAGTTCTATACATCTTTATCTCGAATAATTTTCTAAAACATTCAAAGTACTAGACATTTTTACACTTTGAATTTCATATCGATTTCTAAAATAATTCTAGTTCGATGTAATATAGAACGTGGTTTTATGAGATAGATTCGAAATTCGCAGCCATTAGCTCAATATTATCATCAGTTTACAGTACTTTACCGATGATAATACAGATTGCCCAGGCCTCACCACGAGGAGGTTGCTGCGAGTGAAGGCCCAAGGCAAGTAGATGGAATCACAAGTTCTACATCTACCCACCTTTCACAATAAACCTTATAAATTACTTAAATCTTAACTATATAATACTACCGATACTAAAATCCCTCGGCGGATGACTTCTTTCTTGAGCCTAAACCTATAAAAAACTAAGTTCCCTCGTCGGTTGTCTTCGTTCTTCAGCTTAGAACTAATATTATCTTAATATTCTAATTAATACGAATTAATGCTAGTAATACGAAATAACAAATTTAACGCAATGTAGTCGCTAATACTCAAACGAAAGAGATAGACGGAATGGAAAAAGTTCCATCGATCATTTCGTTTACGCACCTAATATACCAAGCCAAAAATTAATTCTACGATGAACCACGTTAAACTACAGTATGAACAAGTATCGCGATCAAAGTGTTGCCAGAACCTGGTTTAAGAAAATAGGAAAGACGGGCGCAACCTCGCAAACCCGAATCCATCTCTCACTTTCCAGGCCCTTTGGGCTGGTCACCTACGTACCAGACCCGAGCACAGGTCATGACCAAGTATGGTAGTGCAAGCGAGATCCCCTGTAAAACAGAGTCCTTTTACGGAGCAGACTCCCGACTACTCCGTAGGCGGGTACGTTGTACCCAGGCGCGCACGAGCCTTTACTCCAAATCCTACTTACCAGGCAAAGACTAAACACGTCCGATATCTGGCTTCTCAATAGAAACCAGAGGGATCGGCAAACAGTCTTAGTGCACAGGCCCACTGCCCGTACCATAATAGGTACAGACCCACTGCCCATACCCCAAGTCTGTGTAGAGAAATCAACGAGCAAAATGAATTAATAATAACTTGGTATGCACAATGGCTGATCACAATTTAAGTCTATTAATAGATAGACTAAAATTAATAATAAACGATGTGATGATGAATATGAATATAACAATGAATATCGAATTATGATTTAAGTTTAACTTACAGTAACTTAACGCAGTGGTAGACGCACGCTTTGAAGATGTAGACGTTGATCGATGTCTTCTTTCGATGGAATAACTGTTTGGAAAAATATTTTTCATTATACAATACACATAGAATACATAATATGCACAGTAAATAAATCACAGTAAATAAATCACAGTACATAAGAAGATAAATATCGAAGCCAATGGTTCTCGAACATCTGTAACATACAAGGGATTAGTAACAAGAGAGGGGACACAACAATATGCACAGTAAATAGATTAATAATATGCACAGTAAATAAAATAACATAGTTGTCGAATGCCTGCAACAAACAATGGATTAGTAACAAGAGAAAGGACGAGTATGAGACGCGCGCCCACCCTCCGCGACGGTTCACGACAAACTGAGGAAGCTAACGCCGTTATGTATTGGGCGTACGCAGGTTTGTTCGTGATGAATTGTTTTTGCCGGCTTGAACGACCTTTTCCTTGAACGACCCAAACACCAGATGGTACGGCCAGGTACGGCCTTGGTACGCGGCGTACACGGCTAGGTCTATAAACTGTGTGACGCAACGTCCCTAGCTTGTTGGACCGACGGAGAGCACCGATACCGCGGCACCCTCTACCGTACTCTCTCGCTCGCACACCTCCCCCCATAGACCACCGAAATTCCTCGGCACGCGTCAACACCGACAAAGAGCACCGATACCGCGGCTTGCTCTACCGCTCTCGCTCTCTTCTGTT
The DNA here is from genome assembly GCF_001272555.1 of Dufourea novaeangliae. Lineage (NCBI taxonomy): Eukaryota > Metazoa > Arthropoda > Insecta > Hymenoptera > Halictidae > Dufourea > Dufourea novaeangliae. Next base: position 3,288,363 of record NW_015374006.1, on the reverse strand, counting down.
CGCCCGCTCCGACCATCTTCGGCATCGTTCGGCACGCGTCGGCACCGACAGAGAGCACCGGTACCGCGGCTCGTTCTACCACCCTCGTTTATTTATGATGTTCATATTCCCCAAATAAATATCATTTTTAACTAATTTGTTTAAGCGACATGTTCCTTTTAAAGATTTAGCTCTCCAGTATAAATTCCTAAGACCGTTATTTATTATTCATTTCATATCGTTAAATACGATTTTTTTCACAGGATACCGATTTCTATTGAAGTATCACAAAGTGATTGAAAATATGAAACTTCTTTACCTCTTCTTGAACATTCTAATTTCATAGCCCTAAACTGGGTACCTGAAAGTATTTCATTGAATTTGTGTAAAAGATTTTACTACTTCCTAAACGACTCCGTGTGATATTTGATAGCCTAAAAAACAATGTGCCGATACAGGGTTTCGATTTATTTACGAAACTAATCTGACCGCTTCGAGTTTGTTTTCCACGAATTCCAACCGATTGCTACGTGTAATTTCCGGGTTTGGTCGAGTGCAACATTTTCACCCTGCAAACTCTCGCGGCCGGTACTCGCACCGGAAAATTAAATCCCTTCCGAATAGTTCCGGCCGACGAAAGACGCGAAAGTCCGCGCGTGCAAAACGGCACGTGCCAGCCGCGAGTAAAAAGATCGCGTCTTTCGAAAAATCGGGGTCTGGCTTCTATTCAGAGGGTTGGAAAAGCGCGAACTCCGAGGAAAAACCGCGCACGGGTAAATGGTATTCCTCTGGCATCGTACAGAGAAGCGGTTAAAGGGTTAAATCAGCGTCGAGAGTTCAGAAGTTGAATTTTCTTCGTCATTTTCCTAGTTTCCGTGAAGTAGCAGTGTTTCGGAATATTTTTTACCACATTTAACGAAAGCAGTACCTACTTTTTTTCGGGAAACGTTTTTGTAGCTTCTTCCATTAACGAGTAATAATTATATCAGTGTTAGTCACGGTCACGGATGACCAATATGGCGACGAATATATTCAGTTTGGATTAACCTAACCCTGCAATAAATAGTCTCCTTGTTCCTTAATTAATTTGTTTAATATCTAATCGTAAAAATTCTTATCTTCCTGACAATTTTCCTCGACAAAGATAAAGGCATTGAATAAAATAGAGGCTTTGAAAGCGACCTGTACGATCGTTCACAAACCTTCCTTAATAATTTCATGGGAACCGACTTGCATCGAGCACGAGCGTTGAACGTGAACTGCAAAATGAAAAAAGGAAATCAAAATAATATTCACTGTTCGTATAAACATTAAACGTGACTCCCGTCGAAATACCGGTTTTTCACGGCAAACAACATTCCTTTCAAATTAAACGACTCCCTTCCGAGTGAAATTTCTCGTCGGTGCTCGAAGCCGAAATGCGTTCCCGTCGCTCACGAATTTTCACCGGTCGCTTTTTTCCTTTTTCCCAGGGGCGGCTGAGAAGAGCTCGAAGCACGGGGCCGAAGATAAGGCGAACAGCATAATCACGGCCATGAAGGAAAGAATGAAGCAGAGGGAACGGGAGAAGCCGGAGATCTTCGAGCTGATCCGGTGAGTCTTTCTTGGCCTGTCTTCGGCCGTTTCTTTTTTCGCTTTCTTTTTTCTGTCGCAGCGAAATCGACACGGCGCGGTAAAAACGCCGTCAATCGATCGTCACGCACATATTTCAGGGATGATATAGTCGATCGATTACGATCCGATCTGATCGGATCGACGAAACCGTCGCCATTGCTAGTCGAATGGCCATCTAAAAGACGTTTCGTTGGAATACAAATGATACATTCTCAGCTTCCCATGAATATGAGAAATGGTCACTGCTTTGCACGCGCGATTCGATTCTGACCGTTGGTCGGATCTACGATGTGGTTCGTGAGACAAATGGACGGTGTTACCGGTAGACGTGTAACGGTAGAAATGGCCAAACGTGATGGACCGTCTGAAATTGAATCTGCTGCAATCTTTGAATCCCCTTTTAAATGAATGACTATTCATGATTCCACTGTTTATATACTTATATACCTATTAAAGGTCAGTAGAATTATCATTATTAGTAAATAAATCTGTCAGATATCTTCACTTTAGGTCCTTCAGAAATAATGGTCCTTAACAGATAAATAAGAGGAAAATGGAACTCTGTACAAATATAGACTTCGAAATTCATGGCAAAGCAACAGTGAGTCACGTATTTAAGAAACAGCGACAGAGTAGAAGTTCTCAAGCTAATGCTCTATTGATTCAGGACCAGTAGAAGGTTAATCATCCAACACCCCGACTATTCGATAATTAAATTACTATCTGCAATTATAACACCCGTGAATTACACTATATTCTGCGCCAGACATTCCAATTACGTTTTAATTGCTTCTGGCCGTCAATTCTTAAAAATTCTTAAAGAGTCGGCTCTCGAACGCAAAGGGTTGATATTTAAGATTTAGAGTAAATGATACTTTTGCCCTAAGAATAAAATTCCTTTTGTATCTGGGAAATTATTAACGATAAAGTAATGCTTGAAAGTACAGTCGTGAAAAAAATCGTAAGGCAAGGGGTTATACACGAAGAAACTTTTCATTCTGATCCAGAGTGGAGGATCGATTTCGTTCGAACCGTTCGTACCTTAACAAGGCTCCTGGTTGCATCCTCGAAAGTTTTTGCATTTGCATGCATTACTCACGATTCGCTCGGCCGTCTAAGACCGCGCGAAATGCCTGCATTCAGAACGCGCCAGGACAGTGGAACAGATGAATTTAGGTTAGCCGGCCGTCCCGCGATAAAGAGGAGCCCTCACCCCCACCCCACAGCGCCACTATCCGAGAGACGGCGTTACTGTTCCGCGCTGCGTCTTTTGTCCGATATCGGGGTGATTCGTGGGGTACAAAAAAGGATTTAAAACTATTTCCATCCCTGCGCTGGATGTCCAAAACCGGCCACGCCTGATACCCTTTTGTTCGTGCGTCGCGTCACAAACTCTGGGAATTATACCTGGAGAGAGAGAGAGGGGGAGAGAGAGTTTCGAGATGGAAAGAACCGGAAGAAGAATGTCATTGTTGCATATTTTCAGAAATTTAAATTAAATGTTGGTTCGTGGAACATTCAGTCGAGATAATGTGATCTAGATTCTTTTTCCTAAAAAAATATCGACATCATGCATCGACATCTTGAAATATTTGAAAAATTTTTCTTCCTTGTTCACTGCAGGGATTTTTTCTTTTGCGGAATAGTTTTAAACACGAAGGGCAAATTGTAATATTCCACGGTTCTGATCACTTCTGCTATCTTGACTTTAAAGAACCTTACACGAAAGAAAGTAATAACAAGGTAGAACAGTGAACCGAAGTTTGCTCGTTAAAGGCAGTTGCCTTGTTCTACAATTCCTTTGGATTTCTGTACTTATTTTGAATATGAAACCCTAGACGCAGAACATAAGGGAATCCGAAGAGAAGCAAGTATAACGGTCTCTCCTATTTCCTCTGATATCGCTCACTCACTTAGCTCCCGGGAACTTTCCGATACTGTCGTTACAAGAAACTGCTTTCAATACATATTTTTCAGAGCTGCATATTAGATTAATCGTGTTACAGTCGCTTCGTAATTCCCGAGATTGCAATAAAGCCACCCACGAAGGAAACCATTTATCGGATAAAAGCCCCTGAATTTGCAAATGAAACTGTATGTTACTAACGATTGTAAATTCCTTCGAAACTTAGGTAATCAGTTCTTTGGTCGAACGACTATCATCCGCATTGAAATTAAATCGGAAGTAAAAGAAAAATAGTCACTCAGATTCATTAAACTTATGACGCAGAAATTCTTGTAAATTGTTACGTGTTTTGTTTCTGGTTTGTAGGATGAACATTTTTATGGAAATTCATGGTTTTGTAGAGTAATTTGAAAAAACAAGAACTGAATGGAACTTTATTTTCTTTTGTTAATGGTTCCATTAGTCTAGGGACAGAATAAAAGCTATCAGACTGATGGTAGAAAGTGACCAATCACCATTTCTGTCTGTCAAGTTATATTTCTCTGTATTTTATGTATTTCAATCCCAATACTATTCGTTTCAATCTATCCCAATCTAGTAAAGTGTATTGTCTATCTCAACATCGAAAAAATGGACAAAACTCTCAGTAGATATTGCAATTAAAGTAACTGTTATTAATAACACATTCAGTTATAGTGATTATTCCTGTTAACATCGCGGCATTCGAATAATTTCCGTTCTACTGCAATTCGTAATGCATTCTATAATATAATAGACAATTCGGGATTAATTGGGAATACAGAATTAATCGGGAACAAAATATGACTTGCAATTTTCGCGAAACGTATCGCGAGCGCGCGATTTCCCTTGACATTTCGTACACCTGTTAAATCATCCTCTGTAGTCGACGCAATTTCACGTAACGATTCGCTGGGTAAACACGAAGGATCGACGCGCGATCCATGATCCTAGTAGCTCGGTAAATTCCAAGGCTTTATAACTAGATGGATGATCCTGATTGATCGGGCTCTCCTTTACAAATCTGCATCGTCCTTTTGACGTCATCGCCGAAGGCTCGACGGGAAAATACTTCTTGCGGATCTTTCATCCGAAGAACATCCATTTATTTGACGCCCGTCTAACGACCGCTGATACTATAATTCCACGTCGATATCGGTTCAAAGGTAAATGACAGACCGGAAGAGAGGAATACTAAGCTGCCCTATTGGAATTACCGCTTTGAACGAATTTAGAAACACTGGATGCAAACAAACACTGCCGATAAATTGTTTTTACTCGCCTCTTTGGAAAATTGTAATTGACGTATTATTTAAAATAAATCAATAGAGTATTGTCTATGTACGTGGCAACCACTGTAGATTTTTCATTTATTCTGATTAAAATACCTTAATAAATTATTACAATTATTTTACCAATCTCTGAATAGCTCCAAGATTGAATCAATAATTCCTATATTACAATATAGGAATAATTAAATTCATATTTATTAAAATCATAGCCACGAGGAGTTCGAAAGACAGTTTTTGATTTAGAATTTAAACGGACAGGTATCCGATGGAACAGAGAGGCTAAATCAGCAAAGATTTTCACTCTCCCACGAACTTTCGTGAAGTCTTTACGATCATTTTTCATCCAACATTTCGAATTACTTCTTCGATAAGATTTCGATCGAGACAACTGCCACCAAAGTGTTCCTTTAATCGCAGAAAATGCGATGTTCGTCTTGTTCCCTTGTGACGGACACTTCTTGCGCGTAAATCGGTCTCCTCGTGCATTTACATTCAAGTCGCAGGAGCCGCCGTACGCCACAGATCCACCACTCGCGACGATAAATCGTGCATTTCGGATGAGCATGAAAAACACACGTGCCTTGCCCACGAGAAAAGAGACGATAAAAGTCACCTATTCGAGATAATTTATGATTTCGTGGACTGTTTCCTAGTGTACGGAATCGTCTGAACAAAAAATTGTGATCGATGCCCCGAGCAAGTCGCAGTAAACGCGTACACACCACGCGACACATGCCGCGTTTGATCCATACAACATGTTCACGATAGTTTCGAGATATTCATGGCCAACGCTGTATCTTGGTGGCTGTCAATCCGTACTATATTCTCGGTGATATTTCACGACAAATGTGTAGAGTCGAAATCGACGAAGCATTTCCGCCGTGATACTTTTCTTCGTTCGAACAAACAAACAAAACAAGTAATACCGTACTTTGACGAACGACATCCATCACACGGTTGTTCGTCCATTCTCCCAGGCTGATCTCGCGAATTTATCACAGGTTCGTATTTTACGATTTTATTACCGACAACAGCAAAACATACTCTATACATATTTCCTATTTCACAATATACTCGTTCACGGTTTCACTTCCATTTATTACCAGAAACAATAGCAACGCGCGGATATTCCTTACGAATAGAAATCAGGTCGACGTAACACGCAAAATCACGGGGAAACGACGCAGAAATTCGTAGCCCTGACGCGGGGGAAAAAACGAGGAGACACAGCAGATAAATTGTAAATATTTCCCCAAACACACAATGGTAGTTGCGACGGAAGAACGGACAGTGTATTTTTATAATGGAAACAAAAAGATGAAGGAAAGAAATTCGTTGTATCTGAGAAATAACAGTCGCAGCGACACACTTCTTCACGCTTATCTCCGGATCTGTGTTATTCTACCGAGGCGAAAATGTAGGGTGCCATGTAGAAAAAAAAAAGAAACTTCCCGCTTTCTAGTTTCAAACGACCCTTGTACATGTTAAAACGGACGCGATAAAAATATGTGACGCATTTACCCGGTGGTACCCGCGGAACCGTACCGCGTGAAACATTTTACACGGCAAAAAAAAAAGGAAGAAACCGAGAATACATGTACCTCCGCAAAGAGACTTGGTTAAATTCGTAGGAACCATGTTAGAAGCGAAAACTAGGCGGTCCGTTAATAATTTTATTGTAAACCTCGAGGGGTCCATTTGTGTGGAGTTTCTTTGCACTTTTATGATAGATGCGTGAAATTCTAGAAATTATCGTTAATTACTGTTTTCATTCAAGTCCCCTGAAAATACACCAGTATTTCATGACTTCGCAGGATTGAATTAAAAGTATATGCCGAATGTTTTGTTTTCATTTCTGCCTGGTTATTGTAAAATTACTGGGGAACGAACAGCCTATTGAACGTAGTAGACTAAAAATTCCTATGTTAAATTCACGAACATTAGACTTTTTTGGTATTATAATTAAGACACTACAAACACGTTGGAGGATCGTTAAATTCTAATTCACTAAGTTTATTTTTACTCACAAGATAATCTGAAGGTCTTGCTTCCATTTGAATTCCGTTTTCGATTCAGGTCTGCCGGAAGCATCCAGCATATACACCATTTCGTTGGATCGACTTAAACGTAATAGCGTGGCATCCATCAGACTCATTATCAGTTATTAAGTAACCAACGCCGGTTTACGGGTCGGAATTGCAATTTCCGTGCTTACACGCCAGGAAAATCGCTGATGTTCCGAAAAACACGAACGGCACCCCATTTCTCGGCGGTCTCCTTACGTATAAACCGACTGGCTAATAATAATGCAATTGATCAACCTGATAATTCCACCGCACATGGCATAATCGATACGACGCCACCCCTAATCGTATCTTCTCACGCCGGGAAATTAATCAGCGATGCAGCTGCCCCACCAACAGGCTATTACTGACGATCCGTCGCTCATTAGTCGTGATTCCCTAATTATACGACACCAGTATGAACTAGTTAATGATACGGTACTATAAACCCGAACGCAAAACCCTTTAAACTTCCCTAATATCGATGGAGAAATTGATTTACTACCTTCGTTGAATGTTCAGTGATTCTTTGAAACGAAAAGAAAAAAAATAATACAATACATTGAATATTTTAAATATAATACAATACCCCTTTCCAAGAATTTGTTCTTCTCTTAAATTTTTATGTTCGAATAAACTCTACGAAAGACGAGTAGTTCGAGGATGCCCTACAATCTGTTTAAATTTCCCGATAAATCGTTAACTTCGTAGAATGTAATTCCAGCCACTTGTAAATAAATTAAAAAAAATGGAATAAGAAATTCATACGCTTTACCATACAGAATTCAATGACCAGTCGATTTCATTCGAGCACCGTCTCGAAACCGATTGTCAAAAGGGATCGAAGTATCGGTCGAGTACGATCTGAAATCTCGGTAAAAGTTAGTTAAGTGGTGTATAGATTTAATAGGGATCAGGGTTAATTAATATCACCGCCCCCGTGTTCCGTTCAGGAATTTCCCCGCAGTTGTTCAGGGTTGATAACGCGGATCGTCGGTTCGATTAAATATCGATCAATAATTCAAGCTTGTAACTCGGCTTGTCCCGCCGTCGAACCACTCGATACTTTATTTATTTCTTTTTCAAATAATTAATGGAACAGCTGCCGCGAACGTTAGAACGAATTACCCCGGTGGTAAGAAATCAAAAGTTCCGTTTACTTCCACTTCCACTTCTCACTCGACTCCGTTTCGACGCTGCTACCTTCCGTTTAAACTTCCAAACCGTGTACAAAAGTGGCACGTTCGACCTAAAACATACGTGTATACTCGTGCTAGAGATAAGTAGAAAGAGAATGTAATAGACAGACGCACCATTTCAATTTCCGTTATTTTCGAAACAAAACATCACACGAAAAAATTGTATTCTATATATTTTCGACTTACTTTTACGCGAGGAATCACGTCCTTTTCGATTGTACTACAACTTCGGAAACATCCTGTATAGATACATTTTCTACTTCACTAAAAAAGAAGTATAAATCTGCGGATTCAAAGAGAAAATGTTCCACCTACAAGAAAAAATAGTTTAAGTAATTTCTTTCAAATTCTAAGACGCACAAATATTGACAATAGTGTACATATGAGATAAATGAAGTGTCAACAGACAATACTTATGTGAATCATCTAGACAAAACTTCTTGTCTCTGTCGCTACTCCTACGCAACAGACCCACTATATTTCACAATCCCAACAGATTCGACCCAACGTCGAACAGTTTCTAGCCCAACAACGCATCACAATGCGGAAAATTTTGTGCAAAACGATACAACAAACTTCTCCTCTTGCCTTTGTGTCCAACAAAGTTACGTCCATACGCGAGTAAAATAAAAAAGAATAAAATAAACCACCTGTCCATTATTCCCGTGTCAAAGTGGTGTCGTTACAAAAACGTTGGAAAATTTCGAAATTTTCCAAAATTCCGCGTGCAAAGCAGTGTCGAAGCAACTGTGTACAATGGAGGTGCACATAGACGGGAGACAATAATGTAATGGGAACAGAGTATCTCTTTGAGCGAAGCCAACGAACAAAGTGGACGAAGCAATGGCGACTGGCGAACCAGGGGAAAAGATACGAGGAACCGGGTGAAACGAACCGAAAACCTCGTTGCTTTCGCAAGGCCGGGTCTCGTCTTCTCTGGGTGAAAATCGGGGGGAGGGAAAAATCGTGTACGATCCGTTGGTGTACGGGAACGAGTTCGCAGGTCGAAGATACGACGACAGGGAATTTTTGGTGCGATGCCAGCGTACAATCAACGCCCTCGTTAGCGAGCTGATCGATGACCGCCGCCGCGTTAATTACAAGGGGCGTCTGTCCACAACGCTCCGAAAATATTTCCTCGATGAACCTCGATCGGCGGTTGCCGAACGTCGGCCTTGATTTATGCAGGACCACACCGAGATATCGGATTTTCGATAAACAGAGTTATTTATCAGCCGTAATTTTCCGACGTACGTGTCTAGACGGATAGATTGCTGGCCGTTTGTCCGCCATTTTATAACGTCGCGACTGTTGATTTCAGATGTTATTTATACACGAACGTGGTCAGTACCATTAAACGTTTGAACGTGATGTTATTCGATGGTATAACTTTTTTTGGAATATTCATACGAGATACAGTGTTTTTATAGTCATTTAGGAAGGAATCACTGACAATCTTATGGACAGTATAGACGAAAGTAATATATGTATACAAATTTTGTATCACATTTTTTCGACAATGTGTACAGCAGGATAAGGGGGTCAAAAATGCCCTTAGACCGATTTGCGTATAAAAAAAAACAACCTAAAATCCTAAAAGTACCAAGTTCAATCCTCAATCTCAGTCAAAAGTGTAGTAACAGGGAAAAATCAGATTACCGGTTTTTCCTTTATTTTCCCAATGTAATGGAATGCAAAAATTATGTAAAAAATCTGGTAGATAGTACTTACCGTGGCAAATATATTTGTGAATTTTTTGCGATTTTTTGATTGAAAATCCTAGTTGAAGACTTTTTGCGTGTCATTAAATAGGGAAAATAGAAGAAAAACCGGCAACCCGAATTTTCCCTGTTATTACACTCGTGGTTGAAATAGAGGGTTGCAAACTTAGTAGCAGGTTACTTTGTCTTTGATAAACTATCCAATAGTCTATCATAGATCCAAATCGATCTAAGGGCGTTTTTAAACCCTTTATTCTGTTATACCTTTTCAAGTCCAGGCCGGAATTTTATTATTATCGATATTGTGTTAGTACATTTTATTTACTATCGTGCCCCAGTCGCGGATCTTCGACTTGACGGATAGAAGTTGAGAGCAGAGCCTGACAGGGAAATATCGTGCACAGAGAGTTGCGCGAGGAATGTAAACAGGTCTGAAGGAACAGTTCACGCAGATGATTAGAGAGACGGCTGAGAATTTGTCGAGCTGAAGAAAATTGAATATTTCGGAGCTAACCGTTTCGCTGCTTGTTGAAAACGACGATATTCGGGCGAAAAATGTTTCTTGTGACCTTTGCTTGTTAACTAGATTTTCTATAGAAATACGAAGAAGGAGTTTGAATTGTTATTAAGAACAAATTTTTCACTTCAAGAATCTTCGGTTTCTTTTGTCACGGGCAACTAGTTCTTACTGAGGAAACATAATATGAACTTTAACGCATTCGTAACGAGAAATCTTGTTTTCGTAGTAAATATGTACGACGACCGTCTTTATTAATTATTTCTTAGGGAACAGTATTCCTAGTTAAATTTGAGTATCGTTGGCTTTATTACAGAGGATATTTATAATGATCTTTAAACCTTACCGTCACACGGTGACACAGTCAATTTTCACAAAGCTTTATCGGTCGCCACTGTGTTAATCGAACACACAAATCGTCACCATTGTGATAAATCTTGGTTCACAAAGTACAGTTAAATATGCCAAATATTAGATATCTAATATTAAAGACATGAATATTTAAATCCAAAAGATATCTAGATCCAAATATCAAAGTATCCACATTGTAAATTGAACAATCGGTCCTGACTCAAAAACCGTACAGATAAATCAGTGAAACGGTTAAATAGATCTCGAAAGACCAACAGATTCCTTAAAAAAGTTACGTTACGGCGCAACTCTCTGTAAGAGAAAAAATGAAATAGAATATCGGGGCTTGAAATGGCACTGGCCGAGAAAATGGCTCTAGCCGAATTAGAGGAACAGGTAGGACGAGATCCAGGCCGTTGGCACAGCTCATGTGAAAGAAAGTCTCGTCGGAGTTTAGGTCAGTCTTCGGGGTCGACGAGGAGCCATATACGGGCCACATGACGTCGGTGAAGCAGTCGGTTCTGGACGGTACCAGCAAGTGGTCCGCGAAGATCGCCATTACAGGTTTGTGGCCAGCTCGTTGTGCCCACCGGCCGTGGCCGGTTTTGCACCCCCTCCGTGCAACAAAAACGATGAAACGTGCAGCGCTCGATTTTTATACATCTGTCTATATACATATATGTATACATATATATATAGATATATATATATATACATTATGTGTATATGATACATTATGTGTACCACCTATGTGCCTTATTTGTATTACTATTATTTACTGTTTATGAAACTACACGCCCGAAAATCCCTTTACGTTGCCTCCACACGCCATCCATTTACATTATACGCATTTCACGTGTTCTCTACTTGGATACTTGCCTCTCATTGTTTCATCCCTTTGCACTCTACATCAAACATTCTAATCCAGCAACTCGATAACGAAATGAAAGATATTCTAAATCAAAATGTTCCAGGAAATATCACGTATATGTTTCGAATTTCAATCGTCGGAATACATTTCATAGTAGTTCGTGGTTTCCTGTCGTCCTTTGTCTAGCAGTTTTATGTTTGCAGAATGGAAGAAAAATCAGTAACGGGAGACAAAGCGAGTGGAAAGCTGCCACAATATTTCCTAGGACAACACAATAGTTTAAAACTACTATATTAGATCATTGAATAAATTATGGCGATTAGAAAATATAAGGATTAATTAATCCTCAATACTGACTACTTTTGTACGTACAACAAAATTTCTAGAAGACGTATTCTTTTAATAGTTCCGTTTACACTAATGATAATGAAATATTTCGATGACGTCCAAGAAGCTACAAATCGAATTACCTACTTAATATTCGAGCTGCTGGAATCAAATGTCACGTCGACGAATCCAGAGTGCAAAGGTTGAATACTGCTCTAACACTGTTCCTTGACTGTGATTATCGTTATTATTTCATCATCGACGTCTGACGCTCTGCCGGCTGCTGCTGTGTTGTACTTGATTGTCACACTGATATCTATATATATATTCTATATATTGTCTAGCGATTTTGGCTGTGCCCGTTGTCGGAATGCACCCGTTCCTCGCATATGTGTGCATAGAGCTGCGCAGTCAGTGGTGTTCTGGAACGGTGTCACGGTTCGCGGACGAAATTCTCTCTCTTCCTATCTTTCACACACATGCAATGATACCTGACCGTATTCCCCTAAAAAGTGAATTATTTACATTTTCTTTCCAATTTTTTTTTCTTCGTTTATATTGCTTCTTTGTTTCTCGCTGTGCGTCTGTTTACTCGTTCAACCTCTATCTGTCTTTCTACCCTCTTCTCTGTGTGTCTTTGTCTCTCTGTGTCGTCTTTTTTGTCTCGCTCTTTGTCTCTCTACGAACGAAATTCTGTGTTCACGACGGGGGAAAACGGTCACGAACAAGGGAGAGTACTGTCCACGACACCGTTCTCGCTGGTCCGAAAATGTTTGCCACCTGCGTGGACGCCGTACGTAATGTAGATTTGCACTGTTCGCATCGGTGTGTCTCGCTACGCCAATCGTGTGATCGCAACTTACGTCTTATTTACATTTTTCTTTTTTCGGTGAAAAACGATAGCGTACAGGTGAGCACAGCTGTGTGTTGTGTGGTATAGACAAGGGAACGGAACGACGCGAATAGGACGCGTCCACGTGAGACGAATTCTAGTCACGTTATACAAATCAGGCTTATTATGCCGGAAAAATAGTCGTAGAAAGATTGTACGTTATTCGTGAACAAAAATTCACTCTTGAACAGGAGTTACACACGTGGGACACAAAACTGACTTCAGGCTGGATGACTTGTGAGGCACGGTAGTCAACGATCGGGAAGAAAAGTTTTCGCAATAAGGTGAATTGAAAATGTAGTACAGTTGTTTTCCAAAAGTAGGATTCGTACGAAACTAATCCCAGAATAAAATCATTTGAACATTTTTAAGGAGAGTGTAAATATATTTGTATAGACATGTCATATTTCATCTTTGTCTCGTGATTATTGCAAGCCTGTAAATGTTTTATAACAATATTGTCGTGATTTTGCAAACATTTTTATAAGCAATCGAACGAAACATTAACATGTACTGGTTCAATATAGAGGAAGAGTCAGTGTTTGAAAAAAATGTTCAGTAAAACCTGTGTAAGGTAGCATGATTGTGTTCCACCCTATTTTAAACGTCGAATTCATCATAAATGTCACTGGACTCCCAATACATGCGTATACTGTACATTTACAATTTCACTTGATCACGAAGTATCGTTTCCTTCCCCATTGTGCTACCAACGCGATCCGCGGTCTGAAACAAAGCAATCGGAATTCCAACAACAGCATCCAAAAAAATACCCTACACACACGGTAACAACACACACGTTACAATATCTCTACGTTACAAGCTCGCTGGTGACAACCTTTAATCGCAGAACTTACTTTCGTCCAAAAGGAAAAATACTTCCAAAACGAACATTCAAATGCAAAAGTGTATTCGCCTATTCCCCATCCTCGACGCAATTAAACCAATAACAAAAGGTAGAAAATACGTAAATACATTTCGAACATTCAGCAATAAGGTGACTGAAGATATCGAGCTTATAAAGGGGAGATACTGTGCCACAGATTTTTCTACACGCTGAAAGAAGAATGTCTTACGTACGATGTGACGAACGGGTGCATAATTCTCAACACGTCCATCCTTGGAAGCACACCTAACCCGAGTGTCCCGTCCAATTTACTTCAACGCCTTCGTCCGAACACGGTACACACTCCGTCGATGTCGGTCCAGTACGTCACATCCGTCCCTCCACCCATAATTTACGTTCGTCCCCGACGATGTCGCGAGGCGGCCATTAGCGACGCGGCATTAATCGGACATTTCCAGGCGTTCACAGATTCCAGACATCCCTCGTTGTCTTTTGCCCTCGCTCCACGTGCCAAATTCACGGCAGTCGAGCCCCGAAACGTTTCGACGACCAGATCGATGAAATCGAGTTTACAAAGTTCCATCCCCTTTCGCGATCTACGTTCCCAGCAGTTCGACACGCGAGGACGAATCGAAACAGTAGTTCTTTGGTTCGTCGACTTCGATTCGAAGCTCCTTCGTAGTCCATCCCCTTGCATTTTGTTCGCGCAACAACGGATCGATTATTTCCGACAGAATGTATGTACGATGCCCGTGAGTCACCGAGCACTTGGTTTTTTTAATACAGGGAGACTTTATTTTATTTTGTTTTTGTGCGCGTGATTATGATTTTAGACGTATGTCAAACATTCGGGTGATCTCGAAAAGTTAGGAAGTAATATTATGAATAGAATATAATAGAAAATAGTAGTAAGTAATATTACGAATAGTAAAAAAAGTAATATTATTAATAGGTATACCTATTTAGTATCGTAATCCTTGAAAATCACTGTCCACCCCTTAAAACTAATTCAAAATGCAAGAGGAGAATGAGAAGATATGTTCGAAATTATGAAGTCATTTGTAGAAAAATGTTATAATGAGATCGTGCTCGAGATCATTAGAAAACGTTCGAATGATTCATTGGCAGACTATGCTCATTTCTAAATAAGACTGCTGCATCAGTATAAGCCAAATACGTAGAATACAGTTCATATTACGTGTACCAATAAATAATCCACTATATTCAGTCAAGTTCAATGCTGTTTTAATTGGAATGCTTATAAATAGTATATTTTATTTCAATATTTTTTTTTAATTTATTTCATTTTATTTAATATTATTTATAAGTATGAGATTAATTTTGAAAAGAGATTGGATATACTCGAGGAATTAAGAAGCTGATACTGTTTAAGTGATATTTGTCCTGATTCTTGAAAAAGGTAGTAAGGTGTTTCAAATTTAAACTGTGTCATCAGTTCATTTAAAATAAATAGGGAATTACTTATTGTTACACCATATCCTTCGGAAAGTAAAGAATTAATAATTGGTCTTACCACAGTAAAAATTCCTTTTTCTTTTATATCTGTTGACATTAGTGTTCGGTGACCGACGGAGGATAGTATACGTATCGTAATTAGGGATCTAAGACACAGAAGGTTCGTGTACAGAACTTTAATGGAATCAGAGTAAAATGCTCGCGATACATGCCCCAGCTACCAACAATGGGAAACACACAAATCCTGTCCGCGTTTGTTACATTGTTCGATACCACGCCCACGAGAAATACAATGCAATTAATGACTCAGCGATACAGAGGTGTACACCGATAGAATCTCGTGTAATATTTCATTCTTCAACGCTGTTTAGAGAACTATACCGTAGAACCTTCCAATCTCTCCGATTATCCCGATAGAGACCGTTGTAGATCTGATTACAAATCAGCAGGACAAAAGAACAGAAAAGACATCATTCATCGATCAAACAAGATCACGATTAAAGGAAAAAAAATTGAACACATACATTACCGCAGAATTTTCAGTTTACTCTAGATCGTTGTAATTTACGTGGCTAAAAGAGCCATTTAAGTCGTTAGTCACCGTTCAACTTCCGTGAATCTCTGGTAAGTGTACTTGTATTCTTACACGTGTACTTTCTGTTAGAGTGTCTAGTATCCGCAGCATTATCAACCGAGTCGTTCGATCATCCCCGTCGCTACGAATCAGTCGATTAGCTTCATCGATCGATCATCCATCCGTGTAGAATGCTAGAAGCAAATGTAACGTTTCATCTCGTACTGTTCATCAACATTTTCGAGAAACAACTACGGTCGGTTGTGTTCCCATAGTCGTGCCAAGTCGATTGAAATTAATTCTTTGCACCTATTCTGATTGGTAAATAAATATTGCTAATGAATAGCAAACTGCCTTTCCAGTCGTTAAGTGTAAAATACAAAAATTATTAAATATTCGTAAGTGCTAGCTTTTGGAATATTTTCTGTTTACAGGATGCTGAGAACACAGATCAAAACTTACAAGAATATCTTTGCTTGTTCCATGAAATTATATTCCTATCTATATTTCGTTGTAAAATGTTATTCTGAAATATTAAATTTAGTTCGATTTAGGTATCAATTAATCAATCGCATTTTTCACTTTCGACGAATCCTTCTGTAAGCAACTGGTGCAAAGAATTGACATTGCAGAAAACGAATTGTTGGCCAGGAGACGTTCCACGGGTCGAATAATCGTTTGCACGTGCTTCTTCGTCGAGCAAGTACATTTATACAAGCATCATGTGTCGTGTGGTTGGCCATCACGCGATTGACTCTCCCTCCACTTCAGAGGAATTCAATCGAAAGTCCATTAAGATCGCACGGCAACTTGTTGTGGCCCTCGCTGGCACATACCGGTTGCCACTGTCAAAGCTAAGCCAACTCTATCGGTCCGGCTACGTAAGCTAACGCCTGACCAATGTCCTCTGTGCGGTGAAAGCGTTTATCGAAATTGATCTGCTCCACCAACCTAATATACGACCTGATCTGCTAGGCATAATACTGTCGAAATTTGTCGATATCGAATATCTGTCGTTTCTTTCGCCCACTCTGACGTCTTCTTTGCTCTTGATCACGTGCACTCTAGAATAACGTTCAATTTTTAGTAATCTTTATGACAAATAGAAAACAAAATTTCTGTCATCCGTTGAATCATGTTAAGATTTACTTATGAAAACGCACAATACAATGTCAAGAGTGATTTAAAGGATGATTAAAAAGGTTCGGAATGAAAATGAAAAATGGAAAACGTGTAACCGTACGTTGAAGGAAAAACACTGGATGCAGCTTTCCTTTGCCGCATTGAACAAATTGTAGACTTACTTCGTTCAGTCCCGCAGGCTAGGTCGTTTGAAGTTCCCAGTCGTTCAAGCGAAGCACATAAGTTTCTTTGCCATGTGAACTCGAGGTCCGGTGACACAGCAATTCTTCTTCCGAGCTTTTCAAGAAGTTAAACCTGTCCAGAAACCAGCTGGAAATTGTAATTCTCCGAGCAGACCTTGTACGTTCCAATTAACCACCGTTGGACCGTTTCCCTCGTTACGTTTCGTGAACCACACTCGGTAAGAACGAGCAACATAAGAAGCGGATTATCTTCATTCATTCTGTATTTCTGTGTGGGTAAAGTTGTTGTAAAAGGCGGACGCCATTTCTCCTCGCTTGCATTACGCTGTGAGGAATGAAAATGGCGGCGCTGCTTAGCCTAACTCGTTACATTAATCTTCATTTTATCATAGAAATTCTACTGTCTGACAATAAAACAAAACAGTAGAATTTTTATTAGAAAACTTTCCTCCTCGATTTTATCCACTTTTCTGCAAATTCTTCAGCGTAATTCTACTGTAGGACAATAAAAGAAAACACTAGAATTCGTATTAGAAAACTTTCCTCCTCGATTTTATCCACTTTTCTGAAGATTCTTCAGCGTCAGATAATTCAATTCATTACGCTGTAAGGAATCAAAATGGCGGCGCTGTTGAGTCTGACTCGTTACATTAATCTTCATTTTCATAGAAATTCTACTGTCCGACAGTGAAAAAAAGGTCTACAATTTCGTTGTCCAAGAACTTTCCTCATCGATTTCGTCCAATTTTCTACAAATTCTCTTCAACCTCTGATAAGTCTATCGACTTAAACCGTCGCGCCCGTGGAAAAACTCCGGTTGCCGTGAACTTTCTCGGAGGTTAAGCTCGAAGTTGGCGATGAGCCACGACGCAACAAGTTTTCTTATTTCGGGCTAACAAGCTGCTCCGAACGAAGCCACGTTAATTCCATCGTCCCCGAGGATTAACAGGTGGCGTTAGGATTACGTAGCTGGTGTTCGTTGCGTCGCGATCGATCGGATCTGCGAGTGCATTTCGGGACACAGCGCGCGTGGATTATCTCTGTCGAATGAGCTCGACGGTGTTGAATTCAAAGGGAATTCCAGCTGTGACAATACACTCGTGGATTTCCTCTGTCGGTTCCCCCGTTATTCTAACGCAAATCGAAACGCGAGCCAGTAGATATATCCACGATTTCGTCTCAAATATGTGTCACAAACGCTTTCATTATTCACTGGCCTCTACGTATCACCCTGTGTGTCCTAACGAATTCTACGCCTGTCAGAAATCCGTGTTTCGATAATATTTAAACGCTCAAGAAATGCCATCGAGAGAATTCGCCTCTCTTAACCCCTTGCAAAACAAAGACAAATATTCGTTTTTCTTTGAGTCGAAGTGAAATGCTTCTGGCATTAATATTTAACATTTAAAGTAAAAATACAGTTACGATAAATACAGAATTCCTTTCGATTCTGGGAAACTATCGACAACAATGTAATCCTGGAGTCTGCAGTCGTAAAAAAATCGTAGGGCAAGGGGTTAAGACTCGGTGGTCTCATCCCTCGGCGTTATTGTTATTTACCGTGCCCATTTTTCACGTCGTTCAAGCAAGCCTGTCCACGCCGCGCGACTCTTCATGGTATCTCATTCATTCGTCGTCCCACATTCCCCCTTCCACTCCAAAGCCACCAGCCGTTATTATTCTCTCTTCTGTCGCTTTTATTCCACCCGTCCTACCGGATTCACCCGTGACCCAGTCCAAAGCTTCAGCCACGATCCACGCGCATCCACGTTCACCAAACTGGAAGCTCATCCCGCTTGCGCAAACCTACAGCCTACTGAACAGCACGTGATCGTTAGCCAGAGAAAGAGAGGCTGCCTACAGCGTGCGATCTCCATGGATCAGGAGTATGGAAAGAGAAAAAGGAAAAAAAAGAACGCTTTGCTTTCACGTTTGCCGCGAGTCATTTAGCCGAGATTGCCCCTAGAGGGGGGCAATCGTATGTTCCCCTTCGAGCTGCCATCGTTGTCTCGCTAGTGTGGCCTGAATCGCCGTTGCTGCTGGTTTCGCGTTTGAGAATGTCTGTCGACGCAAACCACGCCTCGAGACAGTCCTGCCACGTCCTTCGGCGGCCTCTGCAAGGTCCAACGGCTACAATGGAGTCTCAACGAGCCACCTGGTGACCGACAGAGGCCAAAATATCGATGAAATATGAATCGTGGAACGATCGACGAACGTCGAGAGTTCGGTTGCGAGAGGTTGTCGAAGGACGTTCCGAGTGACGCGGACATTGTCTTCTTTTCAGCACGACGTTTACAGTCGACCCGGACACGCACATAGACAGCCTCGAGCAGGCCGAACAGATCGTCCTTGAGGGTACCAGCAAGTGGTCCTGCAAGATCGCCATCACAGGTGACACGATACTGATACCTTAGCGACTTAAGAGTTTCTCCACCACCGAGACCGGGGCGTCCCGTGAACGGCGCCGCCGGTTCTCTCTGCCGTGTAAAATGTGACCTACACATGTATACACACGCTTTTGGTACACGGGAGTACGGGTGTGTCGATCCTGTCGGCCCCACACGATCGAGGGGAAATACGGGGAACGTTCGCGTGGACGGAACTTTGACGTTTGTCGAAATTATTATATTTAGTGTACCTGATAATCTATTTTTTTTTCTGTGAGGTTAGTAGTTGTTTCTATCGAAATCATGGATTTACATTGTTTTGTTTGTATTCTGTAATTACTTTCCGAGACCTTATGCCATTTTTATACAGTGAATGATTGGTAACGTGTTTTTAATTGAAAATATAGTGCCAGGTAATTATAAAGTATAGTGGATTACTTACTGGTACACTTAATAGTTTGTTCTTGTAGTTCTTTCTTAAATATTGTGTCATATTTTTTGACACTATAAAACAGTGCTTTGTAGAGTATAATTGTTCATGATTTAAGATTGTTGATAAAAAAAAAAAAACAAAATTGAATGTAGTTACATGATGTTAACATTGTTTTCATATAGATTAAATATTTTTGTTGAAGTAACAAAGAAGGTTTTTGCGTTTAAAGAAAAACGCGTACTTCACTTTTTCTGTAATGAGTATTCTATTTTCTTTCGTTCGTTGTAACACTATGTCACTTTTTAAAATAAGTTTTTGGTACAGTCACGATTGAGTAAAAAATTTTATCGAACACTAGATTTTTTTGTAGTTTATTCAGTGAAGTCTGAAACTCTTTTGACGACAACCGCCAATCTTCCGCGCAAACCGGAAGTCCTTGTATTTTCCCGGCCGGCCAAGGATCGACGTTCTTTTTCTGTTAATAAGGCACAAATTCACGTTTCGGAAGGTTTCATGTCTTTCTGCGCATGAATTACGACCAGATCAGACGCAAAACTTTTTCTAGTGAATGGGTAAACCATATTGAACGCAATGCACTGCGTTAAACCCTTGAGTTTGTGTACTCTGCATTGGAACAGGCATTAAAATTATAATCTCTGTTCTACAGTGGAAACTTCCGAGATCGATCAGACGTTTACCTGTCTTAATCACGACCTAATTTCCCTGCGATCAAACGTCTTTTGCGATTATTTTTATATCGCATTCAATCGTCCTTCGGAACGTAATGATTGAAAAATACAAGTGCATAGATCACAGGAGTCTGTATTTTTATCTGGACAATTACTTTTTTATCGTGTTGATTAATCCTAAAGACAATATATTTCTGGTGGAAATCGGGTTAAAATCAACTGGCGAATGTGTACCATTTATCGACCGGTAGACGAGCAGAAATACTGTAATCAATTCACGAACGAGTTTAATAAACACAACATTATGTAGTTATTTAATACAAAACAGGAAACATAATACAAAATACGCAATTATGAAAATATATTTGCATTGGCCTGAAGGTCATTCGATTGATTGAAATAATTGAAAGATTACTCTTTGAAAATATGAAATACGTCGATAAAACGAACGACAACCATTTCCATTGGACACCAGAGGCCAGTTTTTGCGTTTTCAGTGAAAGCAAGGAATAGAATAGCAACGTACAACACACAAAAGTGGAATGGTTTCATGGAGAATGGAAAAATACATGACGTTTCGCCGAAATAAAATCCATTTTCCAATTGCAAAACACTCGACCGAAAAAAGAATGGCAGTTACCATGAACGCAGTTAGAAATACATGGATCTGTATTCCCCGCGATTCGATTCCTGTTTTCCATGCATAAAAGGTGCGTTTATTAATTGGTAAACGTCAGAAATAGCATTATATCCCGGAGCCCCGGGCGACAACGAAAATCAATTGCTCGAATATTATCGAAGCCCGAAACGTCGAAACGGAAAACTTCCATTTCGACCAACAATAATTCCCACGAAGCGAAATACAGTAGAACAAAATTAGGAAGTCATTTTCCATTGGAATATTAATAAATCGTCCAACGATATTTTGACACAGCAGAGAAACAATTCGCAAATGGAACGACACGAAGTCCATGGAAATTATTTCTCAAACGCGGAAACAGATAAATTTTCAATAACTTCACTGAGGGATTATAAAAAGAATGGAATTATTACTACGATACGATAAAAAAAAAAAACTACTCACGAGAAAAACCAGAGAAACTAATTTCGCTTTGGAAGAATAATGGCTCACGTTCGACACGATCGTTAAAAAACTGCAGAGGTCTTCTGTTTCAGGGACACATGATCATCCGTAACTGATCCGCTGCAAAACGACATTATTATCTGTTTTTCGCTTTGGAGGAGAAATCACGAGGAACAGGAGGTTCGTCTAAAAATCGAACGCGTACATCGGTTGGATCGTGTCTATTGGAAAATGGATAGCCTCTATGATACGTGAGTCCTGAATCCGTGGAAAAAAGAATATCAGGAGATGATCTCCTCGACGCTGAAACAGACCGTGCAAAGGAGAAACTAACAGGAAGGAATTGTTTGTACAATTCGAAACCAAGATACACTCTTATCATTAACCATTTCGCTAACCATTTCGCTGTTATTGCCGACTACAAACGTTCCGAAATTTCCGTTCAGAGCTATACTGTTAGCACCTCTAAGCGTTCAACCGAAGGATCTACAATACTATGAAGTCAGAAATATATAATGTGATTTAAAAAAATGAAGGTCACCTTGCATTGTTATCCAAATAAAATTTTCTGAACATTTTGTGGCTGATTTAAAACTGACCAACTTTAGTTTAAAACACTTTTTCAAAATCGTGGTGGTACGTGGTAAACCCTGCATAAAAATAAAAACTTTGACACCTAATTGTCACATCAGAAGACAGTATGAGTCATTATAGTTCACAAGATCAGAATGTTGAACCATCGAAGATGAATACCCCATTCACCACGAATGTTTCCTGCCGAAACGAACTCTTTTTCGACAATGAGGCGTCTACAGAGCTTCTTCAGCTGTAATCACACGCGGTACCATTGAACCGGAAGTCGGGAACAGTGGAAGAGCCGTGGAAACACGGCGTATAAAATCGGGGAGGGAATTGGGCGAACACATCGATGACCAGCCTCGATTGAGCACAATTGAGCACGATCAGGGGGCCACAAACGAATGCTCAAGGGTTTCAGAAAAGGCCCCCCACGTTGTCTGAACTACACCGACGAAACGTATCGGACGAGAGGAGGCGAAAGGGAGAGGCTCGCGTGGAAGAGCCGCCCACCCCCAACCGAAACGATCGATAGTTCAACGTACAGGGAAGTGCAGCAACGGCTGCAGCGCACACGTGCGGTCCTTGCGGCCGGTGTTCACCTGTGCGCACCCCGTGTCGACAGGGGCCAAGACCTTACCTCGACGGCCGTTGCCGCCCTTCCTTCGTCCCTCGATCTCCGTCGAATCGGCAGGCTAATTGGCCGTCTCTTCTACGCAGGTGAGAGATCGATCGAGACTAGAGATGGTGTGCAGAATCACTAACAGTGATTTATCACAGTGATCCCACAATCACGATCACAGTCGTGATTTTTTTATCCTGGGTATAACAATATGATTTGAAAATAAATTACATTACCATTTGCGTTTTTAACCCTTTGCAATCTGAGTCTCTTTTATTGCGAATTATTAATAAGTACAGGATTGAGTAAGAAATGAAGAACTTGTACCTTTAATTAATATATATGTTATAGTTTAATTTAGTTTGTACTCGATCCATAAGACATGTGTAGATTTTATGATAATGGTTAAATGCAAATGGTTAAAAATCAGTAGAAAAGGTTGAAATTATAAAAGAATGATTTGTTATAATTATACAACCTATATGTTATGTAGTATATAGATTAGAATTTATAATAATTAATTTATTCGTTATTTTTCATTGTTCCTCAATATTAACTTTATACGACGTAACTCGTATTTTTGTTTTGATGTTAATATAAGGTATGTAGGCTATATAACGCATGCAAAGAACTGTTGTTATGTTTTCCACCAATCAGCAAAACGATTACGAAAAATTACGAATCACTGTGAAAAATCACCGTGATTGGGAACGAACGTGATCGAGTCACTTGTGATTCACAAGTAGCAGTTGACGCCATCTCTAATCGAGAAATGTTCCTCCCTTCTGGATTCACGGAGATACGGTCTGTTTGTCCACTGCGTCTGTGTAATGTCTAGCGGTTTCTGGTAATCACGAGAAACGTGTTGGTTTTTCGGTCGATCCGAGGAATGATTTCGACTGATTTAGATGGCAGTAAAGTATACGCTACGAGGAAGTTATTAGCGAGCGCTAATCCCCATCAATAAACTGGTACCACTTGGAATCGTTAAAATTTAGCGAAACAGCTTGTGGGATAAGGATAAACTGCGCGGTCTAGTAATGAAAATCGTGAGAAGATATGACCTATTCCGGGAATTATATGTGCGGGAAGGCAGCAAATTGCTGGGGAGAATAATATTAACGGTTAATCAACCCCTTCGAGTTACGGGCATGTTCTAACTCCCATACAGAATTCACAACGAACCTAGAATGGCCTGTGTAAGTTACGATTAAAGTTCCATAAACCGGTCAAGATAAAGGTTCTCAGCTCGAAGTAAATGGTTGTTTAGTATCCCAATGTTGAATAGTACCCTATTAAAAAGATTAACGCGTTCAAGACAACTTAAAATATTTCTGTGGGATCGGGAACTCCATACCCAACGAAGGAGCGAATAACATCTTTGGAAAATAGGAGGCTTCCGTGGAGCAGTGAGTAGAGTCTCTGCTTTCGGCGCTGGGGGTCATGAGTTCGAATCCCGCTTGGGCCCTTCTCATTTTTCCAACGCTTCTGGTCAGTTGGTTCGATTCGTAATAATTATTACCGTTCAGAAAATGTCCAATTGCTCTGCAATTCGATGAATCTCGTCTGAAAGATGATACTCGCTCGTAATTCTCTTGGTCAGAAAAACGTCATCGTCGAGACGAATCGAAGCCGAGTGGCGCAAATAAAGCAAGTACCCCGCAGCAAAACGACCCAAAGAAGAAGGATCCCGGAAAGACTTTCCGAAATTCGGTAAGCCGCCCCGTGGGAGCCAGGCGAACGATGTCGGGGCCTTGGGGGTAGAACAGAAATGGTTGGAAATTCCGGAAAAATTCGATTTCCTTCGTGGCGTTCTCGCGAGAATTCTCGACGCAACAGGAACGTAAAATCCGCGAGAGTGGTTCCGCGCCGTCTACGCGCGCACGAATTTACGGACGAAGGATGTGCACGTCAAGGGGAGGGAACGCCTGGCTGTTTTACATGACGTAGTGAAAGAATTGCCACCCGCCAACGATCGACCGGCTGACAGAACGAGAACCAGCTTTCCCGTCGTCGAACGAACATTCGCTAATTCGATTTTAGTGCGACGCCTCGCCGTTCGGGAAAGCATATTCGCGCGGGAAATAGTAAAATCGGAAAAATCCGGTACGTCGTACTCTGAGTATTCGCGATTTTTGCGAATGAAATACTGCTTTTCGAATCGGGATTAAGATCCACGAGGGATGTTTCCAAAGTTCTGGAATTTTGATCTGGGTGAATAATGCAGGGGTAATGATTAGACTGCGGATCCTTAGGCAAAATGGCATTTTCAGACATCCAGGAAGAATCAACTGTTGCCAAAATTGTAAAAATGTCCATGTTGTGGACGATTTCAGGATTTAAATGACTTAATGAAGAGAGACTCCTAAGAAGTTTTTTCAGGGAGCCTAGAGAATCTAGTTTCGCGTTGGGACAAGTGCATACAGTGAAACGGAAATTATATTGAACAGTTAGGATGTAATGTGAACGAAAATTAA
The DNA here is from genome assembly GCF_001272555.1 of Dufourea novaeangliae. Classification (NCBI taxonomy): domain Eukaryota; kingdom Metazoa; phylum Arthropoda; class Insecta; order Hymenoptera; family Halictidae; genus Dufourea; species Dufourea novaeangliae. Next base: position 3,263,123 of record NW_015374006.1, on the reverse strand, counting down.
GAAAATAAACAATGTATAACACAATTCTCAGAATTTCGGATACATCCCTCGTAGGTACATTTTTCTGAAGAATTTACCAAAGGAATATAAATACTTAAATGGTTACTGAATTTAAAGTCTTTTTGGTGGATCTTGTAATAAAAAGAAAGACTTAAACGTTCATTAAATTATACATTTCCTCATTTTTCTAACATTTGTCCCATGTTATTTAAAGTGAATTATTTTATGAAACAGAGAAATTTCGAGTGTAGCATGAAGAGTTTTTGATATTAGGATTTCTAACGTAAAAATTGTGTCAATGGAATAATAGAGGTTTCTATGAAGAAAACGGTGTATAAGAGGAGAATTAGATTTAAGGAAAAAGTACGTTCCATACCGTAAGTGGATTCGGCCTCGACGTTCCTCCGTGGAAAGGAAACGTGTACGGAACGAAAAAAAGGCGGGAAGGAATAAAACTTAACACGTATCCGCCCACCGGAATCCTCGCTGTGGTTAATTTGATTTCCCGTCGACGTTAGACCGTACGTACGTTCGAAGATGTACGGAATAACCTAATATGGAAACTTCGTTCTTGTTTCGCAGCAAATTCGACGACGCGATCGTGGAATGATGAAAAAGAAGGGTAGAAAACGGGCGTCGATGCGCTGGTTGCAGCGCAGGACTCGGTATGAATAGAAAAAGAAAAAAGAAAAGAATAAAGAACGGAATGGAAACAGGGAAAACAAACACGGCACAGTATTCCACGGCGAGATTTACCTTTTGACGATGGGAATACGAGGTACGATAAGCTCCTACCGTTTCAATCGTAAGAACGGGAAGAAAAAAGCGCCGACAGAACGATCCAACGTGCACGCAGAATTTTCTTCGCAAGGTCAAATCTACGAAAGCTCTTTGATCCTCGGGACTCGGCCTGGTATTTACTTACACGGTTTACCATAATTTTTCACTTCTAAAAACACTGCCAGCATGTAACTTCCAGCCGTCTTGTACGGTCACGGCAAAAGAGGAAACGGGGTAATCGCGTACTCGAGCGAGGAGAAAAGCGTAAAATTCAAAAGGAAAAATGCTTTAAACAAATATTCTCCGGTTAACTGATGTCAGTTACCTTAGAATGGAGTAACTTTTGCTGCTATTTCCGCTTTGATTTAAATCGAGAAACCGGTCGTTCGAGGCGAGAAATTGTTTTAAGAGCATTTCCAAAGTTATTATACAGGGTGATAAAAAAAAAACTGTATATAGTTACTATACAGGAAAACATTTTTGAATTTTAAGATAATTGAACCAAATTGTTTGTGGACTCATTTTTTCCAGACATTTCAAGGTCAGCGTCAGGTTTTTATAGATAATTTTATAATTTTTTTACGCCTGAAACGAATCCGGCAAGCATCATAAAAAATAATTTTTCTTCTTCTAAACCAAAGAAACATTAAGAAAATATCATTTCCCTTCATTACGACTGCATAGTTCTATTTATGACGTCTGCACTGATGGTTAAGCATACTACAAAATTTTAACGACCAATCAGCCAACGGTAGAATAATTTAAGCTGATCACGTTTCGTGGTCGACCCTGTATAGTTTCGAAGATTTAAAATGGAAAGAACGATAATGGCCAGGAAATGAATCGTTTTGTGGACAACAGACAGCAGGGTGAATATCGACAAAGTGAACAGATATAAATGCTCGGTTTCGCCAGAGAGGAAACTTTCGAGAGATGTGGCCATTGGGGTCACGGAAAGTAGCAGCAGCTAGGGGGAGGAAAAAAAAGGGTAAGCTGAAAACCGGACCGAGCAAAGAACGTCGCGAATTAAGCAGATGAACTCGCACGAGAACTTTTCGCATCGGGCTGGGGAAGAAAAAGGAGCTGGTTTCCTCGGGACGGGTTTCGAGCCGGCTGAAAGCGGAAGTGGCGGACAGGGTGGTCGCTGGGTAGCTGAAGATGAAGCAGCGAAACGAAGATAAGTAAGTAGGCCAAGTCGGAAGAAAACAAATAAAAAAAGACGACCGGAAAAGGAGCGTTTCGGAATAGACGACTTCTCATTGTTCTAAGTTCCTGCGCGCTTCCGGTGTGTTCGGTATTCCGAGCGTATACAGCAAAGGAAGACCCAAAGGAAACTTGAATAAAAAGTAACGAAACGGGGGTAAAAAAAGCGAATGGATTGCCAGGAAAGATGAACGAGCAATAAGACGGCTGAAACTTGAATTACGGAACCGGTGATCCTTCGAACTGCGACGGCTTAAAGTGAAAGAAAAATTCTCGCTGGCTTCTTATCGACGATCGACATATAGAGTCCGCGGTGACGAAGAAAGATCGAAAAAATACGGTAAAAGATCTCGGCGAGGTAAGCGCCAGAAGAAATCCTTGGAGGAAGATTTTTCTTGACCGACGTTAATTGCTCGTTTCCAGAAGAACAAAAAAGGACGAGCCGGGCTGATGCGATCTGTTCGTTTTTATGGGACTCGGTCGTTAAACGGTGAACCTTTTCCCGAACAGTTTGCTTGATTAAACCGCCCTGACCTTCGTGATTCGTTCGGATTAAAAAAACCGGGGGGGGAAACTGTGATTAACGGTGACTTCCGATCTTTATTCGTATTCGGATGGTGAAACGAATTAACCAGGGAACGACTGGATATTTTGTACAGAGGAATTTACTTTCGGAACCTTTCACTACCGTACAATATTTGATATAAATATATTTGTGGAATAATATTAATGGATACAAGACGGAGTATTATCAGTATATATGTGCTGAATTCACAGGATCGAAGTTATTTGGGATTTACTTTTTGGAAGATAAGTAATGGAACAGATGAAAATATTCAAACATAAAAAAGACGTTTTGTTGGAAATGAAAGTGAGTATAAAGTATCTATCCAAACCCGTGACAACTTGGGGTACACTCTACTGCATACTATACGTAAACAGTTGAATAAAAAAATCTAAAAATAAATAAACAAAGCAAAACAAAAATCGACCAAAAATACAATATACACGGTGTTTTCTTCCAGACGTATTTACACCTACTGCGTTCGTATTTTCAACAATTAACATTCTTGATTTTTATCTCATTGTTCTAAGTCCCTGTTCGCCACGTAGAATCCACCCTGTGAAAGTGTCGGACATTTTTCTTACAAACCCTCTACAAACGTCCAACAACCAACAAGACTGTGTACACATCAAACAAACTTCTGTACACATTATTTTATTACCACGTATTGCTAACTCGATTGTACCAACGTTCAATTGGACACGACCGCGAAGAATATACAAATTCCTCCTCTCGCGACCAAGACCACAGAATAGAAAGAACGGGAGCGTAATAATTCGCGTTACGACGGTAAATAAAAACGTCTCTCCATTCCGACTATGCTCACAGCATGGACAAACGGGATTGGCAATTAAGTCGAAGACACGGTCTGCGCTGGGCGGCTTAATCAACGAGTTAAATTGTGACTCGGTCCGATCTTCTTTCCATCCAGTCGTTCCTTGTTCCCACGACCGTTCTCCACGAGTCGTCGGGACAAATTGAAACGAGTCAATTAATACCGAAGGAAAGACGACGACGACGACGACGAAGAAGAGAAATGGGGGTCTCGCGTGCGGTGGATCTAGAAAGGAGGCTCTAGAGGGAAATAATAAAAATTCGAATCGACCAAGCTATTGGTTCGGAACAAAAGTGGAGGGATGGTAGAGGCGTGAAACGAGGGAAGCGATTTATTGGAAACGGCTGTTTCCATGGGGAAGGGAATTTTGGTAGTCACCTTGGCCACAGAACGATTACGACAATTAAAGCGTTTCTGAGGATGAGGGCCGACGACGGAGAAGAAGGTAGCTGGGGCCTTGCTGCGAGGAGGAGGACGATCATTAGAGTAATTGCTACCTCGTCGCGAAGCGGGTCAACAGTTTTTTTTTTCTCATTCCGGCCCGCCGTTTCGTGCACGTTGATGGATAAACCAGCCCCGTGACACGGGGCCCCCTTGGCCCGTCGATGGGAGCCTCGATACGCGTGAAAGCGATGTGAAATCGTGGCGAACGAGAGACGAAGGATAAACGTATTGACGTAACACCATTAGGAGTATTGAATATTGCAATATATTCCAAAGAAGCTTCGAAGACAGACGAGTGTAATAAGAAAATGATACGAATATCGAGGCGTTTCAAATTTAAAGCCTCAGAAGTGATAAACAGAGAAGAGAAAATGAAGAAAAAAAGTTCTTCGTCAACAAAACACTGTAATTCTTTTTCCGCGGCGCTCTCTTTAATCCAAACAACGAAAATTTTCATTCCCCTTGAACCACCTAGTGAAGTGTACCTTGCGAAATTTACGACTAAAATTGCTGAAATTTAAAATTACCGAATATTTTTTACAGCGAAATTGTTTACCTTTACCCATAATATTAGAGAGCTTAAAAATGTTGATTCTATCCATATTGGAAAGAAAAAATTCACTGCTTTTGCTTCGAATTCACAGGAACAATTTTCGTGAATGCGAAATAATGATAACTTACCCGGCGTTCGGTTTAAAATTGGAAGGAATAGCTTTCGGTAACGGGTGGACACGGCGGAGGCTCGTCGAGAGGTATCCATTTGAACGAGCACCAGCTGCTCCCGAATTTACAGAGCAACAACTTCTTTGCACGCCGGCCGAAGTGGACGGAAATTTCCGAATAGGCCCGGGCATCGAGGGAAACTAGGATAGCCGATGAAGGATGGATCCAGATGGAAGAGAGTGGGGGATATCTGGGTGAGAGGGTGGCACGGTAACAGTCGGCGTTACTTCCGCTTCCGCCCCAGTAATCAAATCTCCTGACTCAGTGGGCGCAAATTAAAATCGCTTCGACCTGGCGACAACCAAATGCGAATCCCAGCTGGCTTGTAAGGGCCAAAAAACACACCTCGATCTGGGAGAAAGTGACAAACAAAGGGTCTTTCATTATTAAAGTGTCGACTGAAATACATTTAACAGTTATAATGAATATTTATAATAATTTAATTTAAATATTATAATAGAGGGAGAATTGACTTGATCCGTTTAACGATGAGTACTTTGACCCTAAACAATTAGTTTAAATGAAAATCGCTGTAAAAGGATCGCGTGTATAACTGCATCTCTACTTTAATCTCCTGTCACGTGAAATTATATGAACATTTCGTTTTGGACGTTGTGCCAATGTTGTTCAATGTTGTTCAATGACAATCGAATGGTTAAAGATTACTATTTTTGAGACTTTTGTTCCAAACACTGAAACTGTTTTATGAGAAAATATTATCTAAATGTCTAAAGAAGAGGATAAACTGAAACCTTGTGAGACACTTATGATTGAAGCATCATTTGCCAACATTTGTCAGATATTGGAATAACGGAAAAACATGTCTATGTGAAACGATTCCATCGTTGTCCCTGGAATCGCATAAATTGAATTCTGTTTGTTCGGCCAAGTTACTGAGTTTGTCTTTGGACCACTCGGTAACATGTAAATACGAGAACACGCGACGAAGCTGGAAATCAAAATGGCAGAGTACACGAAACATCGCGTAAAATCGTTACCCGACAGTCAATATATCTGCACCTCACTGAATATTTCAATAATCATTAATTAGTAGTATTTTGTAATATTCGAAAATGGTCGTACGTGAATTACATTAAAAGACTTTCTTAGAACGATTATTATTTATACTTTACCGAACTTTGTGTCTGATCTGTTCGCCTCTCTACTTTTCGCTCAAATTCTACTTCGAGAATAAAACTGACCGCGACATTTTTCCCTGGAAAGAAAAACAAAACCGAAAGAACAGGTGGACGAATTGGAAACTGTTCATCCAAGACTGAACACAATCAGTAACTCATTGTATATTCCATTCGGTAACACAGACTTTAGTGTCTCTTTTTCTCCGATAGAGAATAGAAACTATCTACTTTCTTCCGCTTAGACTTTCATCTGATCTTTAGAACTCTAACTATAGTTTTACTATACTTTCTCCCCCGATACTTTCGCGGCGAGGATGAACCTAAAAATCTACCAACTAAGTTTGAAGTTAGATCGTGGTCTTGGAAAAAGGGGAAGGAAAATAACAGTAACTCCGAGTTGCAAAGTTAGTACTTTCAGCTGATTGTCCCATTAAAATCACAATTTAAAACCTGAAGATGGCGAAAGGATCTTACAATCTCTATTAAAGAAACATTAGTTTGCAAATACCTTTTTACTAAAACTGTTTGGATAGTAAAATATCTCAGCATATTCACAGATATTAATTGTTGATAAAAACTTCTCTGTTGTGTTGGTGTACCATTATTTATTTGAGTTGAAATCTAACCTAAATCATGGACGTTGTAACTGTCCCACGATTATTATTGCTGTCTGCTATTAATCCAAATTTACAAGTTTTGAACCACGTCTAATATTATTCTAAAGTTTCAACACCATGATAGCCCGTTTCATCGCAGCCTCGGGGCGAACATTCGTGTATATGTACATGTTTACCCTGTTTGTTTCTCATCAATTGATCTGTTGGCTAATTGTAAATTTGATTGGGGCAACCAGCTGCTACTCCGGGGCAACATTAATGTAATATTCCATGCTGCTTTTGTTGACATCTGGAAACATCGGCCAATAATGAATCTAAATAGGTCTGATTCGGAACCCATTTCCAAACGTGGCCATAATAGTTAAACCGAATTTTCCTTCCATCGTTACGACCACTATCCGATAAAAAAATTTGTTGTTATATTTTTGAAAACGCGTGACAAAGTTGTGGTACAAACTGGAAGAAACTAATATTCCAAATGGGAATACGATAACGGTGTTCTTAATTGTTTAAGCTTCATTCCCGAAGAAAGCTATTTCGAAAAAATCGACAAACGACATTTAACACTGAATACGATTAGATAAATTCAATTTGAAAATTGACTTCGCGGTCGGTAATCAAATAATCTCTCAAGTAAAATAGCCCGCAGTGTTAGACATGTTACAAGCGTATTTTCAAAAATTAATATCTCTGAAACGAAGCCTTGAACGTAATTTCGTCGTTCTTGATTTTCATTTCATTTTCCCATCTAGAATCCGCCCTCTGAAACTGTCCCATATTCTTTTACCAACACCGTCTATAAGTGACCAAATTCGTTAATTTATCAGATTTTCGTATTCCCAACAAGCTGTCCCGTTCACCAACCCGACAGAAATATAAACACGTTCATCTTCGATAGTACTAGCGTTAAATATTTACATATTTGCTCATCGATGACCCCCACGGACGGTCACTAACAAATCACTCGATCAACGTGTCAAACCCTGCGATCGAACGCAAAAAAATTCCTCCACTTCCGTTTCGTACCACGACTTTCGTCTCGCCGTGTACATCCTCCGTCCCGTACACCCGTAGCGAGTTCTAGAGTACGTTTTCTCTCCCCCGTAGAGTATCGATTTAGAAAGAGGACGCTCCTTTAGAAACACCCTCCGTTAGTTTGCCCGACGCGTAAGGGGCTCGAAGCGAGTTCGAGGCCTCGGTATCGCAAACGGGAAACGGCACACACGTACGTTTTTCGTTCCTTTATAGAACGAACGGCATACACACACACTCACGTTTCACGTTCGTCAATGGAACGAACGACAACCACGACACCGAACCGATACACACACGAGCGTGATCCACATTACACGAAAGGTACAGAGATCTGCGCCCACGAGTATTTCGCGGGTGAACACAAACAGAACGTGACACAAACGGGCGTACACACACGCAAACACGCACGCAACACGCACAGACTCTGTACGGGCACCATGGGAGCGGAGCCTGTGGCCACGATACCCCCGATTGATTGATGTGATTAGGGTACGAGATTCGACCCTCTCGTCGAGGACGAGCGGAAGCCACGGCCGATCGTCCATCCCCCTTCGAACCGCTGCAAACGGCGCGGCGAAATCAAAAAGGAGTTAGTAGCATGGGCATGTGTGTCTGTCCGTCTCTGTCCGAAATCGCAGCACGTTCACGTCGAATCTAATGATAATATGTGTTTATATATGTCTGCTGTGAACGTATACTTATGTATTATGTATATGTTTATAATCACTCGCGATCACGGTCTGCCTCGACGCGACGACGCGGGAGTACTGTTAGTGGAACCGTATTGAAAAGAATATTGAAGGATACGAATTCGGTACCGAGGTGGGGTAGAGGGTTAATCTCTTCAGTGGGGATGTTTGTGTTTCTGAATAGGCAAATTGGTAGAATTTTCAGTGGAAATGAAAATTATGTCTGTTGCTCTGGTACTGAGGTAAATTTTTAATGAATGTTAATTCAATTAACACTGATCGTACCGACCGTCAAATGACCGGTTTTAAATACTCTTTACGACGTTTAAGTCTCGGCACGGTTAGTGTTAACTAAACATTATTTAGTAATGAATGTAACTCTTGTAATGAAAAATGCCATATAGAGACCATTTAATCTTACATCTAATAAAATTTCGTACAGTGTTCATCGAGTGCCGGCATCAAAACGATCATTTCACGTGGAACAACCTAATATAAAATTTGAAAATGATACTAGATTAATATTTCGCTGTTCTCTTTTTTTTTTTTTTTTTAATATTTTCTAATCTGATCCTCAGCTAGGGTGTGTTATTTACGTCGGTCGTTGGGGGGTGACAAGGTCGCTCTGCAAAAGTTTCCTTAAACGCGTCGTTTTTTTTCCCCCCCCCCCCCACCGTTGTTCTCTCGAATTGCCACGCCGAGCCAGACCGTAGTCGTATAATTGTACCTAACCCACCACGACTCACGCCGAGCTTCTGCACGCTTACGAGGTGGCTGCCAAGAAACCGTGACCTCTGAGTGCTCAGTTCGATGGTTGTTACACTGTTAGATGTGCATGAGCCTATATCGGTTACGATAAACATAAAAAGGGTAACTTGTACACGAATGTTGATCGGTTCTCATTGTTTCGAATCCCGCCTCAATTAAGTATACGTTAAGCACAAGTATTCGGAATTTTCCTTAATATAAAATACTTTCTCTATTCCTAAAAAAATTACCTGGTGTGTTAAGTTAATAAATAACGTTCGGTGTATATTTCAATGATCTCGTGTAATGTACGATTCATTGGTGAACTTTACGGTTTTTTTTTTCTGGTGTTCGGTGTCGTTACGCGGAAAGAAAAATTGTTTAACCATTACGCATTCTTTCATGCCACCCTGAGTTTAAGGTAAAACGTGATTTAACGAGAATGTACCCGCCTGTTGTCCATCATCCAAGAACACGAACACAAAGCGGAGAATTAAAGTGTAAAACGATTTAATTTTCTCCGCGAGCTTGCGTTCCTGAAAAACAAGAAATGCTGCTTTTGACGCTGCCACGCGAGCACAAAAGCGTGTGCAGAGTTCAGAAAAGGTAAAACAACAGTGGGTTCTATGAAAATGTTCAAAACGATGCTCCCAATTTTATGCTCTGGGGAATGTTTTTTTTTTTTTGGAGCCACGAATGTTCTCTCGCTTATAATGTACCTTTGTTCACGAATCGCTTTTAAGTTATTTCCGAGCGAAATGTTATCCGTTCTACGAGTAAAACCGGTGGAATTGCTTCGAAAGCTGATTCAACGATCGTAGTTCTACGATCGAACTACTATCACGACGGCAGTACGTTTTGAAGTCCAGAAGGAAGTGATTTCGTAACGGTGTAACTCGATCGCGTAAGACAGTAAACGTATATTGTCTGATCTCTCTTCAAAGTCACCGTTCAAGACTTTGCCATAAATCTGTTGATCCTACTTGAAACTCTCGAATATTACAAGAACAACCGATTAGAGAAACAAAAATGTTTCTTAAACATTACGAAGAGTATCCTAATAATACTACTTAACAACTTTCAAATATTCAAAGGACAATAGAGTAGACAAACAAAATTCCATTCGTTTTCGATGTTCATTAGACTTTACATTACGTAGGTTATTCTGATATAATCGTTGTAAAATTCGATAAATCGTTGGAAATAGTAAAATGGAAAATATAGATTCGAATTTGTTCATATAGGGTCAGTTTTTGAGAAAATTGACCATTCGTCGGATAATTTCGTGTTCTCGAATGGATCTCGGTTAACGTGTCTGGTCATTACATACTATTTCTACTTACTACAATCATCAAACTACGAGCAATGAAAAAAAAACTTATAAATTAATTTCACATCAGAAGTTTACATGTATAACAATTAAGGAATACATAAGTACATTACCTGAATTCGATTTTATCTTAGACAAAAATTATACTATTCAGAGAATAGTATAAAGCAACAATTTATTAAACAGTGTACAAGGATTAATAAAATCAGGTTAAAATTTCTTGAAGACAACATCAACCTAGTAAAAAGTTTTAGTAATCTGAATTGAAGTAAACTTTCTCCCTAACGGAGTCTCATACGACGAGATCTTACTTTATATTTTTCGCACATTTTTTTGCACAAGAAATCACTCGTTACCGATTACATCAAGATTACCGTAACACTTTGTGTAATTCTCTGTAAAAGTGGTTCCCCGATTATCTTTGATAACACGTGTTTACATTGTCTCCGGGCAGGCAAACGGATCTGAACGAGTAGAACCGGTAAAAGTTTAATTGGCTCACGAAGGGCGCGACCCAGTTTCGAGACCCGTAACTGATCGTCCATACGGTTCCACGGGTAGATCGAGCACGCGAAACGGATCGTAACAACGTTTTAACGCGACGATTCTGAAAGCACACGCTCTCCAGTCCACGTAGAAGGTTCTGCGCATCAGTTTCGTGATTTTATTGCTCTTTTAGTGGTTCCGCCCAACGATCCGCTACTTCCTGTTTACCTCGTTCGCTACCTTGAACGATGTTCAGCTTGCGACTGAAGCGACACGCCAGGAATACCAGGAGAAGAAGAAATAAATCGATTAGTTGAAATGGATTTAGTGGTCTAGAGTCGTTGGAAAATAAATTGTCGAAAGTAATAGGTGGTTGGAAAATAAATTGTCAATCCAGATCCACATTTTTGGAGTAATAGATTGTCTGTTTAGATGATAATTTAAGTCTATACGCCTTTGGCGTAGACTGTAATGTAGATCAATGATTCTTCGTTGATGTTGAAATCAATCGAAGGAATCTCGTTTTTGGTCAGTAAAGATACTTCGTTAACGGGGATTAGAACTTACGGTTGAACTAACTACGCTGGAAAAAAGGTTTATTTTAAAATGGAATAAGCATCGATATACTGCACAGTTAAGAATTTTCACGGGGAACATAATAAATAACTCAGAAAATCGAGGGAAGAAAAATTATCAATGAATAATTCAAATACGAGGCAGTATGCGGTTTTCGTTCGATTTCTTGGATATGGCGGCAGGTGACAATTTTCCTCGAGATACTAGAACAATCGTAAATGTTCTATCGATTGTCTCGATTGTTCCCGGTAAGTACAGAAACGGATAAGAAAATGATGAGGGACCGAGGCTTGGAGAAATTTTATTTCGAGATGTTTCGGTATTGTTTCGTGCGCGTTTCACGTCAGGCAATCCTTACCAAGAAGACAATTAACTAACAATCGATTCCCGCGTTAACTTCCACAGTGATCTGCGCCCAGGGACTGATCGCGAAAGACAAGAGCGGCACGTCTGATCCTTACGTGACGGTCCAAGTCGGGAAAGTGAAGAAGCGAACCAGAACGATGCCGAGGGAATTGAATCCGGTTTGGCACGAGAAGTTCTACTTGTGAGTAATCCCATTACCATTCGACGTACCCCGTGAAATATGCGTTTCTCCACTGTTTCACCGTAATGGAGGAGAGACAGACGAAAGGAAAATTAATTTCCAGCTTACGTGTATCGTGGCTGCTGGAGAACTCTCGTGGAATCACGAACCACCGCCAATTATTACTCGCTATTTACGTTTTGCAGAAGCAGACGATGAGGTTTCTTCTTTACGTACAAACGATAAATCGAATTATACACTTCGTGCAAAATAATCTCAGGCCTAGTTTAATTGAGAATCCTCGTGTTACGTAAATAGTAACATTTTAACATACAAATCTTAGTATCGAAACCTCAAGGACAAGAAAGAAAAATGATAAAACTAGAATTTCAAAATTTTCTACGATAGATTCAATTATAATTACAGGGATAATTGTAATGGAGAACCAATGTAATATTAGTATCGAAACCTCAAAGACAAAAAAGAAAAATGATAAAACTAGAATTTCAAAATTTTCTGTCAGATTCAATTATAATTACAGGGATAATTATAATGGAGAACCAATGTAATATTAGTATCGAAACCTCAAAGACAAGAAAGAAAAATGATAAAACTAGAATTTAAAAATTTTCTGTGATAGATTCAATTATAATTACAGGGATAATTATAATGGAGAACCAATGTAATCTTAGTATCGAAACCTCAAGGATAAAAAAGAAAACTGATAAAAATAAAATTGTTTGTGTTTGATTCAATTATAATTATAAACTATAAGAGGGAACCAAAAGAAGATTATAGGTTTAATGTGAGTCAGTCACCGGTAAATTCATTTCTTGTCCGTAGCGAGTGCCACAATTCGTCGGACCGAATAAAAGTGAGAGTCTGGGACGAGGACAACGACCTGAAATCGAAGTTACGGCAGAAACTGACGAGGGAGAGCGATGACTTCCTCGGGCAGACGATCATCGAGGTGAGAACGCTCAGCGGCGAGATGGACGTCTGGTACAATCTGGAGAAGAGGACGGACAAGAGCGCAGTGTCCGGCGCTATCAGGCTACATATCAGCGTGGAGATCAAAGGGGAGGAGAAGGTCGCGCCTTATCACGTCCAGTACACCTGCCTGCACGAAAACCTCTTCCACAGTCTGTGCGAGAAGAACGACGGAGTTGTGGGCCTGCCGCAGGCGAAAGGAGACGACGCTTGGAAAGTGTATTTCGACCCGCCTGGAGAAGAGCTTGTCGACGAATTCGCGATGCGATATGGTATCGAGAGTATCTACCAAGCAATGACGTAAGTGAAATTCACATTTCTAGTAAGGGAAAGGTGTCTAAAACGATCCGTTCAAGACGGAATTTATTTAAAAAATACAAATGCTCATTCTTTAAATAAAAGTAAAATAGTTTTTGTAAGTTAGTCTATCTATCTTATCATTGGGTTAAATACAATTTAGCTACGTGATCAATTATATGTTTCATTCACATTTCTTTGAAGGCATACTTAAGGATCATTTTGTAATGTATGTGTATAAAATGATCCCGAGGCATTATTTTACACCTACTGATAGTAAATACGACGTACATTAAAAAGTATTTTAGTTATTACATTTTATTTAAATAAAAACAGCTTTGACGCGTTGTGTTTTTGTTTCATACTGACGGGGCATTGTTGTAACTAAAATAAAAAACAATAATATAGCATATCGGTTAGGTTGAGTTGTATAATTCACTCGATTATAGTCCACGTATATGTAAAGAGCACAATTGTTGACATGTCTGCGATAATGTGACAATCGTTCAAAGAAAATCTATATTCTGTAATTACCAAATTTCTTTACGATCATTTCAGGCATTTCCACTGCCTTTCGACGAAGTACCTCTGCCCAGGTGTGCCAGCAGTAATGTCGACGCTTCTGGCGAATATAAACGCGTACTATGCTCATACCAGCGCGAGTTCCGCTGTTTCAGCCAGTGATAGATTCGCCGCCAGTAACTTCGGGGTGAGTACGGGGTCGAACATTGAACACTACGTTTATTCAAACGGGAGGAAAAGAGATAGGCGGAGGGTGAATAGCTGGAACACTGTGATTGAGAAATGCTCCTGCAATTTCCCAGTAGCCTAAACCATCCATTATTCCTACGCCGGTTCAAGTTGGCTGACCAAGAAACTTTAGAGCACACGTGCTCTCGTAGATCTATCAATTTCATTCTGAAACCCTCTATTAAGTTCCCTGTTTCTTCCATTTCTAATTTATCCTTTTATCTAGAAGAAGAAAACACTTGGGCTTGGAAATTCGAAACGCAAGATGCAAACTGCTCGCGTGCACCTTCGAATCTAATTAAGATTTTAATTAAGATTTTTCATATCTCAATTGCATTACGCCGATCTTGGGGAGAGATTATTTACGCTGAACCCCGAACGAGTGTCAACAATAGAATGACAATGTAACATGTACAGATTTAATTGATTAACTTGTTAAGTATTTCTGTGTCGTTAAAAAAGCATTTCGGTTATAGCGTAGCGCTATCGAATATAGAACACAGATTTTGTTTTTATGCCATTCGTGTCAGAGAGTGTTTTTACTAAAGTAATGGAAATTTTTCAAAAATATTGTTGGATGGAGACAAATGCTGTACCTGTTTTCAACGTTCTTGAATTATGCATGACTTCCCCTTTCCAAAGTGGACACGAATATGATCCAATAACTTTGTCTTCGTTGAGGATCTATAAAAAAATAGCTGAAGTTTCTCATCGGCGAAACAAGGTCAAATGAAACTTACAGCGTATAAAAGCTACCGTTACAAACAGTATCAACAAAATAAAAGAATCCAGATGAAACATAAAATTCAGAATTTTCAACAATGTCAGCGTATACAAATGAAGCAGATAAAACATTCCATAAAAAAAAGATTCTAATCTATTTGTACGATGCAATTAAATCCAAAATTTGTCATTATTTCTGAAGGAGAATTTTCTTTCTACTATATTCATTTGTTGTACGTAAAACATTGTCATGAGCTTCATAAAGAAAGGACAAAGGAAATTCTTGCAAGCAAGAAAGCTCTATTGATCGTGAAATATTAATGGAAATACCATCTACGGAAAGAAAGGGAGTATTCGACATCATCTTTATTGATGACATCGTCGGGTTTGGCTTCCAACCATGTCTGACCTGGTACTTGGTAAATCTTTTCCCAAGGATCAGAAGCTTTTTTCTCCGTTCGGATTTTCATTTTTCTTCTTGATCCCGAATATCCACAGATTCTTTTCCCGCGAACACCTTTGGGAACAAGAAGGTCAACTAACCATAAACAATAATATTGGCTTATTCAACTGAATTATCAAGGGAAGTCTGTTACGTCTCGAAATAAAATGAGGGTAAATAGTAAGGGTAGCCACTTTTTCCAAAAAATGAAGGGGAAAGGATAGTGCGAGACTTTTATGTGGAACTAGGAAACAAAAGGACTTTTATCTTCTTGTAAATACAATTTAATTAGATTAAAATCATATTTTAATTAAAAGGTACCTGAAATTGATTTTTAAATCCACATTCAATATCGTAGAGATTTTCCCAATACGATTACCATTCCATTAAAATATTTATTATTTCGTTCACCCCACCACCAGCCGTGCAATTTATATAAATTATTGTCTGAGCAGACCAACGTAGGAGAACTTACAACAAACATTAATTTACATTTCCAGATTACACGTGATTATTAAAAAGAACTGTATACTTGATAAAACAAGCAAAAGTAACAGTACTTATTCTATAAACTTAATACCATAGGATGAAATTTAAAACAAAAATAAAACTATAATAACGCGTCTTTAACAATTTATAATTTCATGAATCAAACACATCGATTCACTGTTTCCAAGCCCACAACATGTCAGCCTCTTTTTCTAAACTTCCTTTCCGAATTTACTCCAAGTTCAGAAATTTACCGCCAAGACGGCCATAATGTGATTCCCGATCGTTCCACCCCCGTCCGGAAAATGGCCGCGGAAAGACCCGGAGGCTTGCCTCCCCGCAGTTACGGTTCGCCATAATTTATGGAAACTCGATACACACCGGGCGTAACACATTTTCCACCCGCTCGGTGTTCATGAGCCCCCTCGTCTGTGTTCCGTTCCAGAAAGAGAAGTTCGTGAAATTACTGGATCAGCTGCACAATTCCCTGCGAATCGATCTCTCGATGTACAGAAACAATTTCCCGGCGTCGAGCCAGGAGAAGCTGATGGATCTGAAGAGCACGGTCGATCTGTTGACCAGCATCACGTTCTTCCGTATGAAGGTCCAGGAATTGTCGAGTCCGCCGCGTGCCAGCACGGTGGTAAAGGATTGCGTGAAAGCGTGCCTTCGTTCGACGTATCAGTTCCTGTTCGAGAATTGCTACGACATCTACAACAGGGAGTTCCAGGTGGATCCGAGCGAGGCGAAACGCGACGCGGAGGATCACGGTCCACGTCTCGAGTCGCTCGACTTCTGGCACAAGCTGATCGCGTTGATCGTCTCGGTGATCGAGGAGGACAAGAACAGTTACGCCCCGGTGCTGAATCAATTCCCGCAGGAGCTGAACATCGGCCAGCTGTCCGCGGCCACTATGTGGTCGTTGTTCGCGGTGGACATGAAGTACGCGCTGGAGGAGCACGAGCAGCACAGGCTGTGCAAGTCCTCGGCCTACATGAACCTACACTTCAAGGTGAAGTGGTTGCACACGAACTACGTGAAGGACGTGCCGCCGTACAAGGGCGCGGTGCCGGAATACCCGGCGTGGTTCGAGCCGTTCGTGATGCAATGGCTGAACGAGAACGACGACGTTTCATTAGAATATCTCCATGGTGCCTTCAACAGAGACAAGAAGGACGGAGTGAGTGTCGTGTTTATTTTTCTTTCTCCTTGTATCTGCCACGATTCGACGGTAGCCGCATTTGGACTACAGTAAATCCACGATAAGTGTTCGAAGATTCTTCGACATTCAGAGGTAGAGGTCCCCGGGTGGAGCACTGATTTTTTAATTTGATTTATCACAGTGATAGAGCTTGGAATTCTGAAGATAATTATATCTGTTGCAGCTGCATATGACCATTAGTTTATGGAATATTTAATGTTCCGTGGCGACGACCCTTCGAACAATTATCAAGAATTTACTGTATGGCCTAGGTTGGATCACTAGTGTAAATTTGACTGTCTAAGCAATTTGCGCCGTATGATAGAAAATATGCGTTATACAGAGTGTTCTAAAAAGAAGGGAGAATCCGGAACATGGATATTCCTTATGTACATACAAATCGAAAAGTATTTTACCATCTTTTGGGACTATCTTGATAGATTGTACTCTCTTTTTGGGACACCCAGTGTATTAAGTTAGTCAATGGAATCACCACTATCATACACGTATTGTCTATTACACGGCAAAAATTGTTTACACGTGACAAGTTACAGTAGTAGTCCAACTTAGGCGATGATCCAAAATTGGCAAGCTTTCCCTAGATGTTTCGCTGTTGGAACATTCGAAGTTCAACCAAGTTCGATTTACTGGTGAATTATAATATCGTGAATTCTCTTTTACAGTTCCAAAAGAGCAGCGAGCACGCGCTGTTCAGTGTCTCCGTCGTCGACGTCTTCACGCAATTAACCCAATGTTTCGACGTGGTCTCGAAGCTCGAGTGTCCCGATCCGGAGATTTGGAAGAGGTATATGAAACGGTTCGCGAAGACCATCGTGAAAGTTTTGGTCGCTTACGCGGACATCGTGAAGAAAGAGTTCCCGAGTCATCTGAAGGAGGAACGAATTGTACGTGACATATCCCTCTGTCAAGGGAAGGCACAGAAGTGTCCCCCTCCGATTTTTATGAAACTTCGTATGTCTGTTAAGCAGTCAAAAAAAGGGATACGTATTTTTTCTTATAAACAAATTATACTTTGGACAATTTGTTAGCACCATATTATTCTACACAAAAAACCGTAAACCTCGTCCATTAAAAGTTTTCATGTATCTCCTCTGGTTTTCGAGATAGTACTTTCGGGTCGAAACTTCGAGGGGTGGTTCCACCCCTTAAAATCGCGTCCCAGCCGATTAAAAAAAAATACGCATCCCTTATTTTTGACTGTTTAACAAACATACGAAATTTCATCAAAATCGGAGGGGGACACTTCCGTGCCTTCCCTTGTGAGAGTTAATAATTAAAATTCCTAGAAGACATTATGACTGATGTATGACTGAAATAATTGTATTACAGGCCTGTATACTGATGAACAACATCCAACAACTTCGAGTACAATTAGAAAAGATGTTCGAGTCGATGGGTGGCGAGAAATTGGAGGAGGACGCGGCGAACATATTGAAGGAGTTACAGCAACAACTGAACGGCGCGCTCGACGATCTGGCGATGCTGTTCGCGAAGAGTCTGGAGCCGAGGATAACAGCCTCGGTGAAAGAATTAGGGGACTTGTTGCTGGCCGTCAAGGACGGTGGACACTCGCAGTTGTCGCAACCCGCCCAGAGGAACAACGTCGCCGTGGAAGCGGACGAAGTACTGCGACCGTTGATGGTTCTTCTCGATGGAAGCCTCTCGTTGTACGCCGAGTCGTGCGAGAAAACTGTGCTGAAGAGGCTGCTTAAAGAACTGTGGAAGATCGTCATGAGAATTCTGGAGAAAACGGTTGTGCTGCCACCTATGTCGGATAAGAGTGTACGTGTTCGATGAATTTAAGATTAACAAGAGATTTATTGCTGAGTAAAATATTTATTTGTCGATTTTACAGATGATGTTCAAGAATCTGACGGACAACGCGAAGAATCTGGCCGCGAACGCCAAGATAGAGGACATGTCGAAGCTGTTCAAGAACCACATAGCGGGCAAACCGGATGTGAAGAATGCTCTGAGCGGTGTGATGGTGAGTAATAGATTTAATTTCATTTTTATGTCGAAGACACAGCAGTGGATAAGGTGACCTTGATCTTGATCCGAGTAGAATGATATTACCGAAATTCTTATTTCTCCAGGATATTTCCAAGGAAGTTGAGAAGAATCTGTCGCCGAAACAATGCGCGGTTCTCGAGGTCGCCCTCGACACGATCAAGCAGTACTTCCATGCTGGTGGAAACGGCCTGAAGAGAACGTTCTTGGACAAATCGTCGGAGCTGCAGAGCTTGCGATACGCTCTTAGCTTATACACGCAGACAACGGACACCCTTATCCAGACCTTCGTGAAATCGCAGATCAACCAAGGTGAGCTGATATTTAAATACCATGCCTTTAACTAATACCTCCGTGTGCCTAAATCTTTTTCCCGTATACTGGTAGGTAACACGTATTTTTAATAACGAAGAATGGATCCTTTTTTCTGTTGAGAATTGTAAAGACTACAAAATTTTTCTATTTATTTCACTACTATCGCAAAATTTCAATGGAAGCCAATTACCTAAAAATCATGGATGAGAAAAAGAATATTCCATAGGGTTTCGAATTGGCTCTTGCAATAAATTCGCTATCATTCGCACCATAGCATTTCATCCAAATTCCGTCAGAAATTACTGTATTCGGTAGGACGTTAAATGATATCGTATCAGTCACGTTCCAAATCAAGTTTCATTTTCGCCACGAACACACATATACACACACACGCATTATGTCACCTCCTGGTTATTCATTGTCGAATACACACACGTTCGCAAAACCGGGTTTAGCCGACGTTACCGTTCCCTCTGTTGATCAAACTCCAACCGACGTAACGTGAATTGTCGCGACAGTGCCGCTGAACAATGCGTCAAAGCTACGTCAGCGTCAGCGTTCGATGAGCAGCGAGAGGGGTGGTGACGAAGGGGATGGAGCCGAGGGTATGGAAAGCCTCGAGGAACCCCTTCGCCAGAGCAAGCCCTCTCTCCGTCGAGAGAGTCGACAAGGTACCAAGAGAGCAACTGCTCTTAGAGCAGAAGCCTCGGAAAAACAATTCTTGGCTGATCCTCGGTCACTTTCGACATCTAGGCGCTCGTTTAGGACGTAGTTGGACTGTTCGTTATTTGCATTATTCACCGAGCTGTCTCGTAGGGACAACAAATTTCTTCTACACAATTTTATTCTCATTTTGTTTCTGTTTTTTTTTCAATTATCCAATACATACCATCGTTCTTCATACGATAAGACACGTGTTTAAGTTCTTTTTTTGTTTTTTTTTTGGTTCAGTTAATCGTTCCACGCGTTGGCTGTCATGCAAGACTCCTTTTCTCGCCGATGATACGAATCCTATGAACAAATTTTCAAAGTTTCTATAACACACATTCATACGTCATATACTTCGATCTAAAATCCCTTTGGTAAAGGTTGCGTTGCGGCCACCGCGTACAGATCCTTTCGGTGCTATGGCAGCTTGTAACAGTTTATCGTAACTGTATTGTAACTTAGAAGCGTCCAGATACAGCCAGTACGCCAAGACCTTAGACGCTCCGCCCGTTTCGTAAGCTAAGCTTCCTACAGCAGCATCAAAGTCAACTGGCGGTTTAAGGTCACAGGTGGACTGTTATATCGATTACATTCGATCCGTCTCTGGTATAAATTACAGTAATGAACCGTGACCTTGAACTGTCAATCGAGTTCAATACGACGATCGCCATAGAATCGAAAGGGTCGAGACAAGTCCCGAAGAGCTCTCGGTGAACGATAGTTGTATTAGGTAGCGCTGCTGCTGTCACTAATGCCGCTGTTGCTGCTACTACGGTGAATCTTTGCCATAATCTACAGTGCGCATCTTTCCAGTCATCATCTTCAAGGCTTTGATTACACACAATCACACACAGAGAGACACACACGTATCACAGATGTGAACTTTGTTCGATCGATCACTGGCCAGTTCACCGTAATCACTGTCCGACACGATCCATTCTGAAGAGAAAATCACCCACCACCAGCAGCTATACGTTCGGTACTATCTTTGTCGCCGTAAGCGTCGACCGATCACAAAAAAAAGTTTAGACATACTGAACTGTCGGGTGCAGCGTACCTGCACCACCAGCACATCGGCACCACGTATACACTACCTACCAAGGACAACAACCAAGATTACAGGCAAACTTGGTCAAGAGACGGACACGGGGCCATTACAGATATCCGTCTTTGCGATTCTCACGCATTCGACGAAGAAAAGACATTCGATTCCCTTAACCCTTTAAGTTGTTTTACTTCGTTTCGAAAACGTGCACTTGTGTGCTTAATTATTTTCAAGCTATAACGAGTATACTCGACTAAAAGCGGAGTAAATGCATTTGCTGTCGAATTGAAATAAATTCGAATAAAATGACAAAATTACTCTTGCGATTTGAGCGCCATGTGTTATCAAAGCAAAACTGGCTTATCAAACAGCCCTTGTGCATATACTGCTGCATATTTCTTTTGTTCGAGTGATTTTCTTTTCTTTGTCCTAAAATATTCTAAAATGTGTTGAAATTACAAATATGGTTTTTGTTTTACCTAAGTATTATTGTAAATAGCAAATGCAAATTTTTGTTCTGTTCAATAACGAGTACACTCGTCGTTAAAGAAAAATGTGGCATTTTTTCATGACAAGTATACTCGACGTGAACGTCGAAAGGGTTAACGCTTCGGAAAGGATCCTTTAATTCTTATCGATCCAAGACTGCACCTTCTCTGCTGAATACTCCAAAAGACAAATGTTTCATGCATACCGTTAGAGCATGTAATCTGCTCTAGAACATAGAATATTAGCATCTGAACTTTGAATATTAGCATCGAATAGAAGCGATCGAAGCTCTGTCTCTCTCTCTCTGTATCTCTCTCTATCTCTTTCTATTCCGTAGCGCCTAGCATCCGAGAAAATTGGTGAATTCGTGGAACGGTAAATCTGATCTAGCCTTTTTGAAGTTCCAGATACCGCAGGCTCGGAGGAAACTTCCGTGGGAGAGGTTAGCATCCAGGTGGATCTCTTCACGCATCCCGGAAGCGGTGAACAGAAGGTTACAGTGAAAGGTACATAATCGTTCTAACTACGTGAATCACTTTAAGTTCTCTAGAACATTCGTTAACCTGCGTATCTGGCGTTTTTCCAGTTGTTGCCGCGAATGATTTGAAGTGGCAACTCGCCACAGGAATGTTCAGGCCTTACGTCGAGGTGAATCTAATCGGGCCGAATCTCGCCGGAAAGAAGAGGAAACAATCGACAAAGTCGAAGAGCAATAACTGGTCGCCGCAATTCAACGAGAGCTTCGACTTGTAAGTAGAGAGCACGTTAAGACACGGATCGGTAGTTACTACCCATTACAATCAATGATCCTGTACAAATTAACTAAAACCCCTAGAATTGAAAGAAACCATTATGATTATTCTTGTAAAGAGCAAAACGAAAACAGGATTCGTAACTTCTGGGGTAAATAGTACACCCATACCTCGCTTTACAGCCTACATACGTTCCGGAAAAGTTTATTTTGATACAAACGAATCGATTATTTTGATACAAATCGATACAAAAATGCTTATTTTTTTTTGGCCGTATAACGAAACATTGTGGGCCGTAAATTGAAAAAGTGCCATTATTAAAAAAGGCCGTTATAGCGAGGTATAGGTGTACTTGCCAAAAAAATGTTTGACGAGTACTATTTACCCCAGCAGTTTTTTCTTTCACCCTTTTTAAATGGAAGTAACCATTAGCCCCGTGATAGCGTTCTCAGAATTCCGTAATAACTGATTGGTTTTGCTTCGCTATCCAGTATGATCGGCAACGAGCAACAGCAACTGGACTTCCACGAGCTGCACATCTGCGTGAAGGACTACTGCTTCGCCAGGGAGGACAGGCTGGTCGGTGTCGCGGTGATGCAGCTCAAGGACATCGTCGAGGAGGGCTCGTGCGCTTGCTGGTTGTCGCTCGGCAAACGGATCCAGATGGACGAGACCGGCTGGACGATCCTGAGAATCCTGTCACAGAGGAACAACGACGAGATCGCGAAGGAGTTCGTGAAGCTGAAGAGCGACATCAGGCAGGAGACACCGTTGCCGAATCCCACCTGAAGCGCAGATACCAAAACGTTAAAAGCCGACAGCGAGAAGCGATGATGCGTCCCTCGAGTTTGGAAAGAGCTCGAGGGGTGAGAACGGGAGGGAGCATTGTCCACAATGGGGAAGACTAAGAGAAGCGTTCGGCCGTTGTTGTCGAGAATATCAAAGGTCAAGGATCGTTGTCGTTGACGAGCAGTGCAACAAACACCGGGAACACACACGGAGAGAGACAACACCATATGTACAGAGAAAAGAAGGGAAAACAGAAAATCGCCGACGAGAACGATCGGCCAATCCCCGAGTCCCATTCGGCTCGTACCAACTCGTTCGAACGGGTCGAAGATTCAAGAAGGCAAGAACATCTTACTTCCGGGGTTTCCCGCACAGCCAGCTTCCGGTCGAGCGTATTCTTCTCTCTCTTTTTTTACGAATCACAGAGCTTTAGTCCCGTCCCTAACGAAAAAAAAAAAAAAAAGAAGAAACAAACAAAGAAACAAAAGAATCGATCGAATAAAAAAGGACGACAGATCCTTTGGAAGAGAGATCTCCTTAGAATATATCGAAGCGAACCACGTTGAAGATTAAGCGCCCGGAATCGTAACACGTTCGTCCATCGGTTTTTACGGGATAAAAACGAAGGGGAAAGAGAGGAAAGCCGCCGATTTACCTCCCGCCACACTTTCGAGGTGCCCGCACCAGGCGACCGGTTCGATAGAAACGAGGCTCGGTACGGTGATTCGGTGAACGCAGAGGAACACAACGGACTCTTATTCGATTAAGTGCCGTGAAGAGGGGAGGAGACGATGCCTCGGGTATCGGCAAGAGAGTGTTCCGTATAAACGTGAAACCGTGAAAACAGTGCTGCCAGTACGCAATATATTTGGTAATATTCGTAACGTAAGGGAGGAGAAGGAGGAGAAGGAGGAAGAGAGTCGAATTAGACATAAAAAGTGCGTCCAACGCGATTGTACACCTCGACATCCACGGATCCCAAGGCGAGATACGTCGCGCTGTCCTGCAAAATACGTCGACGCGCGTGAACGGAAGACGAGAACGAGGGATTGTCGTAACGAGTGAGGGGTCCGAGATAGCGAAATCACGATCTGCCGATAAATCCAGACCGCGGATTCTGGTCGCGGTGTTTTCGTGAAACTTGCAAGCGGGTATCGCGGATGCTGCAACGAGGCGAATGTAACGGATTACTATATAAATATAGACCCTCGTGCGAGACGACGTTTTAGGCCGTTTGTTCGGGAAGACGAGTTTACTTGTAGATAAACACGTGGAAACCACATTGTTGACGAAGAAGTTTTTTCTAATAACAAATTTAAAACGTAGCATTGCGTACGACCAATAGGCGCGTCGCGGGGCCGCTCGCGGCGTGCCGTTAGTAATAAACAAAATTAGGCATTGTAATTGTAAAGTACGTTCTTATCGTAAGGAATTAACAAGAGATCGTAAGAGTCTGATTGGTGTGGTGAATGACCGAAACGAGGTCCGCTCGAAGGCTTCGAGAGCCCACGTTACTCCGTGAATCAGTCCCCCGGTCCTGTCCCCCGGATTGAATTTTGAGAAGACAAAAAACAAAAGAGAGAAAAAAGCAATCACACAGTGCTGTCCGCCGTCGATCCCCGGATCTCTGTACAATATCATGAAACCGAGAGCCTCGGATCCAGGAAGTCCGTGTCGAGGATTGTGTCCGCGAATCGACGACCAACAAACGTTTTTCGAAATTAACCTTTATATCGTTGTAGCTCTATAGTACTTAAATATTCATAATAACTTCGACACTCTACCGACGACCATTGCTTTTTGTGTGAGCGAGCAAAAACCAAATGTATACACGAGAATGGCGGAACGCAAGCTCTTCGAGAACAAAGGGAGGGAAAGACACAAATGAGAAACGGACGTTTAATACTCCTCTGTCTGTTCGCTCGATATCTCTCATCGATATTACTCTTGTATATAGATCGGATATCGTCCATTCGCGGAGAGGATCTCCAAGCCGACGATCTGGTCTGTTGTGCTCTCTCAATCTCTCGTACAAGACTTCCCCCTCCGTCGAAGATAAAGAAACACGGGAATCGAGGGCGTACGCGTTGAACGATCCCTCTTCGATCTGCCACAATCTGGACACGATCCACGTTTCCTAGGATTTGTCCTGAGACACCACGGATGTCCTTTCCGTTTCGCCGTTCCCAACGTCGTTCGAAAGCGACGTTTGTCGCCCCCGGTCTTCGCCTGCCCCCCCACGAACCTTCGATCGGACCTCACGGAGAAAACGTTCGAGAAAAAAGATATGCAAAAAAAACAGGAGAACTAATAATAACACGATGATGCACACACACGACTTTGAACCTAATGAATTTCATTCACCGGCCCGTTCGCGGCCCGGCCAGATATACAATTCCAGATGATTACATGATTATATTCAAAAAAGTTTCTACTACGTAGTACGTCTAGATTAATACTTACGTATTGTGTATAGTGTCTAAAAACGCTGATTGTAGGCTGCGAGCGCGGGATTTTCGTCTGGAGCAAATAACGCGAACGAGAGAAAAGAGAGCCACCCAGGAATAGCGTGTTCGGCCATCTTAGATAGAACCAAGGTGCTTTCCGTTAACCAGAATGACACCGTCAGTCGTGACTACACGCGACACAGGTCAGGCGCAAGGGAGTTTCGACGTGTTAGTACAATTTCATTTACGCTTGTGGAATTACCCTTGTCGCGACGACACGGGCGCGAGACTTTACGAAATTTCTCTCTTCTAACAACGCGATTTCACGTACTCGTGCGTGTTCCTCCGCGACCTCGTATCAATTGAAAATATCATAGGACAGAATAGAGACACGAGTTTTTAACCTGTTTTGTTCGTGATACGCGCCAAGACGTTCCGCGACGCGGTTAGAATCCCGTTTAGATCCAAAAAGTGCCCAGATCTGTGCCGTTCGATTCGAAAATAAAAAGAAAATATAATCTCCTGACGAAATATTCCTCGAGTATGAAACGTGTTCCGTGTCGTTCATCAGAGACACCCTAAGGTTCATCGTGTGATGTTTGAACTGTGTGGTTGCCTGTGGAACGAACTTGAACACGGTTCCGAGCTCGAGAGCATTCACACGTTGTCGAGGGGGAGGGGGGTGAGAACCGATAGGTGTCATTGACGTGAACAGATAAGTCAAAAAAGAAAGAAACGATACAACCAATGAGACAAGTAAGGGGTTGATAAAAGAAAGTTACACACGGGTCCGCGATCTCGCCACCATATTCATTTGTAAAAGTGTCTATTTTCTCCGCTGCCTAAGTACATACTAACTACGAAGTAAAAAAAAAAAAAAAAAAAAAAACTAAAAGGCCGGCGAATTCGACGCCCAGACCAAGTCCGTCGACGAAATGGGAACGGCCTGTTGCGTTTCAACGCTGGGGCCTACCGTCGAATTTTGCGGGTCGCGTTCGGCAATCGCGCCTCGTAGACCAGGTTGGCCGCCATATTTTCCTCCTACTCTCCGCTTCGATTAATATCTCGTAAGCTTAATGAAAAAAAAAAAATATCTCGTGTATTCTGTGATAATTACCCCTTAAAGTACACACAGCCCACAAACACTCGTACACACACATGTACACGTACACGTGTTTCACGTACATTTTCACACAGAAAACATATAACCCTACAAAGGACTACGAATGGAGTCTTATACACGCGGGGTACATACAGCATAACAGTGAATCTGAAACGAATGGGGACACGGAGAAACACATTACACGCGAACAAAGGGACAGAAAACAGACGCTCCATATATACAAACGACACCAAACGTACGTGATTACACCGATATCCCAATAGCAAACAGTATTTTTCTCTTTTAAAAGACAATTTCGATTTCTATTCTCTATACTCGTTAAACGTCCGAAGAGTCTCGTCGGTGTGAGGTAGCGAACGACGCCGCCGCCAACGATCGTTCGCGACAGGCGAGCCGAAATTCTCGCGGTGTTCGGCGATCCATGGCCACGCGGAACGATAAAAAAAAAAAAAAAACGAGGACGGTACAATGTTACCGATAACGAAAAAGGGGACGCAAAAGTGTATTCGCGGGCAACGAATCACGTAACCATTAAGAAGATCCAGGTGAGCCACGAGGGATTCGATGAAAACGACAAAAGCGTCCGTTGCTGTTTGAAAGTAATAAATATTCGCCCGGATTCATGCATCACCAGTCAGTCACACACCTCGGTTCTCGTGTGATCACGCAATCGTACAAAAAATGGGGGAAAGCTTATATCGTAACAAGTTAATATTTTTACAGTAAAATTTAACCCTTTCGGGACCGACGATTACTTTTAATTTCCATGTTCTTTACCATCGATTCGAACCGAGATATCGTGTATTATGGTACTAAATCAACGTAATTTGTAGCGTTGACCATTTTCACGATATCGATATTTGTACTGTTTATTGCATTAGTAATTAGTAGAACGTGATATGATGCATGTCTGTGGATGTTTTAGAGGTGAATCTTTAATCGTAAAGATGGTCACTGTATTATAGTCGATATATTCCATTGTTTTGGATATCTTTGAATTGAAAGGAAAAACAGTGGTCCCTAAAGGGTTAAACGAATCAATAATTGTGTCATCATTAATCTACGCTCGATAAAAGCATATCCATAAATCATTCAGATATAACACGACAGTTTCGACGATAGCTAACATCATCTTAAAATTGCATATCCATTGGTCTCGTTGCACGAATTGATCCAGTTCTCCAAAAAAAAAAAAAAAGAAACGAACCGAAAACAAGCACCGAACGTAAGACGAATAAAAAAGGGCGCGTACAATGGAAATAGGGTCGAATGCTGGTAGTTCTTGTTCGACGGGAGCGCGAGATGTCACCGCGAACTTTTGCGTCCGGTATACACGCCGACACACACACAGGCGCAGAATCAAAGAATGGAAAATTCGAGTAACCACACTGGAGGAGATTGCTGTGTCGCGAGAGCTTGTAGCAGGGTGAAAAGAACCATTTAACAAAAATCGGACCGAGTGGTCAACAGAGAGAAAAGAATGAAAGACGAAGAAGAAGAGTAAAACGAAGGACAAATATATACACAACCGTTGACAATACTATGCTTGAAGAATCGTACGACGCGTATGTAATGTACCTAACAAATATATTAAAAGAAAAAAGAAAAAAAATAATGACGAAATGTTTGTGTTTCGTAAGTAAAAAGCCATATTAAGGAGATAAATTTGTAATCATGTGACAAGAAACGCATTTGCAGTAAAAGAAAAAAAAGTATATAATAAATAACTAACGGATCGCGTAATTCTGTGCGTACATATGCGGATGACTGCGTGTTTACTAGGTAATTATATCGTAACGTGTAAAGAGTACATTTTCGTCGTCCCTTATCGGAGAAGTGTGTACCACCACCCCGTTGTTATCAAAATTTTTCACGCGTAAAAGCAAGCGAACGAGGGAGAAAGGAGAGTACATTAAACGAACATCGTTGCGCAGCCTCCGAGTATGATAGGTGAAACTAAAAGAAAGCAATTGTATCCGAGTCAAACACGCACATTCAACACAAGAAAGAATGGAAAAAAAAAATGAATAATACCTATGATACCGAATATCCAGGTCTTTGTTAATAAATGTTTCACTTTCATTCGTTCACTCACACACGGGGGAGCTTATTCTCCGAGCCGATTGTACGATTGAAACCTCCATCGTCATAAACAAAAAAAACCTCTGCCCAAAGAAATTAAAGATCACCGCTGTCGATCGATCAACGCCAGTATTGTCAGGTATTTCATCGGATTTTTTAATCCATCCATTAATCCGCGTCCGGTTTCCTCATTCGTTCTCTGTGATACTTGATTGATCCTCTGACAATTCTGGCTGGTCTGATCATTATCGCGATTCGAATAGAATTTCATCATCGCCACCTCACGTGTCGTATCTCGTGTTCACATGTGTGTCGTCGAAGAAATTCAACCGGAACATTATAATTTCATCGTGTTCCATCCTGACAGTGCCATCCATAAAACGGCTTTCTTTCTCGGCTCTTTGAATTCCCGGTGTAATATCTGTTTATTTTAATTATTTATCAGTGACTTGTTAGAATGGTCTTCGGAGTATTTCAGGAAAGGGGTAGTTTTTGTTCCATGGACTGTACAGGAGGCTAAATAGGGTTCGATCGATAAGGCAGGAAACGCGCACGACGTGGCACAGTGTGAGCGAGCGAAAGAGAGGATTAAATAAACGGGCAAAGCCGTTCAAGAGAATGCGAGCCACGGTGCAGTATCTAATGGACAGGTGAAGCGACTGAGAATAGTGTATAATGTGATGATCTCGCGCGAAAATCGAGAAAGGCGAACGAGGGAGGACGATCAAAGTTTCCTCGTCTCGTTGAATCATTGTGCCGTGTACCATATCATTGTGTCCCAGGGGACATCGTTCAAATATCATCACTACCACAAATTACTAGATAGAATTTCTAAGTCGTGACTAAATGTTACAACGCCGTAATCACCGTTACGAACCGAACACGCGTCGGTTGCGACCTGTGGGGCCTTCGGTAAAACGGGAACTAGAAACCAAGTGTATGTATATAATTTGATCTCGATTGATGCAAAAGCTACGTCGATGCTGAATTCCACGGAAATCAGGTATGCGACAGGATTCACGTGCAACCGACAATGACATATAATGCG
Source organism: Dufourea novaeangliae (assembly GCF_001272555.1). Classification (NCBI taxonomy): domain Eukaryota; kingdom Metazoa; phylum Arthropoda; class Insecta; order Hymenoptera; family Halictidae; genus Dufourea; species Dufourea novaeangliae. Next base: position 3,233,707 of record NW_015374006.1, on the reverse strand, counting down.
TTGCCCAGAGTTGACTTCGATCCTCCTCGTAGATACCGCGCATCGTAGTGTCTCCTTCAGATGCTTCTGATTTGGACTTTGGCCAACTTTACGTAACGATCGCAATTATTCTCTTCGTTTCATCGAAGGCCCCGAGATTCTTGACCTGACGTATAACGGCGAAAAGGAGAGACCGCAACCAATATAGCTATATAATCGTTGTCGTCATTATTTTATCATCGTCTCTGCCTATGTCACGATCCACCGTCATTGTCATCCGCTATAATTAGGGCATGGGTGTTTTTCGTCGCGTCGACGTTGTACGAAGTGTACGTTTGGTCGCCTCCGATCACCTCTTTTCTCGAACTTATAATTTTCGTTCATCTTTCTGTTCGCATCGACAGTTATGCCGCACGTGTAAGATATTATTGCATTTGAATCTTGTACCGGCAGAATATATTGCACATACGACTGCACATATTATATATACATATATAAATACATATACATATATACGTATATACGACGAGTGTACATATACATGATCGTGGTATATATATATTTTCGGTCCGATGTTACTTCGTGTTTTCGGAAATAGAACGAGCAATCGAGTCGAAGCTAGGAGTCTTTATAATTTCCAGGAAAATTCAGTTACGAAAGAGGCAAGTGTAGCGAGAACACGAGGCAACAACGAAAATGACACACATCTTTCTTTTCTGTTTCTTTTTTCTTCTATATATGTCCGTTTCATCGAGTCCTTTTTATTCGTTCTACTCGTGTATTCGTCTGTTACAATACGCTGCGTGTTGTAAATCGATCGTGCCCATTCGATCTTTCATTCTTTCGTCCACTATCGGGGAAGCACGTCAAATTACACATAGAAGATTTCACATCGTTTCGTTCGCCCGAAATTACGCGCGGAGCGGAAACATTGCCAAAAAGACGGCACACGTTACGCGATGAGAATGTTGCTCGTCCTCCTTTTGTAAATGTTAACAAAGTTCTGCATCTGAGGCGCCGTTGCTCGTTGCACGTTGCGGCGACACGATGGAGGCGTTTATAGTATGTACCTGTACTTCTTCTTTCGGCTAAACTGTCCACGCTACTGTAACCCCCAACCCCCGATCTATTTCAAAGTAATGTACGCGGCACGCTTCGCTTAGTGTACCAAAATCGAAAACGAAGAACTGAACCGTCACGCTACACGTAACCATCGTGCCCCCGCCAAATTAAGAAAATAACCGAACGACGCCTAGCGGAATTATCTCGATGAGATGTAGATAAAAACGATACATTCTGATGTAAAGATATATATTTCGGTTTTGCGTTCGTTCATTACCCGTTGTCCGTTCGCACAGTTTTCTCGTTACTCATTTTGCGTAATTGTACCATATCCAAAGGGTGCTCTTAAATGGACAGCGGAACAAAAAAGCGTATGCGATATAAGATGGTAAATATTAAAGTGATAAAGAAAGGATGGCTTTCTTATTGGAATGGGCTGCCTCAGGGGAAGGTGATCCAGGGACTCTAATAAATCATCAAAACCTATCAGCCTGAGATTACATTATTTGCAACACCTTCTTGTCCTGAATCTACGATTATTGAACATTTTCATGCTGCAACGCGCCATAATTAATACCCGTTTATAATATGTACATAAACGCTTGCAGCACGACGCCGATTCAAATTGTTTTTCAATACTTGCAGATCTTGTTAGTCAAAGCCAATTGTGCCTTCAAATAGAAAATCTTCAAATAGACTCAATAGTCGATACATGTTCTAGATTTCGTTAAAAAATATTGAAATATGTGAAAATTGTAGGGATGCAAATAATTTCTCCTCACTTGTTGAAAAGGATAAAAGCTGCGGTCGTGAATAAGATACAACACGCTGAACAACTTTTATCATACATTTGGTATCTTCTGTCCAATTTCTCACATCACTATTTAGTATGGGAAATAACACTATCCAAGAAAATAAGAAAATTTAAGCCCTATTGTTTTTACAAATTTTTGCGTTTTTCAATTAACTCGATTGTACTATTATTGAACCAGCTAAACTATTTGTTAAACTATTGGTGGACTCCATTTTCTTTTCAATAAAAAAAAAAAAGCATGACATATTACGAATACAAGTTAGTTATCATATTTAAGAATGCTGCTAAAAATAAGAAAAATAAACAATACCGTGATTAAAAACACAGATCTGAATAAAAAAAATGATATGCAAAGGAAATCAAACATGAAACATATTTAAACATAAATTAATGACTGGATTGTGGATATTTATACAAATCAATATCTGTATAAATCAATTTATAAAAACTGATGGCAAGCCAGAATTTGTTTACCTTATTAATGGTTTTATCAAACATTAAAGAATATAGAAACCTATTTAAAATTTATATAATTGTATATGTTGGAAATGTTTAGTCCATTAACAACCATTAATGTCAGTAACAAATAATTCTATAAACACTTGGATATAATCTATATCGAAGTTCTATATTTTTAGCAGAATGGTATACATATTTGATTTCTATACAGCATAGCAATAAATAACATTAATCCGTCATAAAAAGATATTTACTTCTTTATATCCTCCATCATTTCTTTAATGCGGCTGCTTCCGCCTTTGCTTTCGCAATATAATACTGTAAAGAAAATAACACTGATTAATGTTAAAATTAAGTTGAGTTTACCTTATTATAACCCATAAAATAGTTTTTCACAATGAGTCTAACAGATGCATAATGTTAATATTAACATGAGATAATTTACATTAACATGTGACACTAAGCATCAGATGCAAAACATTAATTTAACAAAGGTAACTTTGAGTCTCAAATGTTTTTGTAATATAAACATTTACCTCTGCTTTATCGTACACCTCTTTGTCAAGTAGTGGAAAACGCGACCAACACTGATACTTTTCTGGATCACGTACAGCTCTGTATACGAACACAGCATAAATGCTAATGCCTACAGTAAGTTGTACCGTATGCAACATAATTAATAGTTTATATAACAGAAATGACAAAGCTTAATTTGTGTCCAAAAAACGTATACAAGGCACAATTTTACAATGCGCAATTACAGATAACAACAGATAAAATGTACGTCCGACATGGACCACGCAATGTTGCCAACAACGAGCCGACACTAGACAGCGACAGGGCTGCCACATCAAATTTACATCTTTTCTATGCAATGTATTCTGTCCACGTCTATGATTCGTTTTCACCTAGTAATATTTATTTTAATGAAATTATATAAAAAAGTTTTAATTCAGAATATGAATTAAAAATACATGGAACAAGTCTAAAGGAAACTAATATCCTATTCATCAGATTATATAGCATAGTTACAAAGAAATAATAAAAATTATTTACAGAAATCCGCGATTAATCGACGCTCGACTTCTGTCGTTGTTTAATACAATGTATACAGAGTGCAAAATACTTAAAAAATAACCTGCGTTAAAACTTCTTTTATCATTTTACAAGCAGATTGTTATTCGTGTGATTTTAAGAATTCACAATCAGATGGCAGCAGTAGAACCCAACATGTAGAGTTTTAGATAGTTCGGGTCGCACCACTATCGTGTTCAATTCGCGGATACATTTACATTGTATCTAAGCATAGGAAAATTGTAAATGCGTCTTTAGGAAATCGAAGCGCCACCTTTAGTGATGCTCATGTATTAAATTGATTTTCTAATATTTTCCATTCTTCCCATTTTTCTTTTTTTGAATCCAGCTTTCATGTGTGCAGATATGTTTATGTGCTACTGCGAAACTTCTTGATAAGCGCAATTAGTCTGTAATTGCATATTTTGTGTCTGGGTTTGTTATTGTTCACCATTCTTATACCTTATATTTATATGGTATTTTGTATACAATGTAAATATTTGTAATGTTGTGTACATTAATAAATAAAAACAGTTCATTTAATTCCCCAAAACTTAGTCACCAAAGCACGCGTTGGTAAAGACGTCCATAAAGAAAGCGGACGGTACAAGCAAATAATGTCAGTCGATCGTTGACTGCGACCGCAGGAGGACAGTACGGTCGACGGTCGCACGCTATCTCAACACGGCTCGGGATTGGTCAACTGTTCTCCCGTAAGCCCCGCCTACCAGGTGGTCGTTCGAAAGTGTAGTTGTGTAGTTCCTTACGGCAAAACGTCGGGCGCTGTGCTCTCTCCAATCGCGAGAAAAATCTGAAATGAAACGTGTCGGCGCGCTAATATGTGACGGTTGAGAGGAACCGAGAACCAGGAACGTGCGAGAGGGTGGTTTACACGCGGGTGCTACCACTTTCGAATCGTGACGAGGAGAACGAACCGCGTAAAGAAGTGGCAAAGGTGGAGAGCGTGAAATAAAAAAAAAAGGAAAATATACTTCGGGAAAAGCAGAGAAGACGCGTGTGTGCCAGAGCTGCGGGGCCAGTGTGGAGAGTATCCTCTGCTTCGGGGGGGGTTGTATGTCTTTCTCTCTCTTTATCTGTCTCTCTACCTTCTTTTTTCTCTCTTCCCTTTTGTTTCTCTCTTCGTCTTGTTACGTTTTGTTCCAACGGGTGGAAATACCGTCGCGACAAGTGTTCCCGTCGTTGACGTAGCATGAGCAGTTTCGTATCGCAGGTTAAAAAGTAAAGGTAACAGAAAGAAGAAAAAAAAGTGCTTCGTTTAACCAACAAGGACGTCGTCAGCTGTGTGCGCTTTTACGAGGGGGACGGTGTGCGAGAGAGAACCCACTGCTGAGAGACAGAGAAATGGCGGCGCTGGTGGCAGGTGTCCAGTATGGGTTGTCGTCGCACAGTAATTTTCACGAAAACAAGTCCCTGATCTTCGTGAAGCTCACCGACTCGGCGCAACGTGCCATCGACGACTTCGTCAAGAATCGGGTAAGTAAATCTTAAACAAATTTCGTGGTGTTTCGTCTCGGTCTCTTTTTTCCTAATGTATAGGCTAGGATCGCGAGCTTGTGGCTCCGCGTGTGTATAGGTGTGTATGTGCGCGCCTCTACACGTTCGTCACGAAACGGTGCGCGCCTGTTCTCTCGTTCGCCCGTGTGTGTGTATGTGCGCACGTAATACGTGTGTGCGTACATGTGTCGTAATGTCGTGCCAAGGAAAGAGACACCCGATCGTCAACTCGCTCGCCATATTTCGTGTGGAATTTCGTTACCGCAGCCATCCAGGGGAATTGTCGTGATTGTACGTTGAAATAGCCGGGAACATTATTATTCGCGACCGATAATAAGTGTTACACCGTCGTCGAAAACCAATACGAATATGATCGTAGAAGGAACGTGTACGAGGCCACGTTGGCTCGTTAGCAGCTGGTTAGTGCTGCACATTTTTCCCTCATTGTCCGTGCACGGCTAACAGAAAAATTGAACGCGGTTCAATTCGAAACGATTGCAAGTGCCCTTTTCGCGAACTTGACTCGTTCGACTGCATCGCTACGGTGTATCCGTATAGTTTGACAACGACATTACGTAATAAGAGAACTGACAAGGCAGTTAGCTTGTTAGATCGCCTTTCAGATTGTTCCAGAATCTAATCGAAAATGCCTGCTTTCCTATCCTGTAGAAACGACCCGATATACCTTGTATAAATTCGTTACGAAAGTAGACATTATTATTCGCGTTCGGGCAACGTGAAAATAGATGAATCATTCTCACACCAGTCCGCCAGCTTTTAGAATCGCGGTTTCTTTGGCCTGGCTTTCAAATGTCTGCTTTTATCTATTCGATTCTATCGTGGTTGATATTTAGTCGCTTTGGCGATTTGCCGTGAGACAGCGAGTTCGTGGTTTCGTAGAGGTTATGTTTGGCCACCATCTGTGCTCCCTCGACCCACAATACTTTACGCTTACGTTTCCTAGTCCTTCGATATGGGATTTACTCGTTTGATAAGAGGCATGAGCATGAGCGTGTTGTGGCGTTAAAACAATGTTGCGATCCACAATCGATAGATTCTTGCATCACCTGATGTGGATAACCTCTTGGACGAGATTCGAAAGTAAAGCCGTCCAAGGGGCGTGCCTTTCGTCAAAATATAAGTGCTAAAGCCGATCGCGCAGTGCATGCAACGCTTCGTCCGTATGTATTGTCAACAACAGGTGTACGAAGCAATTTCGAAAAAAGGGGGCAAAAAAAGAAGGAACAGGAACTCGTTGAACGAAAAAAGAGCGTAAAAAAATATCTGCACGAGTTTTGCATAGGTCACCGCTTATCATCACTTTTTCCCCCCTCTTCCTTGTGCTTGAATGTGCTCTCGACATCGACTCGATTCGTGAAACTACGAAATAACCGACGCCGCTTCGCCTGAGGGCACAAAATTTCACGGCAGACCCGAGAGGTCGTCAAGCTTGTACTCTGAAATCTATTCCAAATGTTAACGGACTTGTTGTCTAGTGGTTGATTCACTGGTCAAATAGCCACGACAATCTGACGTTTCCTTATCATTGACATAAGACGTTTCCGACGAACTTGAATTGAACGTTATTAAAAATAATTGTAATAAACGACGACTAGGTAGCCGTTTGTTTCCAACATACTTATAAATTATTATACTCTGCTAAAATTCATATAATTCAACGAAATTGTAATCGTTGAACGTACGAATAGATTTTCATAAAAAAAAATGTGAAGAACTGTTGCATCCGATTGATTGCAATGAATGATATTCGATGTTGTTTGAAAACGGTGCAAGAAATGCGTCGGATTTATTTTGGAAAAACATCAAGAATTTCAAGCCACACTTGCTTCATCCGAACAATAACAAAATTATTGCAATACGATACAAACCATAACGGATAAATGCGCCCAAAAATCCAAACATAGTCTTGAGAAATTTGACCCAGATACGTTTAAAGTGCATGTACAAACACTCTACCGGGGAGGTTGAAATAAAAATTCAAATCAGTTAGAAACTCTATTCAAAAAAACAACCCAGTGACCTGCTAGAAATTCATAACATCGAATGATAGGTTAAAATTTCTTTGGAATAGCTACACAAGTAAATCCCTCTACGGGATTGTCATAAAGACAGAAATGAACAACATTTGAATCACTTAACCTTTCAGCAAACACATAATTGTTCCATTCGTGATACGGGTATTCTTATTCAAACAACAATCTAATCACCTTGAGTGAAAATTCCAAAAGGTACGAACATCCCCATTCACATTCAGCACAGTGACGCACCACTAAACAGTTGTATTCGTTGCTAGAACCCTGGTAAAACATTGTCCAAACCGCAGCGGATCCTTAACATTTTTGTCGGGCGAACACGCTGCGTAAGGAGACCGAGAAGTGATCGTTTCGTAGCGATGTTTTTCTTCCCGATTCAGCAACAAATCCGGCGGGTAATTGAACCAAGGTTTTTCGTCTGGTAAGCGGGATCGGGTTTACCCGCCGCGGCTAAACAGCCGGCCGAGCCCGAAGAATCCGCGAAATTACGCTCGGAATGCGGTAAAAGCGTTTTATTCGTTCCACATCGGGAAGCAGTTGCATTATGCCGTCGGCGGCCGTCTTGCGCGCACCAGTGTCCTTTCGTGCGGATAAATATTTGGTTTGCGACCGTCGGCTGCGGGGAAAACGTGTAATTTGTACGTGCGCGTGCGCGCGCGCCGACAAAGCCTGCGTGTTAAAATAATTCGTTAATCGCCATCTAACCCTTTAACTACAGACCACTCGTTTCAGCGACAAATTTTAATTTTTTTTTTTTTTTACTTATTCTACTATCACCACCTAGCGGCGAATTTTGGAAGCTCTAAAGTTGTTTGAGTATTTTCAATTGACAGTAAGTGGCAGACACTGTTTATGAAATCATAATGGAAATGTAACCTTCAATCGGTTGTTCAAAAGTGTTAGGAAGTAGTCGTTGTTGGATCATTCATCTCTGAGATGAGTCGTGTTTGTAGTCGTGGGTTAATCAACCGATTGATCCTCCCGGTCGCGAGGCCGTTCATCCCGGAGTTTCAGAAAACGATGTTGCGTCAGGTATTATCCAATTCCCCGGCTCCGAGGAGTGCGGTTTTTCACATGCAAATTCGGCCCGGTGTTCTCGACCTACCGACGCGGAACTAATCTGCTCAGTTGTCTCTTTATGAACCAGGAAACGCGATTTGCTCTGTTTTGACGTGTGCATAGAGACGCCCGTGTACGGGGATGACGTTATTGGAAATAATTCTGCGGGAAGTTTGAGGTGAATTAATTGCTTCGATGACTGGGACAGAAATCTCAGAATCAGAGAAAAGGGGCGGTGTAGTGGAGGATTTGTAGGATTATAACAGTGGGCAAAATGAGTCCAGGGAATGTAAGTCTCTTATTATGGCCTCTAATAGGGTCGCAAATACCTTCAAAACATCGTAAACCGGGGAATTTTTGGGCAGTGAGTCAGTATACCTATAACTGTAAGCCATTGTAAGCAAGATTTACAGGAATCCCGGGACAGCGCACACAGAACGGACATGTTTAATCAGTAAAGTAGCAATAATATAATCAAAAGCCTGCACAAACATTTAATTATATTTCGTGGTGGTATACTGAAAATTCTTCAAGAAAAAGATTATCGTAACTCAAATCCACATCGTATACCCCAAAAACAATTACATCGGTCTATTTCCTAAAGGTTTGTCAAAAACCCGAAGACTCCAGGTGTTACGTTATCTTCCAGAGAATTTTTAACCGCACTCGAAGTCTTCGAATCGCAAGCAAAGAACAATCGTATCAAGGGACCCTACGCGAATAACTGAAATGGAAAGTTCGAAAGCTTTGACGATCGTGATGAATTCCTCCCGCGCTCAGACACGACCGGGACATTCCTGTCTATTGTACTCGTTCGCATGCAGACAGTTCATGATGGAATCTTGACATTCAAGGTCACCGTCGTCGTTAACACACGCGGCTCCCTGGCCTGAATTACTCGATGGCCGTAAAACTGCAACCGCCGTGTGCCCCCCTCCTCTCTTTCTTTCCCCGGGGCCCGTTGCGTGGTTTTCCCCGTCTGCATTCGAGATACGATGCCCTCGACGCATAGGTGCGCGACACTTCGCTCCGCAGTATTATGCAACGTCGCCGGGGACAAGGAGATTCGAATGCGCTTGCACGTACGAGGCGACGCGCGCACGGGCGGCCGCTTTGACGCCCGATCTGCGGGACGACTCTTTTCCTCCTCGCTCGCCTTAACGCTTCTCCGGTCTTGAATGCACCGGAACCGAGGGTTTCCGTCGATAACGAGACTCTCAACCTGGAGATCTTTCGGGGACTTTGAGTTTTTCAGATTAATACGTACAATTGTTCGAGAAGAGACCTATAGGGGTTTGGACAGAATAGAATAGTGGGAACACCTCGGGCATTATGGAAATTCTTTATTAACACTAGAACTACCAAATCAGTAAAAATGACTGGTCAATACACTCTCACAACGACGATTAAAATGTTATGACAATACATTTTCCCAGATCTTTTGCACCTTTTATTACGATATGAGAGTGAAGAAATTAGTGAATTTATAAATTTATAAATTTTCAAGTTTTCCACGTTCATCCAACGATCGAAGCAAATATGCGTTTATTGTCGGTAGTTCTAGTGTTAATATCGTGTACGATCATTGGCGTCTAATACAACCTGGATTCTTCTGGGAATGGAATCGTACGAATCTTGAAGAATGTTTAATAGGAGGAAACTCTTCAAGTTGTTTTTTAGAGGAATTTGAGGTGTGATAATGTTAAGGTCTGGTAAATGTGCTAGCCAGCGTGGGTGTTTAACTTCGTCTTTGTGATCCTGAAACCAAAGTACAGTTTTAGTAATTGGTTAATTCAAAGTTAATTCGCTCACCTTTTCCCTAACACTAGAACTACCAGGCTTGAACGTATATTAAATTTACCTAATTTTAATACAATATAATATAAATAATGATGTGAAGGTAGTAATTGTAAAATAAGAACTCTGAAATTGGTAGTCCCAGCGTTAAATTATCAATTCCAATCAGTCCTGACTAAATACACTGTTTTATTCCACAAGTATCTTTTAGTAGTTACGTTATTGTTAAATATCCTCGGAATAGTATGTCCAATACATACATACTTAAAATCGATTTAAATTATTCCGATTTTATCCATGGAATTCGTGTGTATCCCTAATGCAGAAAATCATCATACAAGAGTTCACGGTCACCGAATCCGTTCGGGAGTGGAAAAAAAAAAAGACTATCCTATCCCGACGATCGGGAGAAGGAACTCGGGTTAAGCAACGCGCACGATGCTTTTTAAATAACATGCGATTCACACAGAGAGCGGTCTTTCCGGGGCCCTCTCGTCAGACCTCTCCCAGAGGCCAGTTCGGCCGGGGTCCGTGCGTGGCATAACCCCGTAAGAAAAGAGGCGTGGGGGCCCCTTCGAGTAGCACAGCTGTTCCTCGAAACTTGAATAACGATCCGGGGGGAACGGGAGGCCCGGCGACCGGCTGGAAATTTTACAAACCGAGAATAAAATGTATTGCCTTCGGAGCGTGATTCGAATCGAGCCCAGGACTATCACCGCCGATGGCGGAGCATTAGAAACAGCGATTTCGTTAGGCCTAAAACGTCCACGGGGGAAACTACCGACGGGTTGGGAAATCGTGAGCAGCCCGAAAGAGAATGGTCTAAATATCAAATATTTGTTCGTACGCGAAGAGTGTACGCTGTGCATACAACGAGTGTTATGAACTCGGTTACGAGCCATTTTTTCCTGGGGGGAACTATTGACGCGAAACCCTTTTTTTCCACGGTCGGACGAACGAGCGAGTCTTTTGTATTATTCAACGGAAGAACTTGTTAACTGTTAAAAATAATTGCTTGGAGGAACTTGTTAACTGTTAGGAGTAATAACTAAGGGAACTCAAAGACATAGATAAATGGCACACATGGAGGATCTAAGTAGTCTGTGATATTTCCAGTGTTCCAGTTGGAATTATGCTGTAGATTTGACAAAAGTTGGTGAAATTAATGTTTCCCAATTTATTTTGCGAGTTAGTAGAATCTTTAATAAGGGATTGGTGGTTTTATTTGACTCTCGTTGTTGTAGGATCATTGCTGATAGTTCATCTTTCGATGGCAATTCTAGTGTCGAGAAAATAATCATTGAAATAATGGGATAAACAAATAGTTTATCGTGGAAGAGATAAATGCATAGAACTTGCAATATGTTATGTTAAATATATTTAATATAATTTAATATCATGAGGTACCAAGGATTGATCATCTTCTTCAAACGCACAGAGAAATACATAATGTGTTCGAAACACAATTGTTTGTGACATGAAACGATATCGAACACTTATGAAACGGTTTAATTCGAGTGGCGAATCCTCGATGTCTTTTATTCAACGTGGCTTATCAACACACCTTGATTCCTCGGTCTTGTATTAGCGTCGAATGATACGGGCTCGTGTTCGAAATAACGCTCATGTATTTTTAACGAGCAGAACATTTAGAAAGCGTCGGTTTCGACGATTACGGGACGTTGCCATCTCGATCGCGAGCGTGTATGCCTTTCATCACAAGCTAAAAAGATATTTCGGTGGTTGTGTCCACAGAAAAAAAAAGAAAACGAAAAAGAGCGATCGCTATTTTCGTTTACTATCGATTATTGTGATTCCGGTTTCGACTGGAAAGTTTTCGTGCTCGTTTCTCGGAATGCCTTTGAAGCCGTTCCTTGCTTGAAATAGAAATCGGCCTTTCTCGTTCGAATTAAGTTTCTCCGTTTCGGAAAACTTCATTTGCTCGCGAATGTCTCAAGTGTCTCTTCTATTACATTTATTGGAAATGAAACAAAATTTAACGTCTTCTGATATCTATTAACCGCTATTTTAAGTATTAAGTAACCTTTATTCTCCAATATTCTTGATCTCTCTCAATTCGTTCATGATCTGATCTATCTCTGCCATTTCCATCGTACTCTTCAGATTTTCGTGGAAATTCGTGTCGAGAGATTTTGATTAGCAGCGAAAGTACAATAATTCCCGACATTCTATTCTCCGTTTTCTATTCTGTTTAACGATCTTGCGCTCGAAACCGTATCAGTTTTCCCCGTCGATTCCTCGACTTTTCGCTTTCCCGGAGAACCGATCCTCGTCCTCGTGTCCCTCTGTTTGACGAGCCGTTATCAGCCCGATTAGATAATGCGGTCCACGTACATCGTATGTATATGAAGCGTGAAACCTAATGATCCCGGGCGTAAAACGCGTGTGCCGGAAATGTAATTACGGGCCTCGGTGTCGCTTCGACGCGCGGAGTCACGTTTCTTCTCGCAATCGCGGTGTATTCTCTCGTTACATATTATCCACGCAGGTTCACGGAATAACATGTAAGGTTGTTACATTCCTTAATTATAACGTTCTGAACATAATCACTGAACGTGTCACTCGAGGCTCCAAATTGATCGGTCCCTTTCGAAGATCACTTTGTTCAATTTTAATTTTAATAGTATTGCAAATACAGCGAATCTTTCAGTTAAACGTGTAAGAGTAACGAGAATGTTTAAATTCTTATTTTAATTTAAATTTAACTCGACCAGTGTCCAAAGATTCACCCGAATTACGTCTGGTGAAAGTGACCGTCGAGATACATCAAGGGGGCAGTGCACATTTCGTAAAGTAATGTCAACGGTCTTGAAAGTGGTTTCGAATGAGCCTATCATCAATTTTTCAAATTTTATTTCAGTCGAATTACCGCATGAAAATTCTCTGCCTCGAAATATCCACGGGGAATGTTAATTGGATTCGCTGATCGATCACAAACGACGGTTTCTTTTCAATTTTTCCTCGTTCACCGGGTCAACGTTTTTCATCTATATTAAATCATATTAACGCTTATTTTCTCTCTCCTTTTTCTCTCTTGTCGGATGTTAATCGACCATGATGATTGACTTTGATCAGTCGCGTGGCGATGGTTCGACCGTGTCGCGAAACTTTCCGCAAATTATCGAACGGAGCGAGGCGTTAAAAATACAAGGAAAGATGCGCGTGTCGCGCGTTTTAATGCGCGAGGGGTTCACGATATCGGTCTAAATTTATGTGCACTCGAAATGAAATTACGCCCGTGGAATCGAGGTTGCGCGTGTAGTTACGCAATTAAACGAAATTAATGTATGCAAATCGATTGCCGTTAAGTCACACCGCGTAACAGTGAACTGTCAAGGCAAAGAGACGAAAAAATAAAAATAAATATATGTTCGTGTGTTTGTGACTTGTCATAACTATTGCATACCAGAAGGTTAATGAATAAGCGTCATGAATATATAAATTCGAATCTAAATAGTTGCGATCCAGACAATATAAACGTATCATGAAGTTTTGATAAAAAATGATATTCCTGAAGAATAGTTCAAGTTCTGTAATTTTGTATGTATTTTCTGCTACCTTCATAATAAATTTTATGTAGATATAATGGAATAATATTATAATCCAGGTACTTAGATAAAGTATCAATCTAGGGTTCACAACTGTTTTATCCCACAGTTTTCTCCATAATTGTAGACAATTTGAAGTCAGGCTACTATCGAAGTAATAACCGAAGAATCATCCATTTCTTAAATAACTTGAATAACTTGTACCAATCTTCCAAGTTTATATTCCTTTTTCTTGTTCTAACCGATACAATACCCGTATGATCATTAATTGTTCTTCAGAAACATCGAAGGAAAGTTCGAGTCTACACGGACATACGGTTCGAGTAGATTTTTCACAGAGCAAAAATTCAGCCGTTATTCTATCGTTAATAGAAAGCGAACCTTCCATGTGGTTTTGTGGTCGGAGCTGTAATATCGTTGAAAAAGGAATCTTAGAGATCCCGGGACGAACAAGGATTTGATTTTTATCGAGTTCGATTCCTGTTTGCAACATAGGAAAGCAGATTTACAAGTTACTTACGTTCGTGTGTCTGCGTACGGAAGTCTCGTAAATGCGTTTGTTGCGTCGCCATTGAGAAATTAATTTTTCTCGCTTCTGATAATCACTGCGAATTAATGGTCACATTGTGTTTTCGGCAACTAGCGTGCGGTTTCCGTGTGCAACACTTTCGGAGAATCGCCTTTTTTCGGCCAAACATCGGAATAGTGTTTCCACGGGGAACGAATTTCGATGAAAACGTAGGAATCGGGGGGTTTCGACGCAACGGGAGCGAAGTTCACACGGCGTTCCGTCGATCAAGCCGTTTGATTGACGCAATTGTACTCGGACACGTGAATTCGCTCGATCCGGTTGATATCGAGACGAAAAAAATAAGCGAATGGACGTTCGCTTGGAAAATGGCCTTTGCAGATCAATGTACCATTGAAATTGTTCGCACCGTGATCCAGATTCATTTATACCTGAGCTATTTTCTTCATTAAGTTGTTGTTTGAACATCTTCAACTTCTATAACTCTAGTATTGAGGGAATTAGAATATAGAATAATTATTGAATTGGTGAAAGATAGTGAAAAAGTTCACCGTCATCGAACATGATTGTAGATATTTATCATCGAACATGATAACATTGTACCTTCTGACTATATTTCCCTTGTTTAATAATTATTCCATGCTATAATAATGAAGATACATATTTTTGTACGTTCCATTCCCTGTGGGTAATGATATCCAAAGGACAAATCAACAGGTTTTCATTATTTTTTAGATAGAAGACGTTGCGGATCTATGATATTTAAAGAATGATCTACTCGAGTGAAATAATCAATTTCCAATTTGTACTATTGCATGGGAAAGGTAAAGGCACTGGGAGATTATTGTAAGCCGAAACTCGCAAGAATTCTCACGTCCGTCCAATAATCCAAATGAAACTAACGCTGAATTTGTCGGGCATACGGCAACAGATTTCGACGATGGGAATTCGAAAGAAACGTTCGGAAAAAGGGAGATGGGGAAAACTCTAGACACTTTCGTTTCCCCCCTTTTCATTTCAGCGCGGTGACTTTTATTCCGTTCGCAAGCCATGCGCGAAGAACTAGGGAGCATCCATTTATATCAGAGCCCGGCTGCGGTTCAACGCGTTTTCCTTGTTTTTGTTCATTCGAAACCAGTTCAGGCAAAGTTACGTCGAATACAAATTTTTTCGTATATTTCCGAAGCACACTCCATATTGAAAATCGATACAAGGAACGATAAGATAAAATCAACTTTATCAATTTCTTCTCTTTACATTGAAACTTCAGACAAATAATACTAGTCCTCTATAAATCTTCTTTTTTAGACGGTCTCATTAAGCGTTGAATTAAATTTGTGAAAATACTCTAGTATTAATTGGAAATACATGCTGATTAAGTGGGCTACAAATATGAAACGGAGCGTAATATAGAAATTCAAGAATCTACGAAAAGAGATTTACGATAATCTTGGTAATTACTTAATCAGTAATGTAATTATTGTGTGTGTCTAGGCCAACTTAAATATTAAATACGAACAGAAACATGGCGTTTTTTTCTCTTAATTGTCGTTTCATCGAAGCCGGTAGAGGATTAAATTGTCTGTGCTCAGACGTCGTCGAATAAATTTCAACGGAAAGGATTAAATTATCCGGGGAACGCGTCTATTTACACGCAAGATACGGTCGCATTGTATCAGTCGTATCCCCAGACCATAAATTCCCCGTAGTTGTCGCGTAAAAGCGTCGTGAAAAAGGTGCAAACGCTGCGGCGAAGAATGCAGCGGCGGAACTTCTTCCTGAGGAAAAAGGTTCGCGGTCCTCTTTTTTTTTTTTATTCCCTGGTGTCTCGTCGCGAGTCCATTTTCTTCGAAAGCATTTTTCACTCGCTCGATCACATATGATATGTACCGAACTCGAGCTCGCACTGAAACTGAATCGAATTTTTCGTGAACAGCATAATCGATTTCCTTTCTGGTCAAAGCAGTGATGAGCAGCAGTGCTCCGAATCTCAGTTTCCATGCTATTCGAAGTTCTTCGATATACTGTGAAAATTCGAATCATTTCGAATATGATACAATGCTTAAAACTTTTGAAAGTCTAGATACGTCTTGAATCTTGTGTCTTCAAAAATTTGATAGGCCCTGAAAGACCTAGCAAAATTTCCAAGACTTTGAGAACCAGCAACACTTCCAAGACTTTCGGAATCTATCGAATATTTAAAGACTCAACACTAATCACGAGCACGATAAGATAACAGCAACTTTATCAATTTCTTCTCTTTACATTGAAACTTCAGACAAATAATATCAGTCCTCTATGTTAAATACAAATTGTCGATTTGTAAAATTTGTTACAAAAATTATCGCACATTTAGACGTTTCAATAAAAAATAATTTTTTTTTTTTTAGATGTTCTCATTAAGTGTTGAATTATGAAGTATATAAAGATATGTATACATTCGATGGAATTCGTAGTGCTTTAAAGCATCATTCATCACTAGGTAGAATCATTACGACGAGGTCAACAAAATTTGCGTGAAAAATATGCGAAAGGTGTCTACAGACAGCCTGTAATCCCCGCGAATCTCCAAATAAAAATGGATCAAGTAATCCAATTAAGGGTACAAGTCTCTGGTAACAAGGTCTTCAATCAGCGCGGTCTGTTTCCGGTCGAATCGTTACTTTCGATTCGGTTCGGTTCGTCAGGCTTTTCATTTTCCGCTTTTCGTCGCTTTTCTTCCTCGTGTCGCGTTATTCCAGGCCAATAATCATTGTACCCACGGCTCAGGTGGCTCGAGCCAGGCCCGACGACACGTGAAAATCTCAGCCTTCCCCTCGGCGTCCTTGTGCCGCCCATCATCCCCCCTTTTCGCTTCGTCGCCGCTGCGAAACAAAGCGCCGCGGCGTGGCTCCGCGCGCGAAATTCGAGATCCTCCGACGCGTCGACGTCAACGATGTGCCACGCGCTTCCTTCCGCCCTATTATCTCCGTTCCTCGCCTGTTTTTCATCGTTCGCCTCCATCTGGCGAGGTTTGATGGGATCGTAACGCGATTTAAACTTCATCGAGAAAGCGTCCTTGCAGCTGCACCACGGTGGCAAGATTACCCTGTCCTCGGGGCCACTGAGGGGTGGGGGGATGGAGTTCCCGTGTTAATGGAAATCGATATAATGGCTTCCGGAAGTGGCTTAAGGAGAATGTGACGATTCTTAAGAACCGTGTGGGGAAAGTAATTCGTTTATTTACATTAAGAATTCGGAGTAGTATTCTTTTTAGAAATTGAGACACGTAGTAATTATACTTGCAGGGTTTCTTGCTCCAGAAATATTAGATGTGATAAATCATCCATTACTTCACCAGATCATTATTCGTTTCTATGGAAATCAAGGATCTATAGATACAGTTCAATTCTGTATTCATAATGATTCTATCCCCTCAATTTCAACTGAAACATAAACGAAAGCATTCAGCCGTGTCCACGCGAATGTAAAATCTCGTGTCGAACCCCTCGCCGTAACTGGAAAGAATTCTAGGCCACGAAGGGAAAGGATCTGTCTAGGAAATTGACAGTATTAGATCAATTTGTCCAGTGAACCCAAGATTCAGGACCAACGCGCCATATGGTCAGCCGGTTTCCCCGTCCAGGCAACACACACCAGCCCCGTGAGGGGAATCGAACGGATAATTTTCTATGGATATTGGTGTGTAGCTGTGTCAATAAGCGAAAGTACCGTGTAGATAGGTGCACCGAACGGAAATCGGGTAATCGATTGTAGGAAGCGATCGAAAGCCGCGCGAGAGTTATGTCGACTGGATGTCTCTGGATCGTATTGAAAGAAAAAAAAAAAAAAAAAGGTCGGGTGAAGGGAAAATGTCATTAATACACGCCACTACGTCGCTCGTGTGCGTCACCAGCGGCGCAGTTATTCGGCGAGCAAATGCTTTCTCCCGAGGAAGGCCTCTCCGAGAACGTCCTTTCTCTCTAAGGACGTCGGCTGCGCTCGGTAGGAGAGTTCGTCTCAAGGCCGTTGCGCAGGTACCGCGGCTAGACTCTGGCCGGCTCGAATCGCAAGGAATCGACGGTGAAAAAACGAAGTGAACGAAGATAAAATTTCCGAAAGTTCAACTTTCATCGCGCAACGTGTAGATGTATACGTACACCTCTATCCTACCTGTCGGAACAAGGGTCCCTCGAGGCAGTCCGCGTCGGATCTATCTCCCATCAGCGATCCGAACACCGTCGAGAGTCATCGTCTCTAACGACCACTGTACAACAATCAAACGATTTCAAACACCAGGTACAAATTCCTCCGCGAATCTCACTTTCCGTGTGCAGAGCATAGCTTCCCAAACTTTTTTTACTCACTGCCTCATTTTCAAAGTTTTTTCTAAACTATCTCTATTATAAAAATTACCAAGTCTAGTTCTGCGTGTAATATTTGACTCTGAAAAAGTTAGACTGAAAATAAAGAAATCAAAATAATTAGAACACCCTCCAAGATTTCTTCAGCGCCCACCGGTGGGCGGTAACAGCCACGTTGGGAACCAATGGTGTAGAGGAACCAGCGATCATCCCGATAATGATGTTGGACTTGGGTAGAAACGAAATACAGAGAATTCTCGTTGAGTGTGCAAAGCTTCCACGAGGGGCGTGGAATCTGTAAAGTGATACTTTGTTATCGAGGCTCAGACTTCGGGTAATAAAATTAATTTACGAGGTGCTTACAACTTTTCGCGATGTCGAACTGAAACGCGTTGATTAGGAAAACTGAAAACATTAACGATTAAAACGGTTAATTAGCACGCGTTCGAACCGCGATGTTATTAATCGAGCTATCATTATCGGCTCGAATCGACGGTCCCCTCACTCTTTTACCACCGTCGTCTTTATCGAACACAGAGGCCGGTTGCTAGACGTTCTCCGATGAAACATAATTATCGAGCTGTTTTCATGTAACACTAGCTGGCTAGAGTTACGTGGCTTGTAGCCGTAAGCCACCGGTAATTACCGCGACAGCGGCTACGACGAACGAGGAAGGAGTTGTTTAAAAAGGGATTCGGCGGCTAATCGTTGACCGGGATTCCCTCTCGGCTTTTCCCGTTAGGAAACGCTCGACGTGAAATAGTTTCGCCACCCATTCTCCTCTTTCTCTCCCGCCCCATCCGATTATTTACCGCGCCTAACCGTTCCAGGGCCCGGCCCGAATGTTAACGGTGTGCGGTTGCTCGGCCGCATCGGCGATGAGCTATCCACGCGCGATATCGTGTCGATGTTATCATTGTTGCGTGAAGCTGGTGGTTCTTGATGTACTTTTTTTTTTTTAAATAATCATTTCGATTAAAGCTGTTCGGCAAATAAGCGGCTGCGGTTTCGAGAGATCCTCGGTGCGCTGGAGAATTTTAATGCGTCGAGTAATTAGAGATTCTTGGAAGACTGCCGAGGAGGGATTCTTCGTCGATGTTTTTCCTCGTCCTCGATTATGCTTGCATCGACGTCTGTTATTGTGTCAGGCAATGCGAATCCAACGAAAGAGGTTCTTTCTACAGTTCTCACTTTTGAGGCTTTTGGGTGTAATTCCTTGTGGAATTATTTTTCCAACGATTTACAAGCATTCCTTTTTTTTTAATTGTTCAGCTGATCGATTAAAATTTCTATTCATTCGTGAGCAATGAACCGGAACGTTAGCAAGCTCCGGTATATTAGAGGATCATCACAAGGCTCATAACAGTATCAGTCTGTCTTTCGACCCCCTGCTGAAGCTAACTGCAATGCTTGTGGAGCGTTGGGAAAAAAATTCTACAAGAACACGACTTACACCTGAATGCCTCAACAGTGAGAACTGTATGATACTGGGCCGTGGTAGCCTCAAATTTCTGATTAGGTTCTTTTTATCGAAATTGTGTATAACACAGTCAGTTCCATAGTTTCAGGTAGAATTTAGTTTTTCCTTGGTGGTGCAGTCGGGAGGCTCCTGTCGGTACACTTACTAATTGTGTAAATTGTGTGCTGACGCATTCAGTGGGAGGAGTCACCCGTCTCCAACAAGAATCACCGACGGTCACGGTCGTCCGATCAGTTGCCAGTACATTCGGAGATATGCTAAATCGTGAAATTTTTCCTACTGTCTGGCGAGTGTTGGAGCGTTCGAATCCTTTGATGTAGGGTTTAGAAACAATTGGAACAAGGGTGGCTATCGAGTTAAAGGATTTTACGGCCTTCCGCGTCGCGATTGTGTCGGTCGGATCAACGCAGGCCAATTTCCGAAAAACTGATTAAAAGAGACTGGTGGTGTCGTTAGTCTGTCGCTCCGAACCGCCCCTCGACGTGGTAATAAAATTTTGCCAGTAACCCCATCCTCCTCCCCTTATGGATTAGTATCGGCTTTGCATTGCCTTTGGTAATTTACTTAGGTGGGCACAGCAGTGTCCCGTATCGCCGTGTACTGATTTCCCGTGTCCGGATTATCGAATTACCGGGTCCACCTTTAATTACCTGTATCAACCGCGACCGACCTACATTTATGGAACGGGCGTGCGCGCACCTTTCTTCTTCCTCTCGAACTGAAACGTCCAACTGGATCTAGAATCAATTCTTGTTTCATAAAGTGTTCTGCAATTTGCAAATACTCGTGGAGCATTGTACGCTGCTAAAAAAAATTAGAGAATCATACCAGTCGTTCGTTTGGCAATAATTCTATGAGACAACACGTAGAGAAAATTAATAGAATTATAAAGTTAAGTATTCAAGTGCTATAAAATTAGATTTAATCACTTTGGTCCGTGAACGATTCGTAAATTCCAGCCATTGTGATGTTAACAATTTTCCAAACGCACAATCAATTACATATTCATTGTAGGTGTACACTTATCTGAAGAATTGAACGTGTAAAAATCAGCAAAACAATATTTTATTTCGAATGAAAAAAAATGAATCGAATTCGTGTTCAGTATAACATCCATAACATGGAAGTTTGGTTGTGGAATCGAAATTGGGCGGTGTTGTACGCAAATATTGTCCAAGCTTTAGTGTTTCTTAAACAATCTTTCTGTACATCATCCAGCAATTTCGTAACACACCTTGTGTAAAAATATTCGACAACTGTCCAAATACTTACAAACAGAAGTATATTTCAGTTGCACCACAAGGAACCTTATACTGTTAAACAAATACGATACTGAATACCAAACGTCTCCTAATTACCTCGAATCATCCTGAAACAAAACATTCCGCGTTGCTCAAATCAAAAACAAAAGCATTATTAAATTTGTTTAAGATGACCATAGATGTCTAAGTAACAAAGATTTTGTCACATATTTACACTCAATGAGTTGACCAAAGATGCGAGCAGTAAGTCACGCAAATTATTTCCTGATTGAGGAAAACACTTTTGTGAAAAAATTGCGAAACCTTTTTTTGTTACAATCTGCCCCAGTCGGCCCGGTCCGATTGCGTGAAAATGACGCGTAAAAAAGGTGCAGCGTGAAAATTGAGCCATTATCGTCCTCGTAGAAAGACAACATTGGTCGCGATTTAATTGCTTCGCTCTTATACAATCAACGTCAATGAATGCGATCAGTTTTCCCTCCCTCTCTCACTCGGTCTGTCTTGTTTCCGGGTGAATTGAAAACACGCAGAATTTCGTTGGAACGCCTGCTCTCTCGTCGGTTTCGTTCCTCGTAATCGGACGCGGAACACCGCCACGTGGGGCCTCCGATCAATCTTCCGTTCTTCCGGCTTTCGATGAAAACAGGTCGGCGGGCACGCTCGAAGAAATTTCTTCGAGATGATTTACGCGTTAAGGCCGGAGAGCCCCCCTCGGTGGAGGAAAGTCACGGTTTCTGTCGTAGCCTCCGATTGGATCTACGGCGTTTCAACCGTTCGCTTGCTCGCACGATGCTGACCATTCGCTTAACAATTTTTTTGCGCCACGGAAGAAAGTTCCTGGCCGGCTCGCGGCGTGTTCCGCGCGCGACCTCGATGCGATAATAAGAAAAGCTGGAATTTTATTGCTTCGAATCGGTAGAAGTTCGCTGATATCTCGCTCGATGCAGGGCTTATCTAGCGGCTACGGGCGAATTTTCTTCGCGTTGGACGGTCGAACGTGACAAATACCGATGGAATGAAAGTCGAAAGTTTCAGGGACATTCTGGAGTTCAGAATCTGGACTCGCCTTGCTCAGTCGACGGTCGGATTTACTTATTTTGTAAGGCTTTATACACGGACTGTTTCGGTTCGAGCTTGAAATTTGATTTGTTTCTTGATCCCCTCGGTTGATAGGATTTTGGGTGTATTGCTTGATTATCTGGATCGTGGAATGTTTGTATGATTGTCTAACCCTTTAATGTCAGAGTTAAGAGTTTTAATATGAAAAATGAATTACTACTTCGATTTCTTGGAGCATTTAGTGCTTACAGTGATCCTTCGATGAATGTGACACGAACAATTAACATAGGGTAAACAGAAACCAAGCTGAGGCTCGACTTTGCACCGATGAACTGAATTCAGTAGTAGATTCAGTCATCTCTTTTCAGATCAATTTTATCTAAGTACCAGCTATAAAAAGATTTCTCAATACATATATATTTTATTTCTTTAAAGTCGATTTTTGATGTTTCCTCTAAATTCAGTAGTACCATAGGCTCTAGACCAGTGATGCCGAACCTTTTTGGCTTTTACCAACCGAAGTTCGTCAAATTTTGTTCATTATTTTTTTTAATACTAGCCCGTGGGTCACTAAGTCAGTGGCGTCACTTGGGGGGTAATATTTTCGATTCTCTGTTCTCTCTTTTATGATATAAAAAGTAATTTTATAAAAATCAACGCATGGGTCATTTAAAAAGCCTTCGTGGGTCATAGGTTCGCCAGCACTGCTCTAGACCTTTGTGGTACATATTTAGATTATCGGTTTTCCCGTTGTTTCGCCTCAACTTCGAAATTCTTTATTATAGGGGCTTCGTTCCTCAGACATAAGTCAGTCGAGTTTAAACTGTTTCGTTACCGTTTCTTCCGTAATTCTAAGGTATTTAAGCTACCCATTGACTCGTAATCAATGAACAAGCCAATTGAAACCGCCTGGTATCCAAAGAGTTCGAGTTGTTGTTTCAAGTTCATTTTCCTCTCACCTGTGTCAGCTATCTCTCGAGGATATTAATCTCACGGGACAATAATAGATCCTCCACGACGAGGAATCGCATCGTCCTCGACACCACTTCGTGGCAGTAAACTTCCCACCTCCTTTTTTCTGTCTTCATCGTGACGTTGATCGTCGGTGGTTTCCCTCGTGCGTTATTCAGGGAATTCCTAGGCG
The DNA here is from genome assembly GCF_001272555.1 of Dufourea novaeangliae. Lineage (NCBI taxonomy): Eukaryota > Metazoa > Arthropoda > Insecta > Hymenoptera > Halictidae > Dufourea > Dufourea novaeangliae. The sequence goes on along the minus strand of NW_015374006.1, from coordinate 3,210,508 downwards.
ATTTATAGCATGTGTATACGATGTATAGCAAACGGAAGCCCCGGGAAACCATGAAATCTTTGGTCCCCATAGGTGTCCTGGCTGGTCCCCGCAAAAATGCCTGCCATTCATACACTTTGCGAGCGTGTAAGTCGATTCTAGCTAGCGCGAATAACGATCGTGCCTCGATCGGTGACTCGTGCCATTTCACGAAGAATTCCCGTGTTGGGTCGAAGATCGAGACCGCCTTTCGGATTATTCTACGGTCGAGAACGACAGAACCGGAGGCCTCCGACTGTGGTATTGTCGAATCGTGGCACCGTTGCCTCACTTTCCATCGAACAGCGGAATTGGACGGTAATTGATTGTTTCTCGGATAGTTTCGTCATGCTTGGGAACTATCCAGTAACGATTAAATGGATCTTTCTTTTTAATAACTACAGTTTGATTGTTTCCGGCTGTCCAGACTGCGGATTTTTTTATATATAATATTTTTTTTTTTGATCGGCGAAACTGTTCGTGGAAGTACACGAGTTTCTATTTAATTTCTGTTTCTGTAAATTATCCCAGTACATAACTTAACGCTGGTCTTTGGGTCTGTTTCGACCAGATCACTCGTTTCTTTTTTTCACGGTACTTTACGGACTTTCTCGACTTAATCTTAATCTTGTCTCAGAATTATGTTCTTAGGTTTGCGAAACTTTTTACGGATCTGCGTGCGTTCTTCTTCGTCATTATTTTAAGTCTATGGTTAGTCGAATCCCATTACCGATGGCCGTATACAGGGTTAAAATTGAAATGGATTTAGAATCGATTCGACTGGTTTCATTAACCGTATATTTTCAAACTTAAAAATTCTCATCAACCCAGCTCTATGGACAGTTGGAATAAATAACGTAAATTCTCCTTTTAACTTGCACAATAACAAGTAATTAATTTTGAAAAGACGTATTCGTTTCGTCCTGTGGAACTGAACGATTCGTATTCATCCGTTCCAGCCACGGTAGAAAGGACACGAATTGGGGTTGCTTTCTTACGTAGCAGTCACTCTTTCATCACCGTTGTTACCACAGGAAAAGATTTATTTCCTCTCCGTTAGGTCGAATCAGAAACTCTATCACGGAGCTCGCTGCCTCGTCGGTGTGTAACGGTGTCGTCAATTTCTGAAAGAAGTTTGATCATCGATAGATCTGCGATTATAACCAAATTCGCACGGTCGACGACAACGACCTTCGAGAACCCCCGGAGGATATACGATGGATACCTCGATTCCACGCCTCTGCGAAATTCCAGCGTCGTGAAATCGGGCTCGTCAGAGTTATCGGGCATTGAAATTTCCGGCATTCGTGGAATTTTGGAACGCCACTCGTCCGGCCTTTTCAGTCCTCCACGGGCACATTAACGCAAACATTCCCCGGGCGCATCTATCGCAGACTCTGTTCCCGAATAGCGGGATTCTGTCCGCCGTTTCGCACCTTCGATCACTCAGTGTCACTTGCAAAGATATTACAGGATCGTCGAGGGGCGAAAACTGTGTCAGCGACGCCGTTATTATGTTCTTGAATCGATCCTCGGACAGTGGATAACGAATTCAATGCTGGAGGTTCCTTTCATCAAAACTGAACACGCAATTTAACTGCAATGATACGTACAGTAAATCCTCGATGAGTGTTCGAAGGCTACTTAACACTGAATACTTGAGAAACTAATTCATTAAAAAGTCAGCGTTACACCTGGGGACTTGTCAGTGCCTGGGAACCTCCGAACACTCATCGAGTATTTACTGTATAGTTTGTTAAAATTTGATATTATTTTCCTACAAAATAGAAAGTTATTTGCAAGTTCCCTGTTAGCCTTTTTTTTTTTATAAAAAATTTCAGCTCTGAACTTATCCTTAACAACGCAATCGGATCTTTCCCTTATTTAAAGTGCAACATTCACTGTTTTTTGTTTATGAGTCCCTCTTTACTGTCCCTTCTTCTATCTTCCCCAACGTGACAATTTATTGTCAACTCATTCATCGTCTTGTTCGTGTATTTTCCCAACCTCGATCTCGCTCGATGAAGTCTCTTCTTAGAATAAACTGGTCCCCAACTTGCAACATCGTTAGAGTGAAACTGCCGGCCGGCGTTACACGCGCAAGAAATCAAATCAACGAGGCATCCGGGAAACTATGGCGATTAAGAGTTGATTCTCACTGTCGTCCGTTCAAATAGCTGGTTGCCAATCTCCTATAAGACATTCTTCAAGGTAGCTAACAACATCTTCGGAATAGATAACGAGACTCTAGAGTTTAATACGTTATCTTGAGCATTCTATCGATATTTAGACCCAGGTTTTCCCTCCTTGATATATGTATGCAATCTTTTACTTATTATAATCAGCAAATTATCTGTTGTTTATGGTTCAGCTATCAGTTGCAAGATGAACTCCAGTGACTTAATGCTTGATGGGTCTTCGGTACATGTTCATTAGTTACATCTAGAATTCCAAGTGTTTTAGAATCTTCTAATGATTCAATGGAACGCGTGACTTTGCATTCTTCAAAGAATTGCGACTGTGATGTACAAACAAGCACGTCGACCGAAACTATCAGAGTCGAATTATCGGGCAGAACCGCGACCAGTTTGAAGATGAGAGAGACAGTCCGCGTGTGCAATTCAGGAAGCGATTAGAAGAGTCCCGGCATCATCGGTCTCGAGATTTCTGGTCGTTAGGAAACACGAGGTCAGCTCTGAGACCTAGATAAGATAGAAACACGACAGCCACCGATACATTGTATTGTGTAACAGAATGTGTTTCCGTATAATCGGCCTAGGTGGCCTGACTGACGAGGGGGAAGTGGTTCTTGTCTTTATAGAGTTCTTTAAATTAACTGTCAAGTATGTTCTATACGCCTTATGAGATCAATTTGAAACAGTAGAATTACAGTAGGTATGATTAAGAAATCGATCATTCGAACTGTACTTGCGGAGAAGACAAAGTGTAATGTGAAACTTTACTATTTTCTTGTTATAAATAACGAAAGTGTTCTCGAATATTTACGTCATCGATCTCAAAGAATCGACCAGGCTAGGCTGCTTCTCTTGTTCGTTTCAGCCTGGTTTCACCGACGCTCTGTGCTCACTCTGGAGGATCAGTTTTAATTTTCTACACTTTCTGGCAAGTTTCCATGAAAGCTTGATGGTAAAACGAAAATTACAGGTACGGTAATCGCTGGTTTATCTACCGTCTTACAAACGCGTACGTTAGTTTCACCGGGGATAGCCATTGTCTTCGAAATTGTCTGAAAAAGTATGAAATTTTAAGAAATGTACGTATAATTTAATAATTTTTTCCAATTATTATATTTCCAGCATACACAAGAACACACAAAATTCAATAAAAAAGTGCTCACACTGATGCCTCAATATCCGATTAACGGTTAACTACAGACTCGTTTCAAAGATGAATAATCCGACTACTCTGTAACATTGATAATAACCAACTGGATATTATTTTTCGTTACCGTTTCGGAAACACTGTGCCACTATATGTATATTCTAAATTAAAGGTACTCAAACGCTGGAGCTTCCAGAATTCTCCCTTAGGTTTTGCTAGTAAGAAAAAAATTCACATTCGTCTCTGAAACGAGTGGTTTGTCATTAAGACTTAAGAAAGAAAATGCAAAAAAGAAAAATTGTTCTGTTAAGAAAGAAAATTGTACGGTTTGTTGATCGCATTGTTGGTCGAACGTATAACTCATGGATTGAAGTAGGCAGTGGTAACAATGAAACCTCTCCGTGTAGTTTTATCGGCAGTAAGTCGAAATGAAATTCGGGTAGTATATCGATGCCGAGCAAATAAGTTCATCAGACGAGCAAAGTGCTTTATTCTCAGCCCCTCCACCCGCCCCTCCAACGGGCGCAGCCTGCCTCGGTTCCTCTATCTAATTTGCAACGCTCCTTCACTCTGCTCTCCCCAACCGCTCTCAGATACTGATCGTAGATACGTGTGCACGCCAGATACAACGTAGCTGGAACAGTTAAAATGTTAAATACGGTGTCCGCGATTACGAAACGTCGTCGCGCGGCATGACGAATTACAGGGTGTCTGGTCGCGAGGCGACATTTCTAGTCCCTCTCGCCTACGCGTAAAGGGGACCGCTCTACGGCTTTCATAGACGATCCTCAGCCGCCATTCTTCGTTTCGTTCTTATATAGGGTGTTTCATAATGTATGTGACCTACCACAACAACGGACAATGATGCAACAATGAACGAAGATCGTATAAACGTGACCCCATTTGCCCTTGTTCTCGAGTTATGGCCGTTTTTATTGGGTTTCTTTTACCATTTTTTTTTTTCACTGAATTATTTGTACGTAATGTTCGGAAGTTCCTTTGGGGATGACGGGTTGTTTTTTTGAAGAATAAGGAACTGTATGGTTCCTTGGTAAGGTGACCATTTTAACGTTTACACGATAGATTTCTTGTCTACCTGAAAGACGTCAAACGAGAATCACCTTTACGTGAACTTTTCTAGTTATTTACCGTTTTTATGATTCACTGAAATAACCAGACACCTGCCGTTCAGACTCGTATTCGTTTGGGTGCGGAGTTTAACGGAAAAGAAACAATAGATGTGGTTGAAAGTGCTAGAGGATTTTCGGATTCGTAATTGATTAGGTGTACTGGGTATAATTAGCGACCCGACTGACTCATGGTCTGATAGTTAAGAGGAACTATTGTTTAGTGGCCTCTGAGGTTGATAAAAATCTATTTGACTGTACTCTACACCGTGTAGATGTGATTGAATCATGTATTAGATTAATTATCCAACTGGACAAATACATAATTCGTTGGAAGTAGTATGATGTAACTATAGATAGATGTAATGGCGCGACTTCACCGAGGAAATTTAATTTCCTTTTATCAACAACTACGTCGTGAAGCGATAATTGGAATGAATTCTGTAGAAAGTCATTTTTAAATGTATCGTTTGCAGTGACAAGAAAAATAGAATTTGTTTGACTACGACGGCGATAAAATTAATCACGTATTGCTGTTTAAGTAGAGATTGTGATACTAAATTGAAAGATTTACACGGTATATATATACTATTTACGACCACGGTAGTCGCATTAACTGTATCTTCGATTGATAAATAATAGAACGTAAGCCTTTTTCCATCTGTGTTCTCATCTTCTTTCGAATTTTCGATTCCCGATCGCCATGTGTTCTACATTGTGATTACGATAGACGTGTTTAAATAATTTGTGAAAAGTGAAACAGTGTTATCTTGTACCCGGCACGATCGAATTCATTACATTTGCGCGACCGCTTATCTTTCGCTACTCGAGCCCACGATATCGATATCTCCGAAGTGATAAACAAAATTTTTTGAGAAAATGGAAGACGAATTTTATGCTCATCAAATTTTGATCTTTGGCCCGTATCTCGCTCCGCTTAATATATTAGAGACAAATATTTAATTTCGACGCGGGAGAGTTACATAAAATTTTGTTTGCAATTAGTTATTTTTATACTTCTCCAAATCCAGTAGATAAACATTCTGTGTGATATCGAGAAGTCCCTGAAATTATGTCATGAAATTATGTCACGTTCTTCCATGGGTCACGTGATAGAAATGGCGTACTCTGTCGTTTAAAAGTTTGCATGAAAAATGAACTTTTACGTCCGCTTACTTTTGTTCGATTAAAAACATTGCATATTAGAAATCATTCCGTAATACATATTGTATTCTATGTATATATTTACCATGTTCGAAGCAATTCTTTGAATAGAATTCCAATTGTAGTCTGTCGAATCAATTCATTGAACCGAATTCCAATTGAAATCTGTTGAATCAACACTTTGAATGGAATTCAAATTGAAACGCGTCGAATCAAGACGTTCACTTGAATTTCAGTTGAATTCTGTTGTATCAACTTCTTGAACTGAATTCCATTTGAAGCGTTTAGAATCAACTCTTTAAACTGAATTCCAATTGAATCGCGTAGATTCAACTCTTTGAACTGGATTCCAATTGAATCGTTTAGAATCAACTCTTTCAACTGAATTCCAATTGAATCGTGTAGAATTGACTCTTTCAACTGGATTCCAATTGAATTGTTTAGAATGAACTCTTTGAACTGAATTCCAATTGAATCGCGTAGAATCAACTCTTTGAACTGAATTCCAATTGAATCGCGTAGAATCAACTCTTTGAACTGGATTCGAATCGAAGCGTGTAAAATCAACGTGCACCAGTTAGATGATGCTCTTTGTAACTAAAACAAATGAAAGTTTCCCGATGGCTTCTTGTCCGATCTCTGTCAGTTTCTGGCCCGGCGTCGATGTCGCAGCGGATGTCGTCGTCGTCATCGTCGTCGTCGTCGTCGTCGTCCCCGTGGAAACCGCAGCAACCGTGGAGCGTCTCTTTCCACGAATCGATAACGCGCCTCCTCCGTTCGTCGACGTCGTTGGCTCCGTGTTATCTTCGTCTATCGAGGGTTCGAGGCTGCGTTTACACCGTTTCGTCCTGCGGCCGCGCGGAAAACCTTCTCGGCTCGCCGCGTAGGTGGCGGCCGGCACAATGAATCGAGCAGATAAACGTAATTATGCGAGATCTCTGCGCTCGACCTTGTTTACTTCTGCGAATCGCGTGTGGAACGCCAACTTGCCACGATTACCTACTCCTCTCGACACGCTGCTGCATGAAAAACACTCGACGGGGTTTCCCCTGATTCACGGTTTCCACTTTTTTCTCCGACACTTCTGTAATTGTCGTTCGATTGTTCGAATTATCTTCTGTAATTGTTGTTCGAATTTATATTTCGAAGTTTCGATTCGAACTGTTCACGGGGTCTTATCAGTACTCGGCGAATTACCAATCGGAAGCCGCAACCTAGCAATCACGTGTGACCGATGTCACCTAACTCACGTTTGTCCTGTCACGTGACTCACGTGTTGTCCAAGTGCTGCTAGATAAATCGCGTTGGTAATAATGATAACATTTATCGAACGGGTAATATTCTTCGGGGCATGTAACTTAGTTGTGCCCGACAAGAAAATACTTAAAACATTTATAGTTCGATAAAACTGCGTTTTAAACTTGTTTGCGAGCGTACGAAAGGGTTTGCAAAAATAACGCAGAAATCTATATTCAACTTCTTAATTAATTGTCCCCAAGGGTATTGTGTTATATTTTATCATTACGTGTTAATTGTTTCATTTACAATTGTTCAAATAAAGATGAACTATTATACATCCTGGAAATTATAAAACGAGTACAAAGGATATTTCTCATCCAGTAACCAGGCTTCTTGTCGATCGGTGGAAAAAAAATAGAGAATTTTTTTCATAAAGGTTGCTTACGCAAGACCACCACGCGTCCGCTCCGCCGTCAGAGCTGTCGCAACAAAAATCATCGAGTCGTTGCAAGAAGAAATTGCCCGGAGAAACACGGGTAACCGAACTGACGAACGTTTCAACTTTCGCGGTTTAATCGAACCTCAAGCGTAATCAATGCTGTCTCTCCCCGCCGAGGCCTCTGACTCAACCGGCCGCAGTTACGCAAATGCATCGAACTCGAGTTTAAATCGAATTAACCGAGAAACGATTTCGTTCGACAACTCCCTCGAACTTCAAGTAAACGTCGAACGCTACCGGTCTCTCAGTCTCGGTTTCCTTGACACGTCAGACACGGGAATCAAATAAGTTTCGGAGCGTGTCGTGTGTGTGATCGCTAAAGGAAACAAAAATGTCTCCAAAAGTCTCCTGTCTGGAAGCAAACGCAGGGAATTTATTGTTTTTCATATTATTAATTGAAATACGAACTATGACATCTCATAATTAGTACAATTTATAATAGTGGGAATCGAACAGAAATTTCTTGCCTCGATTAGAGATCTCATTATAGTAATTAATAAAGTAAGTGGTTTTCTTGGAATTTATTATTCGTTACGTAGTTATGCTCAAAAAGTTTCGTTTTAAAGTAGGTATATTTTATTCCTCGATAACATTATTCTGTTTAATATCCTTTACAATATTTTATGAGTATTCATCGTTTTTAGTATTTTTTTTTTAATCATTTTTAGTGAGTGATGCCACCCTGTGCAACTTGAAAAATAATAGAACAGGTGTTTGTTAGGTGTTCTTATATAGGAGAACGGTGGGCACATTTGGGTTAAAAAACTGACACTGTTCTGGACATACAGTTTTAAGTAGACTAGGAAATCATGCTATGAATAATGATTTCTTCGGTATCAGTTTCGAGTTCCGAATTTCAATCTGGATCCTTCCAAAAGTTCTACATACAACGGTAACGCAAAATGACATCTTTAAACGTGACAATCAGAAGCGTCCACACAGATACAATTACATTACGAAATAACTAAATGTACAATGAGCACAAAAAAAGCACTGCGACGCAGTCCCTATTTCACAACAGTTTCATAGATTCCCAGATTATATCATAAAAATTTCCATTACATTACTCAATCATTATACACAATTCGTTCCGTTCAGTGACACATACTTCCTATAAAAAATCTAAATATATACAACTACTTCTTCCACCCATTGCATGCTCTATGTGAACTGTTTATTTGCAATAATATTCCTTGTAGCTTTAGCTCAATTGAAAGAAAAATTAAACATATATATTCAACTATCCTTTAAGAGGTTAACCAGACATCGGTTAGCATTATGCGATCCACTTCGATGAAAACGCGTTTTCAATTAAACCACCGTCGACGAAGTTACGAGAATTCGGTTCAAGAAAAGAATCCCGTGCTCTCGAGGAGGCGAACAATGGCCAGGAAGAGTGGGACAGAGCCAGAGCAGACAAGTTCTCTATTGAACGCTACCGACTGGATCTTACACTGGCGCATCCGTCACGATAGTTTAACCCGAGTGACGAAAGTGTGTGGCGTCGCTCGTCGTCTCAGTCGGACGACCATAATCACGCCATCACTGTACGGTTCTTGATTTCTGTTTCCCGTTGCTGGCTGTATTACAAAGGTGACACGCGTTCGGGAACTGACGCGTCTGGAAAGTTGAGCGAAATTCGGGGTTGCCGAGAAGGGGGGATCAGAGAGAGAAAGAGAGACAGACCGAGAGAAGGGTCGTTGTGCTCACTCGCACGCACACCAGGAGAGTTCATTTTGCATAAGGAATAAAAGACATTACACGGAAATCCTCCCCCCAAACACCCCTCGAACTAGTTTCGTTCGCACGAGTTCCCAGAGAATTATTTAAATGGCCCGCCTAAAACGAGAACGGGGCCGCGATCGCGCGCGAAATATTATTACGGATTCGGTGTGGGAACGGTGGACGATTTAGACTGGCCCGAATAACTGTTGTCCCGAGCTAAATGCTCGATATCCCCTCTCTTGGTATAATTTCATGTAAGCCGGTGCGCCCGTTATGTCCTGTTTCGTAATGCGCGCGTTAACGATTCGCCGTCTAATGAAATTCCTCTCCGTTCGAGGTTGGACGTCCGTGCGCCGTTGGAGATGGAGGATCCCTTGGGCGTTCATCCCGAACAATTACAGGCCGGGTTGGAAAGAGATGATGATTTCGTGGATTCTCTGGATTGCGTTACTAAAATCCCTGTTATCTTGCGCCGACTTAACTGTATTTATGTAGTTTTTGCTATAGATGTTACTCTGATACAATTAGAGAATTGGGGAAACCCCTGAATAACACGATTAGATGATTGTTTAGAATTGTGTAGTTTTGTTAGTTTTTGGAAGCTAACCCTGCTTTTTTTATTTATGTATTCGGTGTACCAATAAGTGATCGGCTATGTTCAATGTATCGATGGCACAGTTTAAATTTAATACATTTTTATATCTTCTCTTCTGTTAAAATGGCGGCGGACGTTGAAGAACGCGGCCAAGTATCTCTGAAACAGCTAGACTTCTGATTTCCACGAAAGTAATAATTCAATTTGAGAAAATATAGTGGATTACTTATTTGTACACTTCATGGTTCTTAGTTCCGTGTAACTTTAATGCGCATAATATAACAATGTTTAGGAACCTAACCACCGTGTTACGATGCTTACCTGTATTCTATATTGAGGACAACTAAATTATCCTTTCTAGGAAAAGTCACTCTGAGGTATCCTGCACGTAGAATGTCGTCTACTTTTCGTATAATCTTTCATTCTGTGAATCCTTTATTTCGTTATCCCGGTGACAATCGTACTGCCTATTACTTTTTCACCAGAAATTTGTTTACTCGAGCGTCGAGATAGCTTTACTACGGAGAGATCGACGAAAGTGCACAATTTCCTGCCATTCTTTCTCGCTTATTCTCATTCCCTGCTGTCCCCCTGAACTTCTGGCCGCTAAATTGGCGACCCAGATGAATATTGAACGACCCTCACTTTCATCGAAATTTTTTGCTGCTCGTTGACAGTGGGGTGCACTCCGATGCCCTCGATGTTATGACCTGCGACGCGCTCATAGGAGGCTCTTTATATGAATTATCGTGCAATAAGCTCCTCCATTGAATACGATTCAATACCCAGTGCGATAACAATTACGCGAGCATTGTTTTTCTTTTATGGATATATCGGGTGTTTCGTGAAGAATAAACCTTTGAACCTAAATTATATAGAAGGTTCGAAAGCGATTTACGTAAACACACATTACGCTTAATCTTGTTTCTGTTTTTATACTCTGCCTGGTTTTTGCAAATCTTCACAAAAACAGGCACAAATGATCCGAGGTGCTTCATACTGTGTTATTAAAAGTATTTATTATTATTACAACATGATTATGTAAACTTATATCGGGTAACTTGTAAGAATGGAGGATTAAACGGAAATTAATTTCTCGATTAAAAGTGAAAGAGGAACCTTACAATCAGTAAATTAAACGGAATATCGACATATAAATGAACGAAAGAAAAATTTCATATCTTTAATGTTCGGTAATATCTTTAATATATTAGCACGATATGCTTTCTTTATCATAGAAATTAGCAGATCAGATAACATTTCGTCGTATCTTCCAAGGATCGTTTTGTTAATTTTCTAATTTCCAAGCGAATGTAGTAACTATCCTGAGGCTTTTGAAGAATACGTCTCGTTTCCAACGTCTTTTCGTTTTCGCTTCGAGTCACCCATCATAAAAGTGCTCCGTAATTATTATGGCCGCGTTCTGCGCAGCGAAACATTCCTCCTCCGACAACACACACAAGTCGAAAATATTCCGCCGCTGAATCTTCAGATTAAAATACTTGGACCAAAAAATGTTAGCGTTCGATCTGCGCGTTTCCACCGGCCATTATTAACGTTATTACAGACTCTTGGCCGGCGATAATAAACGGGCGTAGTGGGGGCCCCGAAGAACTACACAATCTCGTGTTTGTTTGCTACTTCGTTTCTGATTGCACTTATCTCGCAAATTAATACCACTGTTTTATCGTTACCGAGCCTCCTTGTTACCGAACCGTTCGTTTCCAAGCGGATTGTTTTCCCTTCGACGATGATTTTTGTTATCGTCGTCTGACTTTGGCTGTTTTTTTCGCGTTTCCTCGTCGCTGTTCGCTTCTCTTCTTTTGCTGCTGTTGGAACGAACAACCATCAATATCGTTGCAAATTGAACAAACACAATGTTACACAGTTATTACGTGATTCGAATATCAGAAATTATTTTAATGTCCACGCTTCGACTATTCGAAATTGTTGTTTCTGAAGTTTGTATGATTACTCTGGAGGTCTCGAGACTCTTAGTGTGTGGTTCAAAATTCATTTTTAATGGTACATCAATTTTCAGTAGGATCGATTCAGCAGGGGAATAAGAATGATTAAACCCTCTTTAGTTATTAAAGAAAGTGAAACGTCGGTCGATATAAATGTCGGTTTCATAACACGGAATTGTTTCACCAAGTCGTCATAATGTTATAAAACATCAGGTTAAAGTTTTTTTTAAGAACCATTAAAGAAGTTAAGGACTACTTTCTCGGCCCGTTTATCGTTACAAAGTAATGGACGTTCAACGAATCATAAATCGACACTGGCTCCGACCGACGAAAGCGTGTTGAAATTTATCAAAATTTCAACGATAATGAATGAATCGTGATTCATGACCCATTTCGGTGCAAGTTCATTAAGCTATCGGAAATCCAAAGAAGGTCACGGAAGATGAATCGTCGTGTCAACGATCCAACTCTTTAACACCTTCGGAATTCCTTTACCGTGGAAGTAAAATACGCGCGAGAAGTCCTTCGAGCCGTGCGTTTTTTCAGACCTCGCCTATAAACGCGGTTTTATGCAAACGTATGCAACGATTCATTCTCCAGACGGCCCGGTTAAAGACCGACGTAAACGTTCCCATTCGACGATCGCCACAAAGGAACGATTGAATTTCCTTCGCGATCCCGCGAACAATGACCACGGTCTCGGGACAGTTGAAGAATCCAATCTGTTGTGATGGACAGAATGTTTACAGAGACGAACTGTACAAGCTAATAGAAATTATTTCCTTTTATATATATTATGCGTGTAAATATATTTCTATTCGATGATACATTGTAGTTCTTTTGGATACAAGGTTCAGTATTAAATTTTTCAAAAAGCATTCTCATGTTTCTCCCTATGTTTTGGTAATAAAAGAGTGGATTTTTATGTAAAGTACATCCATAAACCACCAGAAAGATAGTACAGAAAGCATTAAACAAGCCGTTTATAGACCAAAATGACTATCAACAGTTTTAGAATTTTTTTTTCTTCAAATTTTAGTGCTAAAATTTGATGCTTCTTTTTTTATACTTAAAATAAATTGTCATTTATAAATTTCGTGGAGTTATACACTTTGACAAATAAACAGCATTATCAAGCTAGAAAATGTGTCGAATAGCAGCTAGCAATAATCTAAGTTGATCACGTTTCGTGGTCCACCCTGTATACGATACATTAGTCCCCGGTCAAAGGACTTTTCGATCCCCTGTTCAAGATAGAAGAGAGAGAGCGAGAGAGACGAGTAGCGCTCTGCACATGACGTCTCGAAAGAGGCTCTCGTCGAATACGCGCACCGCCACCCCATGTGAATTGTCGGAGAGGGGAGTCAGGGCGGTATAATACACCCGTATAAGGGCAGGTGGTACTCGCCACATAAACACGAACGAGGCGCACACCGGCGGCCCCCAAGCAACACAGGTAGACACCACACCCGTGGGCCAACGTACGAAACGTGTGTTGATAGAAGAGGGTCCCCCTTGATCCAGCTTATGGTTTAACGGAGTCGACCATGGAAGGGAGGGGAGGCATCCGAGTGTAGTGATTCGAAATCCTCGACACGGAAAAATGAGACACCCTCGCGGTACCCACGTCTCCCCTCCATTCTCTGTGTTCGACATCATCCCCACCAGGTCACCTCCACCCTTGGGACAGCAACGCGAGAATAATGGATCCACGTTGTCCGATTCCTGCTCGATGATTCTCTTCTCACTCACCCCCCACCACTCCCTTTTCCTGCTTTCGAGATTCTTACGAGTTGACCGGCGGAAAGGACACATCCCCGGCATTGTTATCCGCGATCGAACGAACTTTTTTTTTCCGCCCTTACGATTCCTCGATTCGATACACCCTGCTCTCTTTGAGAGCGTTCCACATTTGTCCTGGAGTACGATGCAAGAGTTCTCCTAGCCTGTGCAAGGTGTTTTGCCAGTGGTGAGACACGTTGGAGTTGGTTTGGGTACTCTTGGTCTGTTTGAATGTTTTCTTTTTTTAATTTTGATGGTGCTAAGTATTCTGTTCATACATTTCGGTTTCCAACGCAAGCTAAGTTCATTTCTTATGGCATTGTCGTTTGGTTTAATGGCAGAGACTCCTTTGGGGCCAACTCCGAATCGATCGAAAATTATTTGGAAAAAATTCCTTCTATGTAAAGTGCTTTATGAGTGTTGAGACTCGGTGAAGTGGGTTTGAATACTGGAACCGGTGTGTTCGAATGGTGTTTTTAATGTAAATAGTGGTCAACATTCTCTTTGGTTTTTGATCGTAGGCTGTCGGAAATTCTTCACTTCGTATGTTAATTTTCGTTTAGTTTAATTGTGATCTGTGCTTTTTGCAAACTATCTACGAATGTTGTTTGTATCTACTGTGATCGTAATGGTGGATACGTCCCGTATAGAAAGAAATTGATAGTAAAGATACGAAAGCTTCGGTGAGGGTTCTGTTTTTTCGTTCTTGTGTACCGTCAGGTGGTAGGATGTTTTATCAGTGATGGGAAAGGTGACAGTTGGTGCAAACTTCCATTTTCATGGACTATTCCATTAGAACCATCATCAAGGGAAAACCTATTTCGTTGATTTTACGGAAAAATAAATTTAAACGCTCACAAAATTTTTACCATTTGACTAGAAATTATTTTCAAGCGTCACTTCGAGGCATTTCGAGTGCCATGAATACATAAAATTTAATTAAATCGTTAATGACAGTATATTTCCTATTCAAGCCAAAAATTATGATTTCAGTGGCACTGTGAACTCACCAATTTAAAAATTCTGATTCTACCCAGGTCCAGAAATAATCCAGGTTTATTTTAAAGAAAATCTTGTATTTAGCATTGTTACCAACTACACCACGAAACTCCTCGGAGGGTATTTTAAAATTCTCTAGGATTTGTCGAAAGTCGGGGCAGAAGAAAGCACGCAACAAAAGGATGCCTCCTGTGTCTTTCTCAGCCCGCCGTAGTCTTTATTTGCCGTTTTTTTGTGTGCTTCGGGGCGCGTTGCGCGCTTCACCAAAGACGGAAGTTTGCATGGAAAGCGAGGAGGCTCGGGCTACGTGGAGACTTGCCAAGTAGACACTGTCCATTATACGTATTAACAGTTTCATAAGGTAACCTAGCTGGGCCAATTCGAGCTCTCTAACTTCACCGTGATTTACGTACTTGAAAATGTTTTCGTTTTGCGCGTATAATGCGACGTTTAGATATCATTACAAATATCCCCACGCAATGCAATATTATTTCTATTTGGATAATCAGGTAATATAGAATATTTCCTTGTAAGAACTCTGTCTGTGCATTGTAATATTTGTAATCTACAAACATATACTTTCAACCATAAAAAATTTCGAATAAAGAATAAAAGATAAAAAGAACTACTTCGGTATTTCTAATGAATTAAACGTGCCAATTCCAATTGACAAAATATTTTTTCTTGAATGAGTACACACTTGACAGACAATTATGTATTATTCGGATCAAAATTGTATCCAACTCTGCTTTTCTCTGAATTAAACTTAGTCTAAACTAATTATTAAACTAAAGAAATGTGCGTACATATCGCTGGATCAAATTAACCCGAACAGTGCACGATGAAAAAAAGGAAAAAAAAAAAGTACCATTGAATAGATCGTTGAAAGTTTCGTTTTTTTCGCGAAGGCACACCGTTAAATGATCGACTTCCCCGAGCTTCCTCGTCCGGAACACCTTTCCTCGCTTTTCAACGGTCAAATAGGTAAAGTTTCGACTCGTTGCCCAAGTAGCAAAGTAGACGACGATGGAACAACATTGCAGCGGATTTCACTCGAAGGTCGAGAACAATGCGCTTCGTTAAGGTAGACGTGTTTCCACTTTCCAAGTTCTCGATGCTTTCGTTTTCGGTCTCTCTTACCTCCCACCCCTTTCCGTTGTTCCCTTCCGCGGCCATCGTTGCGTTTTCCGTGGGTAGCAAGGCGAAAGGCGAGACCAGAAACGGTAATGAAACAGAAAATATAATTGCTCCGGCCAGGAAGATTACTCGATTCGATTACGGGCCGTGTTTCTGTCGTTCTTCAGCCATTATCCATTACGAAAGCAAGATTAGATCTAGTTCCGAAGGCGACTTATCAAGACCATTTTGGCGACTTTTACACCTTGAAACAGTGAACGATGTCATAGTTTAAAAGTGCTTAATATATTGAATTATTACAGTGGAACCTCGATTATCCATTCTAATAAACTGTTTTTCTGGTATTCGGTCTAGAAGATCTATAATAAAAATAGATGAAGCAAGATCATCTTTGCTGGTTTTGTAATGCAAGCAATCAATATTCGGGAGTTTCCGATAATCGACATTCTACTGTGTACAATTTTCAGTAATCGAAATAGTGAACAATTTTTCGTTGCCCAGCCAAAAGAAAAATCAGTTGTTTTCTGCTTCGTCGATGCTGCTTTCAAACGATATTTAAAAGGAAAGCCAACTAAATATCAATTTTTTTTTGTAACTAATACTCTTTAATACTCAATCCTCACGTGGACAATATCGCAATACGTACAAACATGATGAACCACAAGATAATCTCCGACGAGCATACGCAATCGTTTCAGCATCGAATTCGAAATAAGCGAAGGCGACTCCGAAAGAGACGTGATACAATTAACAAAAATAAAGAAAAAAAGTCCACGCCACGGTATCGAACGGTTCGGCACAACACGCGGCAGCATTCCAGAAATAATTCGTCGCGCAGAATTCAATGTACCCGGGCAAGAAAGTGTTAATTTTAATACCGTTTCGTATTCTCGATGCGACGTGAACGCTCCGCGCCGCGCATACTGATCGTACGCCTGGCAAGAAGGAGGGACAATCCTTTCGCCGTGTAGTATTTCGTTCGACCTGGAGATCGATCGAAACCGATCGATCGGTCGCGCGATTTTTCCCGCGGCGGTCGAACGAGTCCGTTTGACATTTAGTCGCGTTGCGTGGTCGGTTAATTGAATTTCGCAGCCGCTTTACGGGTCATTGTGAATGGCAGGAATTTGTCATAACACATTCTAATCGTTCACGATTATCCTTCGATGAGAGAGAGAAACGTGATTTTGCGTTTTACGGTCTCGCCCAGCACTGTGCGTTCCCTTTGATTCGATTCGTCGGACGCATTATCGTTCGAACGTTGTTCTAATCGTCGTGAAGCATCGTTAATTCGTAGCCGTTGAACTCGTCGATATAATTATGTGCCATCGATACGCGAAACAAGCCGTGAAATAATAAATCATTCGGGAAACAGCGAAATAGTCGAACGGTGAAAGTCCATATATGCGATGATGGTATTTGAACGAAACGGGTTGCAAACGGTACGTTAAACTGTTCGTGCAAAGTTGTGCAACTGAGATCGAGTATATATTTTTTATTCGTTAACGTGGATCGTCGGTCGTTGGAAAACGTAACAGTTAATTATCTCGGGAACGTGATCTTCGGATAATCCGTAATATGCTCTATTTAATGATGAAACGTTTAGAGATGCTTGGAATATGACGATGCTTGGCCACTGGTTATGCGTAATTTCCTGGGTAATTATGTGAACTAACAGGACATTCTGATATTTTAAGGAAAATTCATATCGCACTCGATGGTCATTCTACATTGAATATTTCTTCGTATTATCGTTCAAAATTTCACATGGTACGTTGTAATTTTATAAAATATATCAATATATATCATTTAAAAAATTACATTTACCTCCATTTTTTTTATTCGGCTCGTTCAAAAGATTCTAAACATTGTTTGTTGTTAGAACTGAAGTATTAGGGAAGGACGATCTAGATCCACATATGCAATATATCGAGCGTCGAAGCAACGATCATAGAAACACAGCGAACAGCGTGCTCATCGCGGCCACGCCTAATCCCTCTGATTACCGCACCACTACTTGGCGTCCTGGATCCTCGTGAGCCCTGTTCGAGTTGTTCCTAAACACGCCACACGGCGTTGACGCTTGTCAAACAAACAAATATACTTCAGAGGGCTCACTCAAATTTTTAATAATTATAAATTTAGTTGAACATTTAACAGAACATTCTTAAAAGCTTCAACTTTTGATTACTACTAAAAAATCGCAAGGTCAACGATAAATTTATTGAAAAAGAAACGTTATAAAAATTTCTTTTTAACACGAGCCTTATGGAATGGTAGCTGATATTGAAAAATTAATCACTCCTTATTCAGTTACAAAAAATCACATTTTCATAAAGAATTAGATCGTTAAAAAATTAAGATCAAAGTACGCCAGCGTCACTAGTCTTCCTTTGGTTTGTTCGACGAACATTCCAATTTTTTCTTATAAATTAAAAGAAAAATTAAATTTTTTACAATAAGGAAAAAAAAGTTTTGTTTTTTTCCACTTATATGTAATTTTTTTTCCATTTCGGTATTTTCAAGTATTTCAAAATATTAATCATTCGATTTAAATTCGTAAAATTGATAAAAAGCATAAAGCGCTACATGGAGCCCCAGCTAGATACAACATCAAACGCGTGAGCCACTTTAAACATGCTCGAAACAAAGGGTGCGTTCACGAGAGATTGAAATTTTCCTCCTGAGAGCTTCACCGGGGGATGGACACGCGAGTAAAAGTAGTTTGCTGGACGAATGCTTTGCGCGTACGCGGTCGACCGAGTGTGCGCGCGCGCTGCAATAATCGACTCGTTGCTATGCATAGGATTACGATAGAATTTATACGACGAGGATGTGCGCACGCAAAACTTGCGATCCCGTATCGATTAAATCGCCAAAAAACTCCAAGATTAGGAAGGAATTAACTGAACGATGTTAGTTGAAATATCGTCTTGATTAACATTCTTCGGATTAATGAATGTAAAAATAAAGAGATCTCAACGAACACGTAATCCTTCCACTCAACGACGGTTCATTTCTGAATAACGATAATAGCGGCTGATACAAAAACTGGAGACGATTGCATCACAGATAATTGTTATCGAGCAACTTGAAATACGTACTCTCATCTAGGCAAGATTAAACGACGAGGATCTTGTTAATAGAGTTCACGACTTTATATGTTATATACTCAACAGAAGCTCCTGAAAGTAACTTCTGAATATTTTATTGTGTCCGTACGAACGCGTGACTGGCAAACATACGATTTTATGGATTTACGAGCTATGGCATACCGTGTATAAATATACGAAAGGAATTGAAATACAGTTCTTGGCAAGGAGTCATAAAACTCTCATTCCATTTCCAGCCTAGTTACAATGAATCGTATTGAATAACGTTTTACGAACCATGCCAAGTATATAGATAAAATTGTCTACACAGTTGATTAATCTTCTAGCTTCGACTATTGTGGTATTTTTACAGGTGTTGCTTTGGCACTCAAGGTATCAATGTACTCACTCGTTTACCGTGGAACTAAAATCGCACGAGCTAGCCCCAATCACTAACCATCATTCACCTTTATCGAACAGGGTTAAATATTTACCGTGGATCACTGCCCTCCTTACCGAACAATCTAAAGTACCACCCATACGTCGTTGGATCTTCGGATTCGACTATTCCGAAAGTATTAAATATACTCATTCTGGTTCCCTGTTGTGGATTTAGAAAGATCTACCAATGGTTGTTTAAATGGCCTACCAACGATCGTGTGTGTTATCTTTACTCCGATATTTACCATTAATATCCTTCCTTCTCGTGTTTCTCTCCCTAGATCTATTTATTTACTTCTGTATTCCAAGCAAAGACCGTTCGATCATCCGGTTAATTGGCCACTGGAAGATAATCCTAACGTGAACACCAGCGTACAATCAAGATTTATAATCGTACGGTGTACCGCTACGGAACGGCGCGCGGGCGGGCGTGTTCAGGTGGCTGTGCGTTAATTGATCTCCCGTCAAATCCATCGAACGAATCGATGGGACACACGGCTCCCGTGCGCCTGATATGGCTATCGATGGCGGCTCGAACATCGACGATTTACGATCGCTGAGACACTCTCGGTACTGGTCCATCGAACGACAGGTGTCGAGCTTGGTACTGTTTAAAATGGCGATTTTACGAAATTCAAAAACGATTGCCCATAGCCATCGTTGTTTAAACGCCTTTGGATTTCGTAGGTATCAGGAAAAACTAAAGGCTCCCGACGATACGATTTGTCATACAAGTCGTACGATTAAAGTTTGACCATGGTGTTCGATCCCTTTCTACGTTAACCCTTTCAGACCTGGTGGTCACATTTCGAAGTTTCTTACAATTACACACAAAGCCTTCGGTACAATTGCTGACCCATAATTTTCTTATGAATTTTTCCACGTTCTGATTGTTTTTAGTAGGTCTAGTGAATTTAGAATGTAATAATATAACTAAAAACTATGGGACATATAAACATTTTTTAAAACAAAATATCTAAACAGTCTGCTGACTTAAAATGTGGTAATTAAATATTTTTTGTTCCTCTTAAAAATAATTCATGTAATTTCCTACTCTCATTACACTGTTTAATAATAGTTCCTTGACTGTTGATCGTTCGATCTACTAAACGTATTAAATAGCAACTGGGTAGATAATGTGTCGACAGGAATAAAAGGTTGGTGACAACACGATTGCCTTGTAAAGGGTTATCGCCACAAAGCTCGACGAAAATCTCCACCGTTTGCGAACAAGAGGTGGACAGGGGGGTGTCCCGAAAGGTTCAAGAGCCGGTCGAATGAAATTCGATCGATCGTTCGTTTCCAGATCCGGCACCCGGATCTACGGGTCGGTCTGTCACGATCTAGAATCTGCGAAGGCGTTTTCAGTGGCGACGGGGCTAGCGTGTACACACTAATACATAAGGAGAACGTTTCTGTGTGTATGTGTGCGCGCATGGAGAACCACACGCGTCACAAGAACGAAGCCAGAACGGCGGTCCGCGCGCGAGTTCGCCGGCCGAGAGAAAGTGAACCAGTTGGCGGCGTTGTCGAATTTCTCGCCGTCTCTCTAGTAACCGTCCGATCACCTTGCCTACCTGTTGCGAGCTGGCAACCACGCGGTATGAGTCGAGCAACCGATTAATTGAGCCGAGGCGGCGATGATTTTTTGGTGTAGCCATTTTTTTTTTCTTTTTCGTATTCCTCTAGAGAAGATGCGCCTAACCTCTCTCACCGGGCGAATCCCTTTCGACCTCTGGAACCCAGGCAGGTGTTCGGGTTCGATTTCGACCGGTGCGTGGGCGACGCAGGGCTCGACTCGATGGATGATCGGTTGGGCTGGCTCGTGGGAATGTTGATGGACGATGCGTCCACGGCACGCGCGTGCCAATTTGCGTGGAATAGGGGATCAATGTCTGGGGGGCTATGTGGGACACTGGGGCTAACCTAGATATCGAGGAAACTGTTTTTTCCTTATTTGTGGTTCTAGCGATTTTTATGTGTGACGACGCTTTGCGTGGTGAGAGGGTTGGATTCTAGGGTGTTTGATGCGAGTAGATTCTTTTTGTTCGTTGAAGGTCTTGTAATGGTGGGTCTGGTTGGATTGCAAGGGTGTTGATAGGTAATGGTTAATAGCTGGCTTCGGTATTGATTAGGGATGTTGAATTATTTTAGTAAAGGATAGAGCTTGTATCATGGAAGCTTCGAATGAAGGGCAAGAGAAGGAAACAGGGATTGTCTATTTTTTAAGAATTTTACGGTGGGTAACGCGTTTTATTGGTGATAAGTGGGACCACAGAACTGTCGATTGTACGATGTAATTCCTGGAAAACGAGGTGAAAGATGTGGGTGGCCAGGTCTGATAATTAAGGAAAGAGAGAGATATTATTCCACAGAAATTTGACGAAAGTAATAATCAACTGAAACTGATTGAAACGAATTTGTATATGCACTGTTATCGTAACTATTGTTCCATCAATCATGAACTCTGGCCCCACACTTTTAGCTGTAGTTGTACATCTTATTAAACATTCTATCAGGTTCCAATTAATACGAAAACTTCATTACAATTTATCGACCTCCTCAATGCACCGAGTTTCAAACAATCGTATACGCGATAAATGCACAGAATCCGCAGTCTACTTATTCATTCATTATATAGATAACACTTTCACCGATTTGTTATTCAAAACGGCAACTGATTCCATTCCTCCCAAAAACTTCCTCTCCGCCATCTTCTCCCCGTGCAACGGAAACGCTACAAGTACATATTCAAGGCTTGATCGGGGAAGCTTTCGAATAAAAAAAAAAAGAAGAGAAAAAAAAACGAGCGATCGCAGAGATGAAACGGTGTTTCGAGGCGTAATCGCCTGGTAATTAAAAAAATATATAGAGTGATACGCTGTACCGAGCTCGTTGCAAGATGGTCCACTTAACACAGGCTTGCCCCCTTCTCCCCCACCCTGTTTCTTCGCTTTTATTCTCCCTCTTTCATTGGAGATCCGTGGGTATCCTTTGTCGAGCGACGACCGTGCCCCACGACGGAGTCTCTTTGCCGGCCGTGCGTTTAATTACTCAATTATCGCGGCGGCGCTTTCTTGCCTGGCCGTCACGCGGTGACATTATAAATTCCGCGTTCCTTTCCCCGTGAATTAGACGGACGCCGCGCGTTGGAAACCGTAAATCCATTACGTGTTCCACGACCGATGTTAACGAGCGCTCCTGCGTTTTCGCCAATCATTTTTCTTCACTTCGGTTTCACCACCGACCAGTTCGAGGCACTCGGTTCTTAACCCTTTGACTGCTAGACACGTAAATATACGGCGTTGCGTGTCAATCAGTTTTTTGCGAAAGGTGATGCATTCGGATGCTTAATAGATTTATTTTATATAATTAATAAATATTTATATAATGTAAAGGTGTTCGAGAAAACGGCCTAAGATTCTGGAAGCATATTAGCACTCACCTAGTGGAGTAAACAAATGTCTGGACAGCATAGGTCATGAAATGTAAACCCTTTCGATTTAAAATCTACCTTTATACTTACGAGCGGACAAGGGGCAGTATTTAAATATTTATGTCGATCTATGAACAGCGGATGTGAGTGTTTGTATTAAAATGGAAGGAAGACGCGTATGGAATATCTGTAAGAAATTTGAAAATATACGTCCTTTCTTCGAAAGGATTGTTTTTAGGACCCAATGTGATACTATACGCACCTAAAGTCTTGGAGCCTATTTTTTAAAACACCCTATAAAATTTTTCAGAACTTGGTTCACTATTACACTAGCGAGGCATCGAGATTTTTAAGGCGTTGAGGTGGGCCATGATACAAAAAAGGTTAGGAAAAATTGCTCTAAGGGTAAAAACATAGCGAGCAGTTGTAGTATGTCTATTCAGCTGACTACATATAACAAACTGTTTCGTGGCACTTGTGGCCTCAGCTCAAGACACAATGATCATGAGTTGAACTTCATTGGAGGTTATTATTCAAATCCTTTTTTTCTCGCTGCTTACGAACATGACTAGTCACAACCGTTCTATGATGATAAATCGTTCAGGTTTAACCTGATGCAAGGTGTTTCAGCATGTAATAGAAAAAAAACTTATCGTCATAACTAGAAAAGTTATCGCAGTAGATACCCGTACAGAGAAGAACCAAAACGTTACAAAAAGAAACAGAAATACAACCATTAACGAATAATCGAAACAATCCTTTAACTTCCCTCCAGCTTGTCTGCATTATGGAAAAGGATCCCGTGAAGCGTCTCTTATCCGATCAATGTCGATCCTTTCGATAAATTATGCGCGCGCGTCCCACGTTCCTCCGACGGGGCGTCGAATAATTTATCAATCGGCCGTGAATCGAGTGGTTCTAAAAACGAAATTCAACAGGTGTAACCATCTCCCCTCCGGTTGATCCCCCGGCCCGCTGGAAACACGAATTATTCGTTTAGGTTCGGTGTCGAACGACGTTCTCGTTTCCTGGCCCCGCTCAATTTCCTTCCATTTCCTCGTTTCATGGATCTCCCCAGGCACGGGACAGAAAAGGATCGTCGACGATCTTGAATAATCTGTGTTGGAACGACGGATTCGGATCAATTAGCCCGGTTCTGCAGCGACAAGAACGCGAGCAACTCCGTGAGGGGTAGAGGGTGTGTAGTTTGCTCGGTCGATAAGTCAGAGACGGACGTCTCGAGGAGACGCGATAATTTATTGGTAATACCCACGTGCCTCCGGGGCCGGAGATTCAATTTCGACGGGGACAAGAGGGTGACCAGAGAAATCCATGATATGCAGGGGGCGACGAAGTCGTTGATCGAATAGAGACCCGGGGGAGGAACGTACAGGGCGTTCATAGGGTCGACGCCCGGAATCTTTTGTTTCCCTTAATTCTTTTTAACGCAATAGCAGGAAAATCGACTCGACATTTATTTCGTACGGATACTAAGGGCTGTAAGGGTTGGGTTGGTGTCAGGAAATTAAGAATAATTTCAAGTATTGGAAATACAATTTAACTAACAAGGAAAGTTTAAAAACTGTTGAGCAGTCAAAAATAAGGGATACGTATTTTTTTTTATCGGCTGAGACCTCGACTTTAAGGAGTGAAACCACCCATCATAGTTTCGATCCGAAATTTTTTTTATGAACAAATTATATTTTGGACAATTTGTTAGCACCACATTATTCTACATAAAAAAAACCCTTACGTCGTTCATGAGCATGATTCTCCCATAATGCTTTTCTTCAAGAGTAATAATTCAGAAAATGACGATGTATATTTACTAATATTTTTCTTCTTGTCTGAACGTCGCTATAATCCATTGTTCGGATCGTCGCCCTTAAAACGCCCTGTAGGGGGAAGGAAAGGCGAGTAAAATAAAAGGTGGCGCCGCAAGGGGGCGAAGAGTTATTGACCCGGCAATGAGGTTGTCGGTCGGAAAAGGGTGGTCGAAGGCCTCGCGAGGACCTCTTCGAGGACGTTCATGCTGTCCCAGGGACTTCCTCCTTTCGACCGGACCAAGCGTGCGCCTTTGTTGCATCTCTTTATATACGCGGGCGGACGGGTCGACCGAAATGAATTTAGTCAGGCGGGATGGTAAACCTTCCACCCCTTTTCGAATGAAAGCAAACGAGCCGAATCGTTCGTCGACCAGCGGAAAGAAGAAGCTTTGTCTGGTCCTCGTGCTAATAGAACTTCTTGTTTTCTGCGTCCAGTGAAAAGAAAATTGTCGCAGAGGCGTGGCTCGCTTCAGTGAGCCCTAAACATTTTGTTCTTATTTGGAAGTGTTTTTCAGGTGGGTGAGAATAAAGTCCCGAAAACGAGCTTTATATGACCGGGAAAAATTATGGGTGGTGGCAGGATTGTGTGTAAATGGTAATTTATGGACATTTTTATTAGAGCGTTCGGTGAAATTATATTTACACGTGGAAATGTTTTTATACTGTAAAATAAATTTCAATGTGCTTGTTGCACAGCTGCCTGTGATCCCTTCGCCAATAGTTATTTCGTAAGAATTCCAACGGCAACAAAAAAGGACCGTTTTTCAGTGCGGCGTGATGCTGAACCATAATTTCACCTTAAAGTTCTTTTCTGAACGGTGCAATTAACCGTTCAGAGAAGTGAATAATCGTAACCACGTTTCTATCAAGACGGTTTCGTAAAACGATCGAACCGATAACCGAGGGAAAACGTTAATGGAACCCTCGTTATGTTTCGGTTCGCTTTCCGTTTCTGCGGCGAAAATGAACGTCTCTAATTGGACTGACGTGATTTGTTTATAATCGAATATCGGGAACGATATGAATGAACTTAATGAGGAAACGAGCCACGTGAAATCGGGTACTATCTTTCCGGCGTTTTTATTACCCTCTTGAGTACTTCCTCTCCGTGATTCGTGTTAATGGGGTATAATCGTTCTTCTACCGATAAAAAGGCGTTAGTGAAAGTATGCCCGGTGCCTTCCGACCAAATCGTTGTAGTCTTCCTCTTCAAAGAAACACCGTATGGGTACTACAATTATGAGATACATGTAGGGATACAATTATAAAGTTGTCTGAAATATTCATTTTTTTTGCAAAACATGCAATATGGAACGGAAATCGGTAGAAATCGCCTTTAACACTAAAATTTAATTAAACAAACGAATAGATTCTAGGAAACGTAACATTTCTCTTTTCGTGCAAATTTCATTTTATTACTCTGATCGAAAAAAGCATACACTTTAACAATCGAGTATTATTCCCACGGTAGTCAAATTATGAAACTATTACCCTTAAATATTCAACCCCTTGCCTCCCGAATTTCGTGACGACCGCGGTCCTCAGAATCACTTTACCATTAACAATTCACCACGAACCAAAGGAATTCTTATACCGATTGCAAGTGTGCATTCACTCCAAAAGTTACATATCAATATCCAGTGACAATATTATTCCAGTTTGACTTGTTGAAAACGAATAATATACAAGTTTATCGAATTAATTTCGAAATCGTCCCCACGAGTGTGATCTGTGTTATAAATCAAGGGGTTAATGAATCGATAATTTCCTATTCCACCATTTTCATTCCACCTACTTGCTCTAAACGTTATTCTGTCATTTTCTAAGCTGATAAAATTTCAACTCAAGATCTACTCGATCGAGCACAGTTCTAGCTGCCTCCGAAGCTCGCGTTTCACGTTGAAGCATTTAATGGAGCGGGACCACGGGGTCGCCTTTTGCGTCATTAATTTATTTGGTCATTTTACTGCCTCTCCTCCCATCTCCAGATCGTCCTCTATTCCGTTCGGTCGACTGCTCGGTTTTCTGTCTCGGGAGTGGTCTCGAGTCCTGCTTTTAAATCTTGTTAAATTGCGTCACCGACCAGAAACACCAAAGTGTTCTCGGACACACGTCAATGGATGCGCATGCATTTTGACAGTGGCGCCTGAGGAGGAGCCCTCGGATTGCAATAAGATTTAACAGCGGCGCCATCAGTTATATTGGTTTTGAAGGAGATGGACCGAGACTACACGAGGAGATCCGCTCGTGCTGCAACACCGGATGCGATTTTCGCTTGTTCAACTGTCCATCACGCGTGCTGCAATTTATTAATTACTGTTAGAGAGAGAAGGTCGATAGTATAATAATTGACACTTACAGGAATCTAAACTCTAGCGTTTATTAACATTATAAAAACAACGAAAGAAGTTCCATGTATTTTGAAATTATAAGCAAAGGCGACAAAGGTTAACCTTATTCCTTCTCCATTTCAAAGTAGAGAAAATTATCGGTGACTGTTCGAAGGCTCCTTGGCACCGAGTGTTCAAACGTCGTCCCCACTACTGGGCGTTTGACTAAATCCACGAGGGACCTTCCATTCCCAGTGGTGGGTGTGACGTCAGAACTCTTAGTATCTAGGAGTCTTTAACATTCATCGATGATTTACTGTATTCGCAAGTTACACTCTTGGGAGTCAAATTTATCAGTGTACACGGTGTTGGGAGTGAAAATTTTCAATCTAGACACGCACAATTGTGAACTCCTCAAATGGACGTGTAGTATTGGTATCCTTTTGGTGTGTTGAAATGACCATTTATTTCCCACCAGTTTATCGCTATTGTATCCGGTGAATTCTTGTCGCAAGTTGTTCAAGATCCATCGGTGGATACTAAACTGTTCCTCGGATGTACTGTCCCATCGATG
Source organism: Dufourea novaeangliae (assembly GCF_001272555.1). Taxonomy (NCBI): domain Eukaryota; kingdom Metazoa; phylum Arthropoda; class Insecta; order Hymenoptera; family Halictidae; genus Dufourea; species Dufourea novaeangliae. The sequence goes on along the minus strand of NW_015374006.1, from coordinate 3,183,215 downwards.
GTGAAAGGGTCAATTTTCTCTGTCTCTACAATCACCGCCCCGAGCGCCATCGATCATCGGTGATATCATCGATCGCGGAACATCTCGTTTTTTTTCTTTTGTTTACGAACCTCGTTCGTCGTGCTCCGCGATCAAAGGTACACGAAGCTTTTACCTGCGACTTTCCCTTTTCAAACGATCGTGCCCGTGTATAGTGCGCACGCAAAATCGTGAGTCACTTGACTGTACCACCTAAATTTAGTCGTAAGATAATCTTCAGTGAAGGATGATGGAATTTCTTTCATCGAATTGTTCGTTTCGATCGAGACGATGTTCACGTCCAGAAAATTGTTTTGCAACAGTGATCGTACGACTGTTAATTGTTCGTCTAATTAACAGTAGTGATTTCTAAAAGACGATCACTCCGACAAACTGTTTCTTTCGTTTTAGGCAAGTGTAATATTTCAAGATTTCGAAGTGTACGACCCAAAATGTTACGTAATACAATCAACGGTTGATTCTGTGTTTCAAACGAGACCTGAAACTTCCTATAAGAACATAAATGCATTTAAGATTGCATCACGGAAAGACATACATACATTCCACTCGACGTTAGAAGGCTCTGTACTCCTTTAATCGAGCATCACTTCACAAGAAACGTTGTTACCATACTAGGAAACCGAAAGGATCATGGCGGTCCAATCGTCTCGCCGCCATTGTAGTCAATTATGCATTTCTGCGCATAAAAGAGCATTAAATTTTACGAAAAAACATTTAACGTTAAAACGGTGGAATTTACAATCTTGCGAATGTAATTAATCACAGAACAATAATTCAAAGGAATTTATACGTAAAAAAATTGAACAAATTCATTCCGTCATGCCGTCGACCTAATAGTAAAAAAAAATTATGACAGTTAACGTGTTAATAATCATTAGACCGTAGATTCTCTCCACTAATTTTACAAAGATTTTCCACAAATAATAACATACAAATATTCCCCCGAATGTAATTTAATTGTTTACGAACTCTGCTCGTATGCTCGTTATCTTCGAGTTACACGCGCGTATCGATACCACGGCGCCGATAGGACACGTACCCGAGAGGATCCTCAGGTGCAAGCATGCGCGTGGAAAGCGCGAGAATGTTTCCTTTTCCCCGGGCCGAATGAGACCTGAATTTTCAGCTGCGGCTAGAGAGTGCCAACGCGTGTTATGCAAATACGCGGTCACTCGGCGATTTCTTCTCGTTAACTTGGTATCGTTAACCAGGCCTTTTCTCTGGAACCGTTCGAAACACGCCTGGAAATTATCGAATGTTTTTTTTTTCTCGAGGATACACGGTTCGACGATGTTGTAGATCGTGCTTGTTAATCGTCGATAATCTTTTCGTTGGATTGTTATTGATATTATATTGGTTCGTTGGAATGTTCGTTACGTTCTGAGGGCGCAATTGCAATCTCTATTTTTCCATTAACATTATATTCTTATCTTCATCTAGTTTTGATACAATTTCTTCCTCTTTTATATACAACTTAGATTGCTTCGGTTAAAAAAGAATCTTCAACCTGCTTTTAGGTGGATTTTCTTTTCGACGTATTCAGGATACAGAATATTCTAAAGGTACCTGATGGGGCAAAGTCTAATTAATTCGGTAGATGTACGATTTCAATTTTAAGTTTGACAGAACGGAATAAAAATGATCTTTATGCCTGCGGAAAAAAGTGAGAAAAGAATGACGCTTGCGTTGTACAGTCAATCCTCAATTTAAGGATTTGATATATTTTGTAGTATTTTACGTTGTAGTGAATTTTTCAATCGTGAACTCATTTTAATAGCGATTAGTGTAACTAATTCGAAATTTCTTCTTTCTGTTACAGAACAAAACCAGCCAGAACCCTACTATACAGTTCCTAGGAAACGAAGGGGTAAGTGGCAATCACTTTCTATCGTTTATACATTCACGTTGGGACGCTCGCGCGACATGTATTGCGTGCGTTTGAATTGTGAATACTCGTAGACGATGTGCCAACGATTATAAGAGCTTAGGCGACAACCAGTTTACTCGTAATTAGTGACGTAAATAAGAACCGGGTAATTCTTTCTTCTCCCCTACACAGATAACGAAATATCTTTGTCGTTTCCGTTTCCACGTAAGAAATGACTGTCCCCTTAAACAGGATTATTAATTCATTTAGGAACGTTATCTTTGGTCATTTACATGTTGAAGCGATAGTTGGTTGGTGTCGTAAATAGGGGGTGTCGGTATCTTTAACTGAACACTTCATTTTGCTAGAATTTTGAAATACCCGTGAGTTTAGTTTAAACAACTCATTTTTCACTTCTATCTGAATTGTTTCTAAACATGTCACATTGCTTCACGATATCGACGTGTTAATTGATACTAGACTGTAGATATTATGCGAATCCACTGTTCGAAAAATTAGTATAAAGACAACAGGAATGAAATATTTTTATTATTTATATTATGTATTATATTTGTATTATGTATCTTATGAATCTTTCGATTTTGTCGCGTTTTCTTCACAAATCCATAAAATCTACAGTCTAGCTGCCAGAAAAGCTCTCAAGAATTTAGCGTTAGAGTCTGTCTGAGCAATTAACCTAAAACCGTGACTATAACCTCCAAAACCGAAACTCATTGAAAAACAAGTAATTCCCTAAATTCGCAGTATATACTGAACAATAATTAAAGAGATACAAACATTATGCGCGTGAAGATTAAAAACATTTCTGGTAATCCACTGATATGTTCTGCTAAAAGTTCCATTTATATTCTTCTAATTATGCTTTTCCAATGAAACGAGCCGAAGACCTTCCTAAAAGTGTATTTATACCCTAAACCATTCATCTTGAGCGTACACCACATACATTTCCCCGCCGTCAAACGGAAAATTTCACGAGAACCTCGACCTGACCGATTCCTCCGCGTGTTATTTCTGCGAACCATCAGGATTCCGAAAAACACCTCGGTAATTCCATCGAATGAAGAACAAAAAATCAGCCTCGGTGATCGCCAACTGACCGTCACGTGAGTTCACGTCCAACGTTTTCCGTGAATTACCGTTTAGCGAACGCACGATGTGTGTGTGTGTGTGTGTGTGTGTGTGTTTATGTGTGACGTCGGGACACCAGCCAGGCGGAGTTAGGTTTTCTCGGAAGTTTTCTGTTCGCATTTTGTTGCGGGGATGCCTTCACGATTTGTTATGGAAACCTCGTTACTCGTCCCGCGTGGAACTCGAAAGTGTAAACTGGCCAAGAGGCTTCCGTGTGTGATGCAACGTTAGCCTCGTATATTCGCTTCGCTGAGTAATTCTTTCGCGGCGAGGAATTGATAACGAGCATTTAATTGATTACGAAACACACTGCAATAATCCCCGATGATCGTCTTCGTTTGAAACGAAAATTCAGCTATCGTGATAATCTTGAATCAATTTTTTATGCTTCTAATGGTTGATTATTTTTCTTATTCGTTTTTGGATTACTGTGATACAATAATCCTTGATGATCGTCTTCATTTGAAACGAAAATTCAACTTTCGTGATAATCTTGAATCAATTTTTTATGCTTCCAATGGTTGATTATTTTTCTTATTCGTTTTTGGATTACTGTGAAATACAGGCGACGCGATATGTTTTCATTTATCAAGAGCTAAAATTCAATCCTCATTAACACGAAATAAAAAAAATTCCAATGGGTAAAATTCCCGACAAATCTAAATTCATAAAAATCGCTTTACCTACGGATCCTGAGACCCAACGATCAATCTCTGTGAATCTCCACCACATGCATTAATCGACTAAAATAAATCCTCAAGAAATACTTCAGGAATACTCAAGAAATATCTCCCAAGAAATTCCAAAGGATAAAAAGACCCTGACAAATCTTGCAATTCATAAAGATTGTTTTTCTTCACGGATCTAGTGGTCGATCGGTGAATGCCCACGCCAGTAAGAAAAAGGTGAAGGGTTGCCACAAGGATGGAGGACACGACGGTGACCAAGTGAAATGTTCTGAGGACGCGTCGGGAAAAGGATCGAGAGTGAGAGGTGACGGCGCGTCATCGACGTCACATGGCACGATTTGCGACCAGATACGTATATACACGCATCGTGTCTCGTGTTACACGCGAAAGAGATCTTTTTCGTGTCGGGATCGGAGGGATCGACGACGGCGATACATACTGCGCCTGCCCGTAGACGTGGCGATCACGTCGCGACCGAAGGTTTCTACTACAGCGAAGGCGATCGAGGTCGTTCGAGCAAGGTTATACACAATTTTCTCTCCCGTTCGTCGACTGGCGAGCATTTCGTACCGTTTCTTCGTCGCAGAAACGGTGGTCCTTGGGGCGAAACCGTGGAGTCGCGATCGATTTTTCGAAAGCTTGGGCCCCTGCAAAAATCGGATTTCGAGGCCGAACTGGTATGTTCGATTTTCGGTTTGACGGAATCAAGAATAAAGGTGGAATCGTTCACTATAGTAGACGCCTACTTTGTCACTTGAGTGACAATATCTGGAACATTTTTTTACCGATATGAAACATTCCGAACCTCTTGCCATACGATTTCTTGTACGACTTCACTCTCAAGAATTACTTTATCGTTATTATCTTCCCAGACACAATTGGAATTCTATTCTTATGGCAAGTGTTACATTTATTCGAAACCTTAAATTTTAATACCAACGGAACAGTATTTATAAACAAATAATATACATGTTTACTAAATTCAGTTTAAAATCGTTATTACGTGCCTGACTCGATGTTGTAAGACAAGGGGTTAAATGACATCGAAACATTAGAAAAATAGCGTTACTGTGACTACTAGTCAATTATTTATCACGAACAACACATTGTTTATAAAGAGAATACTAAAAAGAAATATGTTAAATAGTCTAAAAATATTTTCTGTACAAGACACCAAAAAGATTTTTCTTTTTCCGTTTCTTTTCTCGTTTCGTTCAATTCTTTTCGACGTGCAACGTCTGCTTCAGTGGCGATTCAGACGCACGCGTCTGACGCTGATAGGAAATTCCACGTTTAACCGGATCGTTGCAAAATCCTCTCCTCGAGGCTTCGACTCGACGTGGAACGGAATATGTCGACAGATATTTTATTTCTTCTCTCATTACCCGTCCCCGCGATTCCGCTTATCTTCTGACGCTATCTTTCGCCGTGGCTTGGTGTACCGCAATATTAATTGAAGCTGGAAATCAATTCATCAAGACTGATGCAGCGGTTATCTTACAGGATATTGATTCTAGCTGTGAGATACAAGATTCACAGCCTTCCATTATCCCCGTCGTTTCCGTTATTTGCGATTTTGCACGAGCATTTTTTATTATCGTGACCACACGGTCGCTTATTGCTAGTCTCCTGACGTATTGAAAATTTCAAAGACTTCCTATAGTGTCCAAGGTTTTCGGCGTTGATCCCGATACTAGTGATATTATTCAGATTTTGTATTAGACAAGATACAAAATTTCAACCCTGTACCACTCTCAAGCCCATCTTCAGCGTATCAAAAACTTAATCTAAATAGAATTTTTGATTATTCTATTAGAGGTCAAGTTATCTTTTTTCTTCTGCTAGTCAAGAATTCGGGTGGTTTTGCTCTAAATTATACTCACGAAACCTCAAACCAATACGACTCAATACTCAACCATAGGTATCTAAACTTTTATCAAACCAGAACCGATCTAACTCAAGCCAATATCATGTTCTTTGTATTAGAAATCTCTATTTAGAATTTATTATTATTCTGCCTAGGTTCTTTGAACTACAGTGTACTCCATCTATAAATCTTTTAAGAGACGCCAGCAGTTGGGTGATATTTAGCTTCAAATTACCTTTATCTACTACACGTAAAACCTCCAGCCAGCATCACCAAAAATATCGTCACGTAATCGTCCTTTGATCCCCAACTCCCGTCGTCCAAGAAACTTCTTTTTACGATCGGCCTGTCGGCGTGCTTTCGTCCGGCCGCCTATTTCGAAAAACGTGTTCCAGCGTTAGGCAGTGATTATTTATGCAGAGGCGAAAAAGTGGCCTTGCCCAGACGTCGCCGAGGACCGTGTACACAAAGAGGCTGCACCTTTCCCGCGCGTCACGTTAGATCACGGTCTCGAAATCTGTTTTCGGTGGATGGTGAAAGAAGGTGATCGACCTCTTCCTTTTTTTTTTCGGGCGTGGTCGTGTGTGTCTGGTGGTTTAAACGCGCTGTTTCGTTTCGAGCGATCGAACGGTTCAGGGAAAGTCTCCGACGCGTTCGGTGCGTAACCAGAGTCCCTGAAGCCAGTTGCTACCGTTGAAGTTGCGTAAATAAATCGATTTTACATTGTTTCGTTCACCTGTTTGTGAATTTTGGAATCGTCCAATCGTTAATAAATTGCGGTAGCATGGCTATCTTCGAGTTATCTTATCCGAGGACTTTGTTAATCGCAACAGTTTTCCAGCTCTTATCTGTTATTAATCAAATTTTTATCAACGATACGATGACATATCAGTGGACTCTCTCAATAAACCTTTCTTCGATCTTTCTTTGGGTATCGTTCCTATATTCGTTTTGCTTAAAGGTTCCAACATTGAATCATATCCTGATATCTGTATAAGTACAAATTACGTGACACTTATGGTCGATTGCAAGTCCACCAAGATCGTCCTTATTCATCTGTAACCGTGCCTGCAGAGGTGTTTACGATCGAAAGATCTTCGCTGGATCGCAACTGAGATAGGCGATGAGCTGCGTTCCTCGAATTGCATTTAAATCGAGGACGACGATGGTCAACGAGTTCCTCGAACGGTACGGAAAAAAAATCACGATTAGCACCGCTCGAGCGCAATTATCCGATGGAACGGGGCTCGTTTCGATTCCAGTATCACCTGTTGCGAGGGGAAAGGAACACCCCCCGTCTCCCATCCAGAGGCTTCGCTTTATTAACCTTTTAACCGGAGAGTTCGTTCACTAAAAACACTCTGCACGTGTTACCTTATACGTAACGCATGTTTACGCGACGAGCTAACTCGTCTATCACACTAGAGAAGCATATTTTTCAAATCCTAACCTCCTGGGGGATACTGTTAGTTTTTCTTTCATTCAAGCATGATTCTAAAGATACAATGAATTACTTTATTGCGAATAAACACCTACTCGGGAATTCCGTAACAAAAAAAAAAGGATAACCTACCAAATGATTCTCCTTAATATTCACAAATCTGGACCCTAGGGCCTGTATTAAGGCACAGTTTTCAAACATTAGAGAAGTGAAAATCGAAGGTGCAAAAACCTTCGAGCTTTGGAACCGTTCTGTAAGAATTCAACGAGAAACAATTGTTACTTACATTAACTTTGGCTTCGGACAAGATACGAACTTAATATTATTTTTATACTATTATAGAAAAAAATCTAAACGACTTAGAACAAAATAATTTGTAGCATCGGAAAGCCTCTGGCTCTGGGGTCCAGAAATGTATTTTAAATAGATGCAGCTGAAAGTCTTAATAATTTGTCCCTGAAGAGGTTAAAGGGTTAAAGCTTCATTCGACACAACCGATTCCGTTTAATCCGTGTTCACCACGACCGCGTTCCATCCTGACCTTTGACTCTGGGCTGTTCGTCTTCCACTCTGAATGATCGGCCGTAGATCGACGAGGCTGCGTTGACCTTTTCGCACGGTTGAAGGATCTGCGCGCAGACTCAGGACGACCGATTCTCGCCTACGGCGATGGCTGGAAAATTGTTTCCTAAGGACGCCTTCTTAGAAGCGGATTGAGTCAGCGAATCCTTGGAGAAGAGTCGTACGCCGTTCTAGAAAGTGGTGTTGCGATCCCCCACGGCTAGAAACTAAAAATAGTTCGATCGAACCGTGAACCCACCGGATGAGACTTTTACTTGTCAGCCATTCAGCTGTTCGGACCACTCGATCGCTTTTCGTTTTCGGAGAAGTTGGTCATGCCGGTTTGTTCCCTAACGAGGGGGGATCTAATCTAGATTTCTGTGGACTTTCTAATGTTTGTGGGTTCATTCTGAACCTTCAGAATGGGAGTCTTGTACCTTTGGAATTTACACAAGGTGAGAGGGAAGTGGAGAACTTACGTAGACATTTATTTGTAATATCTGGAATGAAGGTGATACTGTATACACAGGTGATCCTTGTATAATACGGTACCTTTTTTTTATTCGCAACGGAATTTCAATTTATATATTTAGTTTTTGGGGGTCCATCAATTCACAATATTCTGTTGCATAAGGTGAAACGGTTTCGATACAACACTGTACGAATTTTCGTGCTATAGGAGGGTCTCACGTGCCCACCTGAAACAAAATAAGTAAATTGAGACTTCTGTGCTCATTGTGTAACAATCACTATGCATTAAAATTAAACTGCAGACATTATTTGCATAAAAATGGCTGGTTTTTTAACCGGCAAAATTTCTAATTTTTAATATATCAAAAAACTCGTGGTACGGACTAGAATGACACATCTGATGAACAGATAATGCCAAGTTTGAACTAAATCGAACAATTAGTTTTTAAGTTATCATGTCGATCGCTTAAGAAAAAGTAGTATCGAGAAAAACGCGATCAAAGTTTCCAGTACTAGTTTCAAAATACACCTTCCTCTTCCTCAAAAAATTGTTGCAAATTGCAAAAAAGAAAAGTCCGATGTTCCGAAACCGTCACACTAGCATAGCCCCTTAAACACCTCCTCGACCCCCAGACAGAATTAATTATCTATAGCAAGAATCGAGTTCACAGCCCCGAGAAACTCGATTTAGGAGCCGTGAAGCGGGGCTGAGGGATTGTTACGCGTTCGAGAAGAAATTTCTATTTGCCCGGCTTCGGGGAGCTCTGTGGAAGCTTCGTAGGAAGTTGAACGGTCGCCACTTTCGTATCTGGGTATTTTTCTGACGGTGTAGGAGAGGTGATTCCAGTCGAGAGACTCCCTTCGGTCTCGGAGTTTGTACGCTCGCGCGCGCACACACACCCGCTGAGCTTAATCCGTTGTCTCCGCTGGCTGACAGGAACGTTTGCGGATTAACGGCTTCTATATTTTCTCGATCCGCGATAAACGACACCCGAGGAGCCGACTCTTTTCCACCTCCGAACCGCCCCCTCCCACCCCTCGCGATTCCTCCGGTTCTTTTCACGGAGGACCATTCCCTCTTTCTGCACGGTGGTTTATCGCGTCGCTATTCTCGGAGAACGGTCCTCGTCTTCGGGAATCCCGTCTCCTCCGTCTCTTTTTTTTTTTATCTCTCGTCTTCCACCACCACGATCTTCGCCACAGCTCCGTGGAGACCCGCCGAAGAGGCGAGTAACCGAGGATGCGTGGATCATCGATCGCGATACCTTGTTCAAGGTAGGATCTTCGTGTGGACCAACGATTCTGATTCAGAACTTTGTATTAATCGAGCAGAGGTGGTTTTTATTTTGTTTCAGCGGGTATTGTTATTAAACTAGACTCTTCGTGGAATAATTTACCTTAACTCTTGATAGGTACTGGCACGTATGTGGGCGTTTAATTTTCGTTTTATTCAAGCATCATTACAGAATTGTAATTAATTATTGACTAGGAGATTTTTTAATAGAACAGAGTACCTACTCTAGTAATTGATTGTTGTTAATATTTATAAATATATATTTTACTTAAATACATCTGGGAAATAAAATAATTTATGTTTCTTCTGGTCTTAATGAAATTCGTCCCTGAAGAGGTTAAATTTCACGAGGTTTTGATACACTTTTTGTTTACTATATAATCGTTTCTGGTGTAAATATGTAAGTTCTGTAGTTTGGTCGGTGGTAGATATTAGGTTAGAACAGTTTAGAGTGAAACCGATAGTGGTACGTCAGCGCTGTCCAAGCGGCGAGCAATCTGATTCCCCCTCCAACTATTCCTTTCACGTTGAATGGCTATATCGTTAGGGAAACTGTACGACGAATAAAGAGGTGGCCGTGATAAATAAAAGACACTATTATATTATTTTTCGCGAGTAGTATCCACACGTTGCCTCCGTCCTTCCGAAAGTTCGAAAAGTCACTCGACATCTCTGGTACCGTTGGTGAACGTAATCAAGTGTAAAAATGCGGTTACATCCGGAAACACCTTGGTACTATCTACGAAATTTTGTTACAATTATTTATTTAAATATTAATTTGACAATTCGTGAAACGTCTAGCTTCTATTTTAACACGTTAACACTGCCACAGTCTTCATTTTCGGGGCAATATCCTGATAAAACACATTTGCTGTTAACAATACAAGTATTTACTCATTTACACGAACACTTTCATCATTACTAGACTGCGGACTTTATGCATTTCTAAACTCCAAACCTCTGTGAAATACAGTAAAAAACAAAACTTTCATCGAATCCAACAACATTTCTATTTTATTCTTAACTCAATAACATACTTAGCAGAAAATAAAAATTCCTACTTTTGTTCTTATCTTCGAGAATTACTTTATAAAGTTTTATTTCGCATAAAAATCCGCAGTCTAATTATTACATTAACCACCAAGTATATTCACGATACACCAAACGTTCATTTAGAAATCGATTATATCCTCATAGAATTCAGTTCCTTGCACTCTGCCTCCCACCCTCTCGAAGGGACAGAATCTACAGGGAACTAGAAAAATCCACGTGGAAAGGGTTAATGCCTCCAGACGACCCACCGTGGCCAGTCAACCTGTTCGAATAATAATTTCCGGAACTGAATAGAATTTTCGACTGTTCTGCCCAACAAAAGAATGTAACAGTAGAATTCCAGTGACACGACAAAAATCAGGTTTAATGGCGTCACACCGGCCATGTTCCTCGAACCCGTGAAATCGCGCAGGGTCGAGAGGTTGCGCAAGCGCGTAACATTCACGGGAGTATTTCGGCCGGGCATAGAAAGTGTTAAATCCACCGTCGGGTGGGTGGGGACGAGGAGATCGCCTAAAAGCGATGTATTTTGTCTGTCCCCTGTTGCGCGACGAGGAGAATCGTGTGCGTGTACATGCGTGTGCGTTTTAAACTTTCACGCGGTCGATTGTTACGCGTGTAGGAAAGTAAAGTAACTCGACTCGCGGCGGGTTCGTCGAGTTCCTCGGGCGGATTGCAAAAAGCAACCGTGTATTCAACGAAACCGGTCGAATTTCGCTGGCCAGTTTACGATTACACGGTTGTGGCCCGGTATTTTTCTCCGTCCCGGTATATGTATATCCTTAACGAAGTCAACCCGAGGGTGGAGGGGGAACAAAGAAAAACAGCATGGCCCCCACGTTCGTAGTACCCTTTTTCATTTTCTCTTGTCTCTCTCTCTCTCTGATTCCCTGTCTTTCTTTCTGTTTCTCCCTCTCTCTTTTTTTTTCTTCTTTTCGTTACGAGTTCCGCCAGGGAGCGCAGCAATTACACCAGAATAATTCGCTCATTTAGTAGACGTCCTTGTCGCGGCTGACGTATCCGGGGGAGAACCGACCAGTGTGTGCGTCTTGTCCCCGATCTATGCCGCCCGGTTCTCTACCTGGCCGCCGTTGCACGATATCGCGAGCCACCGCGCACGCGTGTACCTGCGTGTTTCATGTGTAACAATGACGGTACGATCGCCCACTGGTGTGTATACCGGGTTCAGCTTCTTTTTTCTTTCTTTTTTTCTTTCGTCGAACACCAGTCCTTCGTCCCCGTTTTTCTCCCTGTTCGTAAGTTCGTTAATAAGTATTGCGCCGAATGTCCTGTCTCTCTCTCCTTTCGCTTTCGGGAACTCCAAGACCATTCTTTTACATTCTGGATTAATGGATCTGGAACAGTGGTGTTCGAGTAAACGAGTGATTTATAGAGAAACGATCGAACTTGTTGAATTAGTTGTACGTGTTGGAATAAAAAAAGAATCATTTTATACGGAAGTTGTGATAGAATATTGAAACGGCGACTGGTAACGGGCTCTCTACATTATCATGACGTATAGAGGTCGATGTTGTTCATCTGATTCGTTTGTTCGAACCAGTTTTACTATCTGAGATCGTTGGAAGTGATTAGTCGAACTTACATCAGTTCGCAGGCCTATCGTCGTACGCATGATTGGATTAAAACACTGTGAATGTCACCATTTTTTTTTTTTTCTTAACGGGGGAAAAACCTTGGAAAGGTGTACCGTTTTCGTTGGGGGCGGAGAAATTTCAATGTTTGGAGACATTTTTGTATAAGAATCGTTGAGCGATAGCCACTAATATTTGAAAGGCTAGGGGAAAAGCGAGGAGTGTTACCAAAGTGTTTTATCGAGGAAATCAATTTTCAATGTTATAGTCCACCGGTGTTTTACTACTATTTCTTTTTTGTAACCCTTTTTACTGTAACAGTTCTGTAGTTTCCACCGACGAAATGCATTACATACCATAAAATCATTGAAAATGGACTTTCTCTGTTTTCTTACCCTTCATTTGAGATACAGACTTGGACGCATATTTATTCGAATGATACATAGTGAAAAGCTGCAGTATCTAAAACCGTCATTCTGAGCTAGAAACAGTTAATAACCTTGAATAATTATTTACCAAATGTCTGCTCATTCAAAAGGAAGTATCATTTTATTATAAAAATTGAAATTTCCAAAAACTTTAAACGATTAAAAACGACGAAGCAGCTTTTTTTTAACTTTCATTCGTTACTCGAAACCCTTTAGATAATAAATTTTCCCATTGCTGTTTGAGAACACGGTTTCACATATTATTTCGAATATATTTTGACACATTCTTTAGGATATGGTTACGACATATTTTCGAAAACTGAAAATATTGCACCAATGTTCCGTTCAAAGAACGCTCGTGCCCAGGTCGCGGCCTTTCCTCAACGAGATTTAAAATGGTCCTTCGTCCGTGTCTCCAGTCGCGGCGTTCTCCATCTTTGTCTCGAACGGACGTCCCTCCTGGAGGTATAATTCCTGCTCGCGTAAAGTACGTATTTCACCGATACCGACGCGGCCTTTTACGTGTCCACGGTTTAGCATACGCAGAGACCGTTTATCCAGAAATGGTACGTTATTGGCAGATCTAACAGGAGGGACGCAAGTTTTTCGGTTCCTAGAGAGCACAATCGTTGGTGCTGTGTCGGAAAATCCTTGCACGAGGGGACCAGGAACAGAATAATCGGAAAATTCGTGATCGACATGCGAGTCGGGGAACGTCGACGATTTTCCGGGAAACTTTGCGTATAGATCACTGGAATTCGCGTTGGGATGTAAAATGGCACCTGGATTCATGGACAAACCTAAAAGTTACGGAAACTAGTTAAAAAATTTGTAATTATTAGCTTAATGTTTATAGGATAGAGTGTAATGGAAAAAAAGTTTTAGATGTTTTTATCAATTGTACAGATGCAAGCATTTAAAGAAATCGTAACGATACAGTGTTCCATTGGACAGCTATTTTGAGGTCGTGTACTCGTACATATTGGAATGTTATCTTATTTTATAATTGACTCTTATCTCCGTTCGGTCGAAAAACGGATAGAATATTGTACGTTTTATTCTGCTATCGACAATCTTATACCTACTCTGATACGATATTTACGCTGGGTAATGGATCATGTTCGTACCCCGTTAATCCTGTAATTTCCTGTTTAGCGATCGAACGTAAAGTTAAGTTATGCAAGTGATATCGCGGTTGGGATCTAGTGTTATATAAAATAAAACACGACAAACTGTAGCGAGAATCGAGACGAATGGAATATCTATCAAACGTGTCTGCTTTAAATAAGTACAATTTGTAGGACCGATTTAATGGTTTTTAAACGAGCTAATGAGCTTCAAGGCTACTCGATGCCTAAATCCATCGAAAATTTATCGCATATCCGACACTTTTCGATAACGTTCGGAAAGATACATCGATTGGCTAATCGCGTTTACCGCTAGATCTATATCGCCCCGGTGACTTCGTTGACATACATATATTCAAGAATTTACGATCGTTTGGTATAATTTTCGAAAAAACAAAATTCCAATCGACAAATCATTTTTGGTAGTTACCGTTTCACATTTGGAACAGTACACAAGCTTGTCCAAATATTTGCTCAACCACACAAACATCGCGAAAAAACAAACACTCTTCTCGATCTTTATCTCTTATTCCAATAAACGTCCTTGTATTTCTACATACACCAGTGTCCCAAAGTATTACACACTTACAAAAAAAAAAAAAAAAAAAAAAAAAAAAAAATGCATAGCAAATGCATTCAATTGCATTAACTAACCCCCACTTGATCTCCTTTTGTTCCCATGTTTATTACCACTTATCTACCTCATTCTCATTGCTAGTTACACACTCGACCTGCAAACTCATGCTCTGATTGGTCAGGATTTTTCGTTAATATCTCCTTAACAACGCTTGGAATAATATTTTTACTAACAATGTCCCCCTCCGATTTTGATGAAACTTCGTATGTCTGTTAAGCAGTTAAAAAATAAGGGATACGTACTTTTTTTATCGGCTGAGTCACGACTTTAGGGGGTGAAACCACCCCACGAAGTTTCGATCCGAAATTTTTTTGTTATAAACAAATTATATTTTGGACAATTTGTTAGCACCATATTATTCTACATAAAAAACCGCAAACCTCGTCCATTAGAAGTTGTCATATGTCTCCTCTGGTTTTCGAGACTTTCGGGTCGAAACTTCGAGGGGTGGTTTCACCTCTTAATATTACACCCCTTATTTTCTACTGTTTAACAGACATACAATTTCATCAAAATCGAAGGGGGACACTTCCGTGCCTTTCCTTGAAAGAAAAAACTTCAACCAAATCACCTCACGAGTGACCCATTTCAGGAACCCAAAAAATATTTATTACATCCTGTATACCTTCACCCTACATACTTTGTAACACCAGTGTACTCCAATGATTCTTGCCGACCATACTCGGAAACCATACGGTCAACCACCAAGAATCATTTGGTCATCAAACTCATATATCTTCCTCAGGAAGATCAGATCCCATCCTCCCTATACATCAATCAGTCCCATCGATGCATCTTGCACAAATTCGATCAGAGACGATTCAAGAAATTCGTCGGTCCCCTTACGTCACTCCAAATCCAACAAAACTCGTCGGTACGTGGGAACGGTTCTCGTTAGAGTTTCGCGATCCTCGCTGATTAAAATGGTAAAACTCGAGCCTGGAATCGGCCGTTGTATCCTACGGCAACCGGAAGTCGAACTATCGCAGTTTTATTGTCTTCTTCTTCTCCCGGCGTCGGTTGCTTCCTCCTCGCGGTTTGTGCGCGCGCGCGAGCACCGAGACGTGCGTTTCTTTCGCTGAAAGCGGTGTATTACTACCATCGGGACTGGCCGCCATCGGCATGAAACATCGCTGCGGTAACAGTTACTTTTACGCCTGACCCACTTACCATTCCAGCAGTCGAATCTAAGCACCACAATGGGAAGTGGGTCACCCTGAAATAATTGACGGATCCGCGCGACGCCAGAACCGTTCCCGAATGGGGAAGAGCCCTCCGTTTTAGCGGCCATTTTGGTGGTCACAATTCTACTGGCGACTTTGGGCCCAACCGTTAGGCAAATTAGACTCTGACCTTTTCGGATCTGGACACTGGACCACGTGTTTGTTCTCGGACCACTTTTAACTGTTGGTAGTATACTTTCTTTTGAGAGCGCTCTTTTAAAGTCTGGTTGAAGTTAGGACGTTAGAAGACTGGGTTAGAGTGAACGGGCACCAGCTGGGTGTGTACTTGGCCGAATTTGTTTAGCACTTTTTTGTGGGACTGCGGTGTTGGTTGAGCTGACGATGTTAGATGGGAGACTGTTGTTTGGGGGTCATTTAAGGAGAACGATTTAGCTGTTTATATGGGAAGTTCGGAGGCCAATTTGTGGTTTTTTTTTTCTTTGACGCATTCAAATCTTTTAAGAATTTTTTTGGTATATAATGGGAATAAATATGTACATATATAGTTTATACGGTTAAATTGTAGCGTTTTAGGAATGATTGAATACATGCACACGCTTCGACGTTGGGTTTGGTGAGTAAATTTGCCGTGGTAGTTGGAAGTTAATGAAAAAAAAAGAATATATATATCTCATCCAATAAACTGAACTGCAAAAAAACACTACCCCTGTACAGCACACGTTTCCTTCCCCAATTAAAGCCGTTTGACCACGGAACAGAACGCGTGGATATGGTATTAGGGAAGTGGGTTCCATCGAAAAACCGTTCGATTCCCCCCTTTATCGACGGCGTTTCACCCTCGCGAGGGGCGCCAGGATGTCGTACGACAGGATTCAGGCCGAAAACTGCCCTATCCCAGGCTCGTTCCGGTTGGATTTTTATGAACGCGTGGAAACACGCCCGTAACGAGCTGTGCTCGACGCCGACAGGATCCGCAAGCTGGTCGAATGCGGGACGCGTCCTTATAAATGTGTGTTTGCCTATGTATGTGTGCGTATCTTTATCGTCGCGGCCTTGCGCGCATATAGGCGATATATGCGGGTGTTGCGCTCTCCTCTCGCCATTAATTTTCCCTCCCCGTTTTTCGTTCGGCGTTCATTCAAGCGGTGTTACGCCTGCAACGTGACGGATAATATTGCACAGGGTTCGCACGTGCGTTATTCTGGCTCAAAGCTTTTGAAAAATTACCGACACCGTCATACTCGTTTCTATCTCTTTTTTTTTTTGTTTTATACGTTGGAGAAGAACGGCCATTTTCACCGTGAACCGCCTGTTTATTTTAGAGATTTTCTTAAATATATTATTTCACGACTAGGATATTTATGCGGATTTCGATCTTTGCGGACTGGTTCAGAAAGAGTTCGATAAAAATTTGGTGGTTTCGGTAACCTACAGACTCCTTTCGATTATCGTCTGGCTTGTTCTACGCGATTATTGTCGGACGATAATTGAGAGGAGTCTGTATAAAGGACGGTGTTTGTGCAACGAATCTCTGGTGACTTTTCCAGCGACCGAAATCTGGGGATTGTACGGATCCTTGTGTAGCTACTTGAATGCACTTTTAAATTAAATATAGTTGTAGAAAATATGTGAATATTTTATTCATTGATTGATTAGAATACCGTATGTGACCCCATATACCGTTGGCTGAACGGGAAAAAATTGGAAACTTGCATCCTTTTTGAGGTCAGGCTTCTGTAGCATTCAGGAGAAAATAAAAAACTTGGTTAACTTTATAAAGTGTACGTGAACTCAGTTTTAGGTAATTATGTGTGTCGATAAAGTCTGCAGTCTGTTTGTAAGATTTAGATTAATAGGAGAATTTTGTGTTGTAATTTTTAAGACTTTTTATCGTCCTCGAAGTTGCTTTTTTTTTTTTATTTTTTCACTCTTTCCATCGCTTTTCTCTGTCATTTTTGGGCTCCACTTCGCAATTATAACAGAGAGAAATCCTAGATCTGGTATAATTTGGAATGTTCAGCACTAAATGAACTGTGAAACACTATCTGCATATACATAAACGCACATTCCTTGGCTGACGTTTCTCAATCCTAAATTACCAGTTCCACGTGCGCCTCGCTTATTCCATGATGAAGTTACCGTATAATTAACTAACTCACAGACCGTATTAAACAGACACGCGTTGATTGTTGTTCTCCAAATGTCAGTGTGTGGCACCGTATACTTTTCCGTATGTACAAGTGTTAACATAATACTGTACAAGCCTGTATAAATTAATTTCATTATCTAACACGTTCCATCGAAATCTTATTAACCCTGTAATATTAACAGCTCCAGTTTGTATTCAATTCATATCTTAAGTCTCATCTTTAACACTAGAACTACCAGCATTGAATGTGTGCTAAGTTGAATTGTGTAATATATAATGCAATATAGTTTAGTATACCATAATATAAAGTGTATAAAAAATTAGAAGTTAACATAAATTCCGATGAAAGTATCTCTAAGATTTTAATAATTGCAAAATAAAAAATCTGGAATCCGTCATTTTGATGGATTCGGTAATTCTAATTAACATCGAGTCAAACTCGTGTTGACGATTTCAAAATCGGTCCAACAAAGAAAAATATTATTCAATTTTCTTTAAGTCGAAGTGAAATGCCACGTTGCTGGCATTAATATCTGACTTTTACTGTGAAAATACAGTTGCGATAAGTACAGAATTCCTTTTGTTTCTGGGAAACTAGCGACAGCAACGTAATCCTGGAGTCTGTAGACGTCAAGAAAATCGTAGGGCAAGAGGTTAATAACGTGTCGTCAGGTTCGTTATATATCTACGTTCCCCTTCGATAAAGTTCATTCAATCTCTTCTCGGCGCCACAAGTGTTAACACGTTCGCGGATAGCAATGACTTACATAGATCCGCTCCATCGTGTGTATTTTGCCAGGATTACTGTCGCGAAATAACATCGGTTTGCTTTCGCCTGGCCGTGCCAAATTGTTGCTTTTGCCTTTGATTCAGACTCGAAAAATAACAGGTTCCCGTCGATCGAAAGGAAGCAGAACGCGCCCGATACCTGTTTTGCAACCGGCTACAAGCGTCTCGGTAGGTGGGGGATATTGAAATACGCATAAATTGAGAAACTTAGTCGCATAATCGACGAGTTTTTTTTTTTTTTTTAATGTTGAAATATAGTTACGCGTATCGAAACGGTAGCACATGCTCAAGAAAATATTACGAGATTGAGGTACACAAACAGAATGAGGTAAAGTTTGCTGGTGATTGAATCGTCATCAAATACCTTGAAATTCAAGTCTTCGAGGTAATAAGTCCTCAAATATCTTGCAATTTAATTTTCTCTTGATTCTAAGGTGCCATCTAACTTTTAAAATTCCTGGATCACACGAATCCCCCACCCAAAAAATACAGTACATACTCAAAGTGGAATCAAATTTCAGGTTTCGCCTGTCATTTGAACGGTACAAAATTCATAATAATATTTCATTGTGGAGAAAGTTCCAGTCGTTAAACCGTGTTATTTTTTTCATCTTCCAAATACTGGAATTAAACTATTTCTTTATTCATCGAAATGCTCTGTTAGCTTCCAGAGACAATAAGTGTATTAAATTTTTTATCGTGCAGATTTTTGGACGAATCTGTCATCAATGCTCGAAATCCTCAAGTCAAGACCAGGTAACCTTCCGTCATCGACCGCTTTCGTTCAGCTCGCGCGTTTTTCACGTAACTTTTACGGTACTCTAAATCGCCATCAAGGATCGTCGCGTCGTGTTTTATTGTTATGTTAAATTAATATGGCGGACGTGAAGAGAGGGAGAGAGAAAAAGGCCGCCTGTGTACACCGTCTCAATTGGTCAAACGGCGAATAAAATTCTGGCGGCGTACCGCGAGGCATGTCCGGCAAAACTGGTTCCTAAAGACCTCCGAGTTCCCTCTGACCAGTTCGCCAGGTTGCGTACATTGTCTGACGGTGGTTCTCGTCGGAGGGAGTGGAATTTCGTGTTCCCTTGGTCAGAAAGTAACTAGAATCGCTTAGAATCATTCGTCACCGTCTGAATTAAGGAACTATTTTTCAGACGAATAGTTCACATACTTAATCATAATAATACAATAATTTTGCCGATAATAATCGACATTTTTCACCTCACCTAATCTCAATATTTATATATTTATTTTATAGATAATTCTCATTAGAATACAAGAAAAAGAAATATGTAACGATATTTATATAAAATAGACTAAGAAACTCAAAGATTTAAATTGTCTCATCCAATTAGAACCACCGTGGGTACTTGTCCCCCCAAAAAAGAAGTGTATCTTTTACCTTCTTAACAGACTCGAAGACACGGGGAATTTGCATAAATGACTTCGTTTATTCCACAAAGTGTCGCGTTCTTCTTCCCCCTCATTTTTTTGTTCTTTTAGAATTCTGCTTGCAGCTTTCTTATCTCATCTCGATTCGCCAATATTTCCATTCGATCGCGCCGATAACCGATAAGGCTCCTCCGAGAATCTGCGTTGTTCCCGCGGAAACGATTTATCTGTCGCGTCGATGATAAGAATAGTCGAAGAATGGGGAAAAGGAATGATTGTAGAATCGAACAATCCTTCGTTGCGTTAATCGCTCGTGTTGTTGTTGTTGTCGTTGATGATGAACAGAGAAAATGATACGGTGCTAGAAAATAATTGGAGGATCTGGAAGCTCCTTGTTTGGGGGAGGGGAGAGGGGGGGGGGACGTTTTGAATACAGTAACATTATACTAGACCAAGCGGGATAATTAAGGGACCAGGTTTCTAGATAATTATGGAGAACAAACCACGTATCAGGGATGAAAAAGTGTGCGCAATGGTAACAGTACACCGTGCGTGGACACTGATACAATAATATCCGTGGGCTACGGATATAAATAGTGTGTGGTGGCTCGGCCGTGCTGGATACTCTATTGTGCGATAACGTTGCTCGGGCAGGTAATCATTTAATTAACTTGAACACGGTAATGGTACACCACCGCGGGGACACTAATTGAAGAAGGAAAATCGTGCTCTGTTAAATATTAATGTTATTCACTGGTCATTCCAATTATCGATTTATTTCTGGAAAAATGATAACGTCGCGATATACAGGTCTGGTAATTTTTTAAGTTGATAAATGGATGCAATTGTTTGTTCGATGCGTGTATTTTTTTAATGAATCGGTTGTGGAATTTCATATACATGTAAAAGCGACAATGTCGAATCTTTAGATATCAGGGAAAAAGGGTGAGTTTAATCTTCACGGGGGGAGTCTGAATATGTCACGGATGGACGGTGATTGGATCAGATAAATACTACTCAGTTACACACTGATACTAATAAGAATTTAATAAAGAGGAACTAAATACAACACAATGCAGAACTGAAAAAGTTCAGTCAGTTCGACAGCTTATTCACGACAATCCATTTTTTTTTACCTTCGTAATCACCAGTTCAAAATCTTATTAATATCAGTGTGTAACAGTAGTATTTATCTGATCCAATCACCGTCCATCCGTGATATATTTAGATCTCCCACATACAGCCCTGATTCGATCCGACAACAGTTAATATCGTATTTATGTAACGTGAGTACGTTTCACAGTTGAATTTTTATTCCAATTTACATAGTAACAGTAAATCGCATACTACAATAATTGTTACAGTTACGTGGTATATTTTCCATATACACGTGATCCTACATTCGCCTGGCGAAGATTTAATAATAAAAAAAAAATTCAGGGGAACTAAGCACCTCATCAATATTCAATCGAACAAAAACAAAATCACGTGTACAGGAATCGTGAAATTTCACTCGTATAACCGGATCGAAGAAGAAGCTTTCGCGAATAAAGTAAACTGATCAACAATTCCGAGCTACGTCGTCGAAATGGAAAAAACCTGCGGAACTTCCTCAAAAGATGAGCGTCACGCAGGTGAACAGAAAGCAAGTCTGTAACTGCGCCATTTCTCTTCATCACCTTCTTATCGATTTCCGTCGTTTGATCGCAGTTTGTCGTTCGAATCGATATTCCACTACAGACAAGATATAAGAATAGACCTAACATGCAATGTAATTTTCTGTCCCATACGTCGGGGACGTCACGAACCCATTAGACTGCGGATTTTTATGCAAAATGATATTTTCTAAAGTAATTCATGAAGACAAGAGCAAATGTAGGAATTTCTCATTTCTCTTAACACTAGAACTACCGAAGATGAATTTGTTGTTATTTACATCGTGTTCGTAGAAGGGATAACTCGTTGAAAATGTGCAAATTGATAAATTAAAGAACTTTTTGAATTGTATATTGCAATTCAAGTTGAGAAGAATCTCAGAAAATACACTGTTATGACATTTAATACTTTTGATAAGAATTTACGTATCAATTATTTTGACTGCTTTGGTAGTTCTAGTGTTAAGCATCTTATTAGGCTCCTAATCATATAAAAAAAACTCATTACATACTCTATATCTCATATATTCTATAAATGCATGAAACCCGGAGTTTAGTTATCACGGTGTCGAACGTAGTTCCTGAAATCGGAAACTTTTATGTAGAGGTGCCCTCGAAACAGCGTAATTTTCATGGGACACCAAGTCCTAGAAGATGTTAGGTCTATTCTTATATCTAGTCTTAAAGAGTGTGTCCTATCTTTAGTCACGGATCGGTCGTGACGAAGGAACAGTTCCTTCTGCTGAACGATCTTAAACCTGTAAAACTGGATTCCCTCCGTTCGTGTGTTGTGATTATACATCGATATTACCCGCCTTCGACCGGCTGATATCGCGGAGTAGAGAACTCGTCCGCTGTGGCGCATCGCTTCGATTTCATTCTGATCCAATCGGACGACTGTCGCTCCGCCGTTCTCGTTACCATTCGGCGGAAAATTACAATCGAAAAATTGTGGAATTCCCCGAAAATATCTATGATATATCTTTGTTGAGCTTGGCAAACAGAAGGAAATAAATTTAGTTTAATTTATTGCCATTAATGGGTAGACCCATTTTATACAAAAGTTTAACAAGTAGAAAGCATCTTGTAACATTATTTGTGGTAGTTTAAATATACATATACATGTTACTCTCGCAGTATCCGGTAGATGGAAGTTTTGACTTTAACTATTTTTTCTGAGAAAAATTCAACTTAGTTATTAAATTTGTTTTGGTTATTAATATTAGCGGTGCACTGTATATTCGCTGTAACATATCAAGGCATAGATCTTTTAAGGGGTTATAAAACGAAAGTTAAATGTTATATTTGATGATAAGTTTTGCGAAATAATAGTATTACATACCTGTAATTCGACCGGATGATATTGAATACATTTCTGCTTTAACTTTCCCACCTGTAGATCGCCAGGTAAAGTGCGTGCAGGGTTGTAAAGATGGAAGTGGGAAGATTCTGGCTCTTGCCTCGGCTTCCCAGACTGTCCATCTCGAGCCAAATAAAATAGAATACTAATATGAATTGTAAAACACTACTTAACGAGTTGCCGATCGATTTCGTCTTGTACGTAAAAATAACCGTATTGTCTTCCACGCTCGAATATAAAACGATCGTGGCGGTAACCGGTTCGGTCGAACATTCGGTGATCCGGTAGAACCAGTTAAATCCGCGCCAATTAATTCCAGGCGTCTTCGACAGACGTTCCAGAATTTGATTAGCCTGACATCACGCGCCAGTGATTCTCAATGATCAAAGTGTATCGCTGCAGTTCTGTTTTCAAGAAAATATAACGGTCAGTTTTACCCTCGACGCGAAATCTCGCCAACCCCTTCATTTTCATCTCGATCAACGGGGGTTGGGGAAGGGGGTTGGTTTCTTTTGTTCGTCCGTACATATACGTACAATTCAACCACTTTCCACCCCGATGACCGTTCGATAAATCCGATTTATCACCGCGAGTTCCCTGGAATCCTTTCCACGCTACCAATTAGTAGCACTAAATCTCATCACCCGAATGGTTAATATTCATGAGCTGTGGTCGTGCATACTTAACCGGCCGCTTAGAAGCAGTTCCCAAGGAACAACCGTGAACCGTTATACTCAGCCACCGGCTATTTATTCGTCCGAAAAGGAAGCTCTGGTACCCCGGTTATAACCTCGACAAGCAAATGGATTACTATCTATAATTACTGATCTATAATTGTTATTTCCACGAGACTCTACAGACGGTTAATGCCACCGATTAAATGTGAATCCCATGTACACTAAGGTAAACTTCTGTAACAGAAATGACAGCGTCTGAAATACGAGCACCTTAGCTTTCGATCGCCTTAATGGTAACATTACATCTTTGCTATTACAGGATATTTGTTAGAAATAAGATGTTGGTTAGGAAAATGAACTGTGGTTCTCAGAGATTTTGGGATAAGTATCTATTCTGAGGCCCATCAAAAATCCTGTTACCAAAAGGCACTATTGTCTTCCCCACTCTGTGGTCAGATCCTCCACGAACCAATATCCTTATTCTCAAGGCAACGCAACGTCGAGCTGCTTGCCATCTCTAACTTTCTCTTATCTGTTTCGCATAAACAAGCCTCTACACGATAGCCAAATGACCCAACGTGGTGTTCATCATGCAACACCAGGGTCTATTTAGCCTCAAGTATCCTCTTTCACGCATACCACGACCCCCTTATCGTAAATCCTTGGAAAAATAAACATCCTTGACCATGCAGAGATGGGCGAATTCATTGTCTAGATAAAAAGTTATCGAATAAAACGTACATTATCATTTTTAATCACTTAAACGTGGAAATTTCAATTTTTGTAATAAAATATTTTGTCCAACGAGTCGACATTTGGCAAACAATTAATTTAATCTCGTTAACTGCCCTCCTTCAAGGTGTGTTAGAAAGAAGTTCAGGTGATCCAATTTATCGAATCCTGAAGTCAGCCAATAATTTCACGGATCTGATTGACCTTTTCAATGGCTCCATTAAATACTTTAAGGCATCCCTACATAGAGCACTAAGAACTGTTTAATCATAGTTAATATTTTATTAAACATTTCCTATTCTCTTATACTCGTTAAATTACTAAATAAATAAATAAACTGTTTAAAGTCCACGATGATGCCCCCGTTGCCTTTCATTATGTATTCTTCGAATAAAACTCTGCCCAACTCGGCAGGCCATCCACCCTCGCCGCCACTGAAAACACCGTGTGACGCCAGCATATTTCTTATTTAAATCGTTTTATCGATCATCACCGAGATATTCAGTCCTGTCACCAATTGAAGCACGTTCATCAAATTTTCCGTTTTAAAGACACAATTTTTCCTGTCCCTCCGTCGCGAAGAGCCCCTCGTCAGCCGGTAACATAGGTCAGGTATATACCTGAGGGGGGAGAACTCCAGCCACGGATAGAAGGAACGACGGCACGGTGGAGAGTCTCGTAAAGTTCGCATGCTCTCTGATGCACACCCACCTCTCCTCGCTTACAGTAGACTCTCGAGGTATGGAGTTTCGTTGAAGGCGGGGGCACACAAGTGCTTTCCACGGTACGACGCCGACGGGAGCTATCGGCCAGGAGAAGAGACAGCAGCACGTGCTGCACGCGAGCCTCGAACCGAACGTGAGGACGATTTTCCATGAAATATGCACGGGCATTTCCCTCCAGCCCCTCCACGCGCGTTCGCTTTGCCCTTTATCTTCTTTCCACCAACTGTCAGGCTCTCTCTATACTCAGTTTCTCCTTCTGGACAGAGGTTTTCTGCTGTGTGTACGTGTGTGGGCGGTTTCCTCCTTCCCCCCGTTCACACGAGCCCCACTCGGCTTCATTTACACCGAGCCATCTGTCTTTATCTCCTCCTCCCCTTTTTCCTCGGTTTTCCCTGTTTCCTGGCCAAAGACCCCCGGTCCCTCTTTTTATTTTAATCCCCATATCCCTGGTTCTATTTCTCCACCCTTTACAGGCTTCATCCTCTTTCTCCTCCTTTAACCGAGGGTTTCTTTCCACGTTTCCCTCTTCTGACCTCCCATCCCCTTCTTCCTCTCTTTTCTTTTCTAGCTTCCTCTCGACCCACGCGCTCTCGAATGTCCCCACGACACACAGCCATCGAGGAACCCCTCCTGAACGAATCCATGAATATTTCAACCTTACCAGGAGCGATTTACCTTCGGCCCATCCCTTTCACCCTTCCTCCATCATTTGTCCTTCTCTTTCTCTCTCATTCGCGATTCTCCTGGTTTACGATTCGAAACACTGGATACACGTCCACGAACCATCTTTCGTGTCTCCTCTATCGGCGCCTCGAGTGATCCACGGGTTCAAGAAGCGGTCCAAGGTTGGCGACGGGGTCACCGATAAACGACGTCCGAAATAACGCGCGAAAAACAGACTGTCACTGTCGCTGGCAGACTCCAGGCTGGTGTAATCTTTAATATTATATGTATGTATAGGCAGTTTGATGTTTGATAAAATCATGGGATCACACAGGCCTCTGGGACTCCGTTTCGATCGAACAGGTGTGCTCGAAATTTGTTCGTTCGCGCCCCCCTCCCCTCCCACTCGGCGGAGTAAACGGAGTCGAAATGGTGGTTTACGTCAGCCAGTACCGTTAAGCAGATTTTCGGATAATCAGTAGTGGACTGCGTGTATGTGTATGTGTGTGCCGTTAGAATCGTCAAATGCCCCTCTGCGCGTGAAGGTAGCGGGATCTATGGATCTATTATTCGAGACGAGGAGCGGGGGCTGGAGGTGTTTGTTGCTTTCTACGATACAACTCCAAATACAGTCGAAGTCGGTGGTGTGTGTCAACGATCCGAAATGTAGCATCGATCGGGTTATAATTGATCGAGAACGGACATAGGCTTTCATGGGTACAGGCGGTCAAAAAAATGTATTTTCATTCGTTTCTTTCGTACAGTCGTCTCGATGTGCGTGTGTTCCTTCGAACTGATGAATCTTTCATGAGTCCAGTCAGAAGCGAAACTTTGATTAATCTTCAGGTTCGATGGAGAAATTATACTGGGTGTCCCATTGTGGTCGATCTACGTGTTCAGAGACGATGATAAAGCGTTCGGGGTGGTGAAGTCAGAAATGCCTTTTGTTCCGTGTTTATTAACGATTTTTACTTGCAACGGATGATTGGAAAGATCGTATACCTTTTTCCGGTGAGAATGAACCGAGGCAAATGTGGGGAAGAGTAATATCCTGTCTGTACGTCACATATTTTAACTGATTACCAGTCCTCAGGTTTTTCTTTTGCAAAATCTAACACTTTATAAAGTATCGAATGAAGACAAGGAAGTTTTGTCCTTTTCATGAATTTCACAGAGCTCTATGAGTTAGTAAATATCGTAGACAAAATCGGTCTGCTACTTATTCCACGTTATCTCGAATGTATACAAATTCTAGGCTTCGATTGGCAGAAAAAAAAAGCAGGAGCTCCCCCCATAAATGGCAAACTGTTAACAAGACAAATTACAGACAACCAGCGATATTTTCATTCAGATAAAACTACCGATTACTTTCTAACGAAATGACCTTTCCATCAGTTATATTTATCGAAGACTAAATTATCACGAATTAAAATGACAAGCGAAGAACAGAGATACATTTCCATAATTTCTCCGATCGGATGCTCGTCCAACGAGGATCACCGGTGACAAGGTAGCTCCAGTGGTCCGTACGTGACGTCGATTGGAGTAGTATAATTAATCAGGGAACAAGCTTCTCCATCGACGGAGGACAGGTCGTCGTTGGGCAACATCCACGATGGAACGTCGGTGGTATCCCTGACGTTCTGTGGAGTCGTTCTAAGTCGACCGACGCACAGTGGAACGAAACGAAAGAAAAACCGGACATTCATAGATGCGACTCTAGCTCTACTATTTTTTCCACATTATTAACTGGTTTAACACTCAGAATAACTATATTTCATAATACCATTATCATCGTATTACGAAATTAAATCAATTGCATAATTATTTATGAACAATAATGATAAACACCGAATCTAGTAAGATCTGAATCACGAATCGTTGCATGTGAATTTCAGAATGTAAGTTTTTTGTTTAAAGAATTAAATAGCATGTGTAGATCCCCAGTATAAATATAAATACATAAATACCTTGTACACTGTACATAAAAGACTCGTCTGTCAAATAAGCAATTTTCGTGTGTTCGTTTGGCCTAAATAACTGCGAAGGTAGGATAAAGTAGGATATGATTCTTGTTGCATATAAAAATAGGGTCTTTTCACAACATATTATGATAAACGGGAAGGTGGGATATTTTGGGACTTTTTACCAAACTCGATGTAAAGTAATACATCTAACACAGTTTTGAAGACTTCATAAAAATTATCGAAACTAAATAAATGTTCACATAATTGTAGAAAAAAATGTCACAATTCATTTTTATACATGTTATAAGTTATGAGATTTATTAAACGTATTATTGTAAAATGTTCACTAGAAAATGCGTCTCTTCGACAGTCGTCAATTACATTATCATACGAATGTCTATTTCTAATACTATTTTTTCTATTTAAAGTGACGAAAAAAGTATAACTGACGATAGTTTCTAATAGACTGACTTTTCTAGTATTACTTTTATGTAGAAATTTGACTGATTTAAAAAAAAAAATTAATCAAATGTCCGAAAATTTCTTATGATCGGTCCACTGTGCGACGTCGTTGTGACGCGTCATTAATTATGGTCGGACACTGGGGGGGGGGGGGGGGGATAAAATTTACGCTTATCGATCGAGTACACGCGGCGACCCCCTATCCCAGAACAAGTCCCTTCGACCATCTTTTTCCATCGTCATCGTTTCCGTCCCACGACCTATCCCGTGAAGGATCTCGTTCTCCTAATCGACCGCGACGCGCCAATCGTCCGCCCGGTCGGTTTCCGGCGCCCTCACCGACTCGAACCGATTAGTTCTCTCGTCGACAACCCTGGAATTGATGTCATGAAGGTATCAGTCCTAGTTTCAGTGTGATACACATGGTGTTGCTTCTTGTGATTTGCTGTTTATTTTGCGCGTTCTGTGTGTGTGAATTTGAAACAAGACAAGAAAAACCTGTTGGATTTAACATTCTCTTTGTGTAGAAATATACATATTAATGTTAACCACAGGGGTGTATTTATACCTCAGTGCAAAATATCAAGAAAAAGATGGTGAGTGTTTGTGAAGTTTTACTGATTTTTAAGGAGATAAAAATTTTCTTCAGAAATTGAAATATGTCACAGATAGTATAAAAAAAGTTTCGATGTTTTCGGTTCGGAAACTTTTAACACTAAAGCTACCGAACCCTTCAAAAGGTCAGGAATTAAAACGGTAAAATTGGTGGTAGATTTTGGCATTGGGCAGAGATGGTAATCGTGGTAGATTTAGTGTTAAATTGTGTTTTTTATTAGCCTGGGGTGTGTTTGCACCTCTGTAGACATTTTCATGACCAGCGACAGTGTAATTTAAATTGGAATGCTTTCGCGAAGTTTTATTCGGTGGAATTGGAATGTTGGAAAGTAGTGGTGGGCGTAGAATGTTGGAAAGTAGTCTTGGTACACTAAATGGATCTTGCATACTTTACATAGGAATCGAAAGAAATACTATAGTCAGTTATACAAGGTGGTTCACCGGATATTCCCACTTCGATTTACGTGACTGTTATTATTCGTAGCGAAAAATGGTTCACGTAGAGTTGAAAGAAAAAACTATTAATATCAGAATATTCACCTCCTAAAACCATTCAACTCTACGTGAACAATTTTTCTATACGAATAATAACAGTCACCTAAATAGTAGTACTGTATATTTTAAATCGGTATTAGAATGAAACAAGGATATACTGCATGGAAATTGGATGGAAACTGCAACTTTCCACCGAGTCGGTATTAGAATTAAATTCCTAATATGCAAAATTTTCCATCGGTATTTTGGTCAAATGCAATAGAAACTTGCTCATCCAGGCAACACACCAGTGAACACATCCTTACAGAGTTAACACACACACGCGCACACGCATGCATGTAATGTGTACGTTCGTGAATGGATAAAACGATCGATAGGCGACGAGTGGTGTGCCCGCACGTCGAATGAAAGAAATATAAAGCGTAAAACCGGAAGTTGAATAGTCAGAGGCTGGCTCCCTTCTTCCCCAAGGAAAGTTTGACGACCGCGTTACGTCCGTTGGAATGCAAGGACTCGAGATGCCAACGGTCGGCATTCGATTACTGAATACAGTTATTGAAAAGTCTAGCATGTCTTTTATGTCGTAGTACACTGCCATCGAAACAGCTTCCTTTCTAATTCTTAGTCGTTGATCAATTTATCGGTGATTGTTGATTGATCACGTATTAACCCCGAATCAATCTACTTTCGTTATTTATCATCATCTACCCCTTAATACTCAATTACCAATTGATCAATATTGCCGATTAGCCAAGACTTTCGAAAGTTGAAATTACATTTTATCGACCGATGGCTCGTCGTTGAGGAAATCGGTATTGAACGTTGTGTTCTATAGTATTCCTTTGAAATAAAATATTACAAATAGTCATGCTTTTAACCCTTCACTAGAGGCGATTCTTGAATTTTTGTTTCATTATCAAAACCTATACTGTGTGACACAACTATGAAAACCACCTTGAAATGTCGAATTCTTATGTATTGTGGTTAAAATACAAACGAACCAAGTACATGCCATGCCTAAAATCCTGTTGAGAAATAATGTTTCTTCGGAAAAGGATAGATTACGATTCCCTAAAAAAAAAGTTTTAGAATGGTCTTATAGAGCTCTAACGTTTGAATACCTTCAATTGATGACAAGTGGCACACCATTTCCATAACAAAAACTACCATTCAGTAAGACATTCAAAATTACTCCTACTCGAATTATTTACCTCTAAAACAAGTAATCTCTAGTCAATGACCAACTAAAATAATGTTCACCACTCCTAGCACTTACACATCTTACCAAACATTCGTTACCATTGCATCAACTTCATTCGTGATCGATAATTCCAGACAACAAACCCAGCTACACGCATTTGTAGGAGTTACAATTTAAAATTTATTTCCCAGCAATCAATCCGCTAGTTATTCACTGGGGGATAATTAAGTAGAGTCACAAAAACACGGCGTTACAGTATGTCTTCCTGATTTTTCGATTCGAAAAGTTCGTAGTAGTGCCATTATTTTGCAATTTGCTCGGAAACCGTCTGGTAATTAGTCCCCTTCTCAGCCCATGGAAACAGGATTCGTTCGGGCAGCGATCGTTCGCGCGCAGGTTCTCTCCGCATCTCGCTTTCCGAGTCCTCGAGTGAAATCCTTGGCAAGGTCGTGTACGAGTCGCGCCGGCGAGAACGATTTAGGCCGGAAATTCCGCGAGCGATCGTGCGAACACCGCGCCGCGGTAGAAACGATCGTTCGCACGCGCGCGTGTCTGCCTTATCCTGCATGCGATGCGTCTTCTCTCCTTTCTTCTTCCTCCCTCCCAGCCCCCTTGCTTCGATGACTCTCTTTCTTTCTCTTTCGTTTCCTGTCGCGGCCTTTCCTTTTCTTCGGTGTTACCTCGTCCCATGCGCGGAACGGGGAATGCGTACACGCTTCCGTTTTCGTCGATCGGGTCACGTGTCCGCGCGATCTAAAAAGACACTTATCTCGAGATTTCGATCGAGGCTGTAAACGATTAAGAAAGTTTCTATTTCGGGGTGATGTTGATCTAAGTCGGTGAAATTGAGAATTCACGTAAACATCCGCCCATTTGTCACTCGAGTTTATGTTTCGAGGGAGAATCGTGATTCTGGAAATTCGAGAAGACGATGTTGTGCGATCCTTGGTTCTACTCTCGGACGAACATTTCGCAAGTAATATTTGTTTTCTGTACTAGTATGTCTTCTGTACAAGAGTTTCGAATTTTATGTGTATCGCGTAGGTGCAAGAAAACATTTTTGTAAATGTTATCCTTGTCACTTTAACCCCTTGCCTTACGTTTTTTTTCACGACTTTAATATTAATTATTAAATATTAATTCACTTGGACTCAAAGAATGTGAAACCCACTAAAAAAAAGTACTAATGCACCACGTGTACTGTACGATACTTTTTTCTTACTGTCTCTACTTTTTTCAATGTCCCGAACAGTTTTTTTTTAAATTGTAGATTTAATTTGATTGGTTTTTAGGAGGGGTCCAATGTAGGAAACCGGTGGTCCAAATTAGTTATAGTCTAGAAGTCATAGACTAGAAGTCATTAGTTTAGTTTTTTTAAAATATTAGTCTTATCGCGAATTTTTTCAAAACGACCAATACACCATACAATCTACGTATAATGCTTGTCTTTTTTCCGTTTCAAAGAAAGTTCCGTTTAGAAAAATACAAAAGTGGTTCAAAATAGGCAACTCTCCCCTACGAATAATTTTTTATTCGTCTGTAGTGCATCACGTTCATTATAATATTCCTCACCATTTATTTTCAAATTGTCTCCTAAATCTCATACTTTTGGCCGTTAGTGTAAACCCCACGCTCGTGAGTGCTCGTAACGTCGAAACGATTAAAATCAGCGGCCGTTCTCGTATCAGTCTTTTTGCATCTCCGTCGAAACTCGGCTTTCGAACCTGTTACTCGCCGCCGCCAGGCGAGCTCGAAACCCCGCACAGTTACTGAAATTCCGAATTCATTACCGACGAATGACTTTCACTCGCCGCCGCAATGGCGACCCATTGCTTCGCACGTATTGTGCGCCACCACCGTTCGATCGCGTCTGAATTCCGTGCCGTTTCCCGCGATCGCTGCCGTCATAAGTAGACTGCGGATTTTTATGCAAAATTACATTTTGCAAGGTACTTCGTGAAGTCAAGAACCAAAGTAGAAATTTCTTTCTTCCTCGAAGTATCCTAAAATAGAAGATTCGTTGGATTAGTTGAAAATTTTGTCTCTTATTATATTATACAGGCTATACATGCATAAAATCCGCAGTCTACATAATCATAAGCATCGAATTAGCCCGATTTCGATTATAAAAATTGTTACATTCGTCTTATATTGTTTCTTATGAGATTTACTATTTTTTTTTTCTTATGAAAATAAGAGTTCCTTATGAGATATCTGATATTTATTTGTATGAGAATTTAGCATAGAAATCATAATTTCAAAGCTTTCCTCGTGACGGCAACGATCACGAAAGTCAACAAGGCCCTGTCCACCCAGCGAAGCGTGCAGTGGATACGTTCCATCACAACGTCGACGCGATGTGTACCTATAAAGCAAGTGTCCAGTCGGTCGCGATAAGAGCGCACAATACACGGTGATCCGTATCGATCCGTTTCGCGGCGTCGGAATCGCGTCCACTCGGTCGACTCCCCTGACATAGACACAATTTTCCGTGGAAAACACGTCGGAACGGTGTGTTTAACCCACTGACACACTATTTAGCTTCCCGTCGCATCCGATCATACGTATTGGATGTCGGAACCGATCGACGACGTCGCTGAGGCGTCGCAAAGGTTGTCGACTGCGTCGTCTCTCGTCTTTCACAACCCCCCTCTCCACCGCACCTCTTCTGAAGAGAATTATCGTCCGTGATTCGATGAAAGTTATCACTGTTTTTATCAATAAATCATAACCGTTGAACCAACAAACTTATCAAAATGATCTTTATGGGTGCTTACAGTGGAGACATAACAGTACTTAGTAAAAATTATTTCAGCTAGAAGGAAGTATTATACAACCATTTATTTTTCAGTCGTTTTAAAGAAACGCAATGTTATAAAACCGGGGTACTATTTAAAAATGTGAAAGAAATGAGGATGTAGTCCTATGTCTCCTCTTTATAGACAAATTTTCAAAAATACAGAGAATTCTGATAATTCGCCTATAAACAGGACAAGCAGAACAATATCCCCACTTTTCTCAAATTTTTAAATAGTTCCCCGCTATTATAACATTGCGTTTCTATAAACGATTGCAAAATAAATAGTTAAAAAGTATTCTATTATAATATATTCTATACTTATTTGAAACAGCTGTAAAATCAGTAATTAAAAAAATAAAAAAAAAAAAAATAAGTAAATACTGCAACATATCCAAGTGTCAACAAAATTTGAAATGTTATCCCCAAAAAGTGTCCGATTTCGCGTGGAATGACCCCCGTGGCGTTTCCTTTTGTAGATATCAATTTGCAATCAAGCGTGACTTACCCGCCGCGGGACATGCGTACACGTCACGATAAGATAGCGACGGTACTAAAGGACGCCCAGTGAACGCTTGTACAGTGTTTTTCCGGATGACACCGGTGGTTTCCACCGTCTCTCGGGTAGAATTCGTAACGCGGGCTGCTGCGATTACGCGACCCCCGGGACCCACCCTCCCGCCGTTCCTACGACGATCGATCCGGTTTCGGCCCCGCCAGTTCGCGGATTAGTCGCCTGTGTCGCCTGTAGATGGGTTTCTGGAACGGCGAGACTGTTAGATTTTCATCCACGATAGACAATAGACCCTCGTGTAACTAGGGATGAATTCTTACGAGTAGATTACTCGATAATGTTGTTTGAATACCGAGTACTTTTGGTATCGATACGTACGGTTGCGATACCAGGTAGGTATCGAAAAAAAGTACTCGCATATGGAGTGAGTATCGACCCACGAACATTTGATATTGTAGTTACTTTCTACATAAAACAATGTTGTTTATATTAATAATTAAGGAATTTGTATTCAAATATTTTCAATATTGAAATAATATAGGTATATATTTAATTAAATAATGGATCGTATTCGACCCACAGTAGATTCACCCCTTATGCATAGTTTCTGACACTAGTAATCGAACACCCTGTACAATCTATAACACATACATACAATAGTGGCCAAAAGTATAGGCCCAGAGCTTATGACTGGTGGAACAATAACTGGTTAATTCTGTTACGATGTAATAAAAATCACGGAATTAGTGATTTTTATACATTAATCAATATCAATTTAGTTTGTAGAATAATATTTTTCTCTTTTTTTAATACTGTCAGTCTTGATCTCCCCAGTCTTTCAGCTCGTATAACAGGGAAACGTATCTCTCGTGTAATAAGAGGGTTTACTGTAACTGTTTAGACATATTTATGCATTATAACTTCGTACAAAAATTCGATTTCAACCCCAACCGAATCACTCTTCCGAATGGCCGTTTAAGAAACGCTGTAACCCGGTGTCCAGCAGGAAATCGATTTCCTCGTGTCAACGACGTCGACGATTTATCGCGGTCCGACACAGAACCGGACGATTATTCAGTCGATCGCAAAGATCGAGCCGGCGACAGGTCGGTTTCCGGACAAATGATGTAATACGCCCTTTTCTACCCCGTTCGGGGAAAGTTCCCCGCGCGACCTGCAACTGATTTGACTTTCATAACGCTGACGCAGGAGGGGGAGGGAGGGACAACCAAGAAACACGAGTTTATATTCTCCCGAAGCACGTAGAACGGCCTTTAATCCGAATGTTACCGTGTCGGCAACGAATCGAGCATAATTAAGGCCATCGGGGCGCTAGGCGGTTCGTGAAAACGACCACTGAAAAGGCAAATAGGACTGTCTCCCCTCTCCGAGGAAAGGATCCGTACTTATTCTCGCTTTATTGAACAGTCGTGGCTCCTTAAGGGGGATTCCCGTGTAACAGTTCTAAAAGTAAGTAATTTTTGCAAATTTTTTTGTCGGAAAACTATTCGCAATATGACAGTAAAGAATCTTGAAATGTAAAAAGACACGATTAGATGATAGGAAAACATTTTTTATTTTTGAAGGCGTGATTATATCTGTGAATTTATCTTGCAATTGTCTTTCTTGGAGCGTTCAGCTCCCAACGAAATTTCGATGGAGAAATTTCGGGATTGAATGTCGACCTGGAACTAGTGTAACGATAAAACTGGCGAATAATCATGGCGCTTAATGATTTGTTAATTGGAGATATTGAGGTAGTTTCTTTCGCGAATACTTGCGAGACACGTAACATCCGTCCGCGAACGAAAGTACCGTAATCAAGTGAACCATAATGACGGAGGTAGCCTTGAGGAGACAATTACTTTTGCCCGAACTGTATCGCACCGATGGCCTGTTCGTTCTCTTGGCGAACAATAAAATCTCTACCGTTTCATAAATTATATCGTGGTTCGTTTTATTGTCATATTCGCTGGAAAAATTTCGAATATGCTGGTACTCTCGAAGAAAACAGTGGATTGTAAAATTGATCCAGATAAAATTCATCGTTTGCAGGACGATCTACCAATTTTTTTTAAATCTCCACTAATAGTTACATTTTACCTACTTGACATTAGAAACTATTTATACATCTTTGTTACACTCCTACATGGTGGCTCATATTTCTTCTGTTTACATCAGAGGACAAACTCATTATCTAGATAAAAAGTTACGAATAACGAATAAAAGATAAAAAAAAGAAACGTGGCAATTTCAATTTTTATCATAAAATAATAATTCTTTATGAATGAATCGACATTCGTCGAACAATTATTTAGTCCCATTAATTGTTTAAAGTTCAGGACGACACCTTTAGATACCGCTGCTTTTCCCTCTGTATTATTCGAATAAAATTCCGCCAAACTCTGGTTTTCATGCTTTCGCAGACCATTAATTCCCGCGTTCGTCCACCGTTTGTGAAACAGTTACGTCGATCTCTTCGCAAGCACAGAATTACGAAATTTTATCACGAACGTTTGACCATCGAAAATATTTCTCTTTAATCCCAAAGAGGTCATCCTCAGCCGGTGACCCCGGCCGATAAACGCCTGGACGAAGAGAAACCTCTCGACAAATGGCCGTTCTTCGTTCGTACATGCGACACGTATCTACCCGTGAAATGCATTAATCGTAATCATTTCTCTGTCGCGCATTAACGACCGGCTGTGGACGAAAAAAAAAAAAAAAACGGGCGAACAAAAACAAAAAACGAAGAACACGGTACAGAGCCGCTATCCCAAGTAACCTCGCGCGCGTAGATAATCGACGGCCAGTGTCAGTGTCGGGACGAACATAAAAATGTTATTAATAACGTCGTTCGTGCAAACTCTGAAAAAGCAACCCATCCAATAACCGGGCAATAAGATTGGCGTGTGTTAAAGGAACATAACGGTAACTGGCTGTAATTGATTAAAAGTTGGTTCATGAATGTGTTTCGAATAGATTTCCATCGTGTGTGTATTCTAGGAATTGAATTTTCACGATAATCGACGCGAGTTTCGGTGAAACTGCTGAAATTGAAAAATGTACATAGATAAAAAATTCACATACCACGGCAATTTTTAACATAACTACCACGTTATACAAGCGTTATCTGTATAACTATAACTAGATTAAACGAATATTCATTTTTAAAAAGTCAACATTTTTTCTATCACCAAAAACATAAATTCACATTACAAACGAATATTCACAGTTGAAACCCCTTAAAACAAAAGATTCGCAATCTCAAGTCAGTGCAAAACCTCGAACAGGAAAGAGCTCGAATTTTAACGATCAGATTTCCCTCTGCAAACGTCTGCCCGAAAGTTTCATTAAAAAAAAGAAAGAAAAATACTGTTCCCATCGCGTCCGGTTCTTACGTAACGTCTCCAAGAACCGCGATCCGAGGCTCCTGTAATTACCGACAGCGTGTAAAATGTGGGGGAGAAAAAAAGGTACACATAGGTGTATCAACGATCATTCGGACGATAAAGACGCTCGGGGTGTACAGGTGTTGATCGTGGGTAACGCGATGTCGAAACGTTTTCGACGCTTTCGTTCGGATTGTCGGAGTCTCCTCGTTACGTTTCGTGTCGAGTCGACGAAAACGAAGTTAACACCGTGGGGATATCGCGTTCAACCCCTCCTCTCCCCTCTCTGCGTTGGTCCCCCGTTCTGGCTCAATTAAAATCAGAGACCGTTTTCGGAGCACATATCGGCCAGTGTTTACATACGCTGTGTATACACCGATCCTGCCGTAGAGAAAGTAATCTCTCTGTATATGCGTGTGTACATAGGTATGTACAATATATATACACACATACAGGGTGTTTCGTTTAACTGGAAACGGTGGAATCACGAAGGATTAAAGTTATCAAAAAAATGTTCATACAAAAGTTGTTTGGTACAAAAGGGGGGACATTACGTGGTATAAATAATTTTTCTATAAGTGTAGTAGTGGGGGAGATACCAAAGTCAAGTTAATTTTTTCAAATGGAACCCTTAATTTTTTTATTCATATTATTATAGTGTTTGTTGAGACGAATACAATGAACCGTATTTTTCACCGTATTTCACTGAACCCCGTAAGGCTGTAAACGTATAAAACCCGGAGTCCATTCATCACACTCCATTCATCGGATCCATTCCTGCGTTTACACGAGTAACCGAGAAGCCCCAAATCCTGTGTCCTTGTGAATCGATACTCTCCACGTGAACCAGACTTCATCATAATTAGATTATTAACTATCGTACTATCCGAACATCCAAAATAACAACAAAATCGAGACAAACATACTCAAAACGAATCCAAGTCGACAATACCCTTGTTCCATCGAGTATGGAACTGTACACATTTACAGACAGAGAATTTACGTGACGACAGCGCCACCCCAATAGCCGCGGTTCGCCGTGTTGCACGGCTGGGGAAACCCCCTGGCGGATCGTTAGCGGGTCTTCAAACGAAATATAATAGGAAATCTTTCGGCCGGTGAAACGAAGCTAATCATAGCGCACGGCTGAGAAAAGACACCGGGGGCTTCGTCCAAGCTCCTTTATGTAATGAAAGAGAGAGAGATAGAGAGGTGGCCCCGGGTGAAACAAGGACAGCGAGACCCACGTTAATCGGACCGAGAGACATAGGCTAACGAAAGAGACAGAGATCGAGGAACGGAGTGACGGGCAGAGGGAAACACACGTAGAGACGATGGAGAAGGAAAAAGGTAGGGGAACCACGAATCAAAGGAGAAGGGATATATACTCCTATTCGGTTAAAGAGCTGTACAACTCGAAGGGGTCGAGGGGGGGGGGGATCCACGCACTTATAGATCGGCGGGAGGGAAAAGCAAGCACGTCGGCGAAAGTGTTCTTGTGTGTACCAGCACACTCGTCGGCCCTCACCTCCAGCAACGAACAAATTTAATGGCGACCGCGAAAGAAAAAAGATATGTACACGAGGAGAGCGGTTTTATCGACATTCGTCGTTACCCCCCCGTTCGGACAGAATCTTTGGTAGTCTGACTGGAGTTTAATTCTCGAACCGTGTCACGTAATCGATTCTCGACGGACGATGTGCAATGTCCAGAGGAATTAAAGGATTGTTGTTTTTTTTTTTTATGAAGCGGAGATATTGTAGTCCTTTGTGGACCGATGTATTTACAGCTTGAGTTGGGCAGAATTTTATTCGCTTGATACATAGTGTTAAAGGAACAGTATCTAACTACAGAAATTATCAAATAACTACGGCTAATATTTCACACATACAGTAAATTTTCGATCAGTGCTCGAAGATTCCTGCACTGGAAAGAAGTCCCCAGGTGTAACGCTGCCTTTTTAATAATGTATATCACACTAACAGTGCTTGGAATTCTGATGCCAATATATGTCTCAGCCGCATATGGCACTCATCGAGGATTTACTGTATAATTAAAAATGTGCATCCTGTCATCCTACAAAAAATTGATAAAATCGAAGTGGTACAGTTGGGGTCCTTCCCTTGTCAATAATAACGTCTATCACATACATAGGATTCGAAATTAAAAGAAAAAGAATTGAACTTTTTCCAGGCAATTACGTACTGAAGCTGGTCCGCCCGCGACAAAGAGAGGGAGAAAAAGAAAAGACTCGATCGAAATTGTTTTACGGGAACGCTCCGCGACGACAGCAGGCTCTCGGATCGGCTCTCCGCGAGGGCCTCGATAAAAATGACCTCGTTTCTGTCAAACGGAGATTAAGTAACTATGTGCCAGCCGCGTTATACTTCCTTTCACTGCAGAGCCCCGCGCGCATAAGAAACATGTCCGTCGGTGCTCATTTTCCTCCCGTGGTCGCCGCAGCTCTTTTCTCCGCGCGTGTTTCTTGCCTGACCACACTTCGAAGACCGAAATTCATGCGTGAAATTACTGGGTTCGAAATTACTGGGCTAGTCTTGCTGAAAACTCACATTTTCGTGAAGTGTTTTGTGAAAGTTCAGGTCACAGAGAAATATTTCTTTTCGTCTAATGAGAGGTTTGGCGGGGTGGAATGAACACGGGAGGATTCTTGTTGGATTCGATGGTGAATTTTAGCAATGAATGTAGGGGATTGATGGGGAATATTAACAATGAAAATTAATTATTCGTTTGTGCATCTCGTAGAAGATTAAATTGAAGTGTCCAGGGGAAAAATGCGTCATGTGTTTTAAAGCTTAGGGAAAGTTATCCAACTGTGGTATAATAAGAGGAAATAAAACGAGCACAGGTCAGAAAAATGAAGATCCAGAGAATTCTAGGTTCGAGAAGGATCAGTGTCACATTTTTCAGACGACAAAATGAACAGAGTCCAACTCGATATATCCAGAGTCTGGACTGTGAAAACAAATTCCTTCCGTAAAATTTATGAACGTTTAATGCTCTTACAAAGATTCCGAAATATATCATAGAAAAGAATTTAAAAAAAAAATAATGATTACTGACAATTTTACTTTCTGTAACTACGATCGTTTTTCCCTTGGACTCTTCGATTAATGTACCAAATTTAAGGAGAACGTTCTACTCACTGCAACTATACAAAGAAGTTACATAAACGTATGTACAAACAAATCATGTACTTTCAAATTACCCGTGTTTAAAGTTTCGCATTAAACGAGATATCCAACACGGCTTCTCCGGAAAAGACAGCGTTCGCTCGTGAATCGCCGGACTCATGCAAACATTTCATCAGCATTTTATTGCAGAGTGTTCTGCAATACAATCGCGAGGATCCGAATTAACTTTCGTAAACAGATCACTTGAAATATCCCCAAACAGATCAAGAGCCTATGGGCCATAGATCGATTTCAATATACGATTCACGGATTCACGTTTACACAGCCGTGACCACAGAGAACGGTGTAAATTACCGAAAGTTCGATCTCTAATTTTTTTTTTTTTTTTTTCGAAACACCGCGTATATCTCGGAGAATTCGATCCCAGGCCAGATCTACGAAAGATTCGAACGCTTCGAATCCTCTCGCCTGGGCAGCCGGTAGCCGACCACCTTTTTTTGTCTCTATGCCTTTCTTTCTTTCTTTCTTTCTTTCCTCTCTGCCTCGTATCTTTCTCCGCTGGCTGCTGCTGCTGCTGGTGGCTCTTTCTTTTTCTTTTCTTCTGTCCAGCGTTCTCCCTTCCTCCTTCTTCCTACCTCCTTCTCCTACATCGTGCCGAAGGTATGTAGGCTGTGCCACATCCTTGCCCGGAAACCGTTACCTTGCTGGCTTTACACTCAATGGAGCTCGCCATACCGTTGTTCCCCATACACGAATTTCCTTTGGCTTCGTTACTATCGGGCCTTGAGCTTCTTGTAGGCGGCTCGATTCAGCTGAAATCATTCCTAATCGATCGATACTTTGGTTAGATTAAAAGTGCGACAACTATATAGAGATCCCAGTTTCTACAGGTGGGGACAGAAACTATCTGTGTTCTCGAAGAGATACCTTCTTATTCAAGATCGCGAAATATGCACCGTCAGCGGCGATAGTTTTCTCCTGGTGAGAAATAGTTAAAGAGTCGTAAAAAGAATTCAGTAATCAGAGAAAATACAGGTGCAGAATATTATTACGAGTTCTATGTAGCACAACGAAGAATGTCGGTTGTATTAACTTACTGTTTGTGGTCAATTGTCAGTTATTCGAATATTTGTAATTTCGAGTAACGCAACGTATTTTATCTTTAAGGTTTTTATCTTAGGTATTTTATCTTTAGGGTTTCGACAAGTATGCCGATGGTTATTTTAAATTTTACAATAGAAGATGTATATTTTAAAGATTTTTATTTCATGAATTTTTAGTTATATGTTGAATGGACAATGTTTATAATACATGGTCAGTTTAGTTTGGTTTGTTTGATAGTGTTAGTCGGTGCGATTATCGAAAGGCTCGTTTGATAGTAATGAAGGATATTTTGTAGAATATAAAAAGAAACAGAAATGCAAGTTATTTATGAAACTGTGAATTTCACAGTATATTAGTTTCTTGTCTACGTTGTTAATATGATTATTTCTGTGCCTTGGATAAATGTTTGGGCGTTGCTTTTGTTTTCCGACAAGAAAACCTATTTCTCTAGCATTTCCTTTTTATCAGCACCACTGGCACAGCTTCGAAATACAAAAATTGATTGCGCAGCGGAGGGTAAAATTTATTCGACGCGAGAAGTTTCACTGTACTTCTTTCAGTTTCAAGCTTCTTTTACCGTTGTTTACATTTCACGAGCTTGTATCGTACTTCAGCCGACAACCATTTTTATCTCGAATAACTTTCTCGAGAATTCTATGCATGATAAAAATACAGGGGAACGTACGCCGAGTATAATCTACAAAGTTAGTCCTCGTAGCGGTTGAGACTTACGTCCGCCATTTTGAAATTTACACCTTGCGTCTCACGTTCGACCAAGAATCCGAGAATTTGGAAATTGATACACAGGTATTATTCGAAATACAATAAAACCATTGTTGCATAAGTTCCAAAAAAAAAAAGAGTTACAAAGTAGAAAATACTGGAATAAAAAATTGTATACTTATTAAACTGTCCAACTTAAAGCAAGGAAACTAATAGTTCGAACAAGATTAGCGAAGTTTCTGTTTTCAGCTTAATGAACCTCTTAACAAGCGGAACAGGCGTGCCATCGATTCCAGTCATTGCAAAAATAGTCTCCGTGTAAACATTCTCGGTATGGTTATGTCATCCAACAAAACCCGGTTTTGAAAAAAACATTTCGTATTCACGGTTTTATTCAAGCTTGGCGCGCGTTTGTGTTCCTGGTCGAGTTTGTTTGCAACACGAATGAATAATCGATGATTGACGTAATATTGGCAAATATTTCATGCAAACAGTCATTTTTTCTCGATTTCTCGGTCGTTTGTCCGCCGTTGCGCTCGCAAAAGGACGGCTGGGGGAATGCAAATCGGTGTCGTTGAAAGTAAAGCAGCGGTAATACCACAGACTTCTATATATATTTTACTAGAGTGCAAACTTCCTTATACAAAATTCATCCAAAAAGCATGTACGAAAGTATCCCATTCTGCACATGCACAGAAGCAATAGATGCATTTACAGGTACGCTCCAGGTGTGTATGCCAATCAAACCTGTCAAGTTTGACATGCCAAACCAACCTCTCGGTTTGATGTGTAACCGCGCAAAATTTCCATCAATCGTTAAAAACATATTTTGTTAAAAACATGCTACCTTAGTTACTACGAGCCAATAACATGTATTCATTCGGTTCTTCGGATAGTACGGTAAATCGTCGGTGAGTGTTCGAAGACTCCTCGGCACTGACAAGAAAAATTCCCTAGTTGTAACACTGTCTTTGTAATTAGCAGTGATAAAGCTTGGAATTTTGAAGCCAGTGATATTAGTTTATGAAATATTTTATGTTCAGTACCGAGGATACCTTCGAACTCTTATCCAGAATTTACTGTAAATCACAATACAAGTGTTCGGAGATTTTCTAAATTTTCTCGTTATCGCGCGTGTTCCAATGGCTTGTTTACAAAGCAACAACCGGTCGCGTGCGTCCCGTATGACACCTGATCACGGACGACATTCCTCGAGTATACCGATTTCCGAATTCCCGATCGCAACCACGGCTCTGGCCTTATTTAGCAATGAGAAATCTCATTGCCAATTGGCTTTCTTCGCGTTTCTAGCGACACACCGCACGCGGCCCCTACCGCTTTTGCCGGCGAACCGATCGCACACACCTGCCTCGGCGTCAATTAAGAAATCATTTCGCACTGTCCCGATGATCTTCGTGGAATTCATAAATATATTATGCATATACCAATAAGTAATCTTTACTTACGAGTTGTATCTATTTTCATACATTTTAACTCTTCGAGGCACACGATTTTAAAGAAAATAGAAACCGTAGTTTCATAGAATTTTTTTTAATATAAAAAAAATTATATAAAACTATTAAACTGTATGACTATGAGTAACTTCAACTTTTCGAGGTGGGTTAAAATATATAACCGATTAACCCTTTAACGCCCAGTGTTGCACTGATGGAATATCCATTTTAAAAGTGCTTTAAATTCTGCCAAGTAGATCACGTTTTCAATTGAGAAATTTCTGTATTCCCTTCGAAGATACATGAAAAAAAAAATCGGTCTGTTTAATATTAATGTTTTCGACTTGAGAATAGCAAGATATAACATATAAAGTAATTCTGGAGACTGTAGACATCAAGAAAATCATAGAGCAAAGGGTTAACAATTCGATTATTATTTTCATCGGTCTGTCTCGATGTCTTCGAAACATCGACGGTTGTTCTCTCCGTCGATCTTTCTTCAGGAACGGGCCATAATTGCTCTCTGTGTACCATTAGTCCACAAGAGTAAGAGGAACAACGTGGCGGGAGGGGGCAGGTGCGTTGAAATATAGAAACTTTGCTTTGACAGAGCATTAAATAACAAAGCGACAGGCGTTT
Organism: Dufourea novaeangliae; assembly: GCF_001272555.1. Taxonomy (NCBI): domain Eukaryota; kingdom Metazoa; phylum Arthropoda; class Insecta; order Hymenoptera; family Halictidae; genus Dufourea; species Dufourea novaeangliae. Next base: position 3,139,156 of record NW_015374006.1, on the reverse strand, counting down.
CGCGAAACGCCAGGCCGGTTGGATGACGAGGACGCCGGTCGTCGTCGTGGTCGTCGTCGCGACCAGGCCTTTGCGTTGCACCCGTAGAAGTGGGCCGAGGAATTATTTATACGTCGGTCGACACAGCTGATCTCCGGCGTCCTCTCCTACCTTTTACTCTTTGACTGTATTTTTGTGCGGCGAGCTCTAGAGAGATCTCTTTCTCTCTCTTTCTGGTATATACAAAGACGACGGAGACAGAGCGAGCCGGAGCGAGAGAGGCTGAGAGGGAGCGAGGAAGAGAAGTGACTCTGCTCGACGTCGTCGGCACCAGAACGAAAAAGCATATTCGATCTGGTCCCGCTAGAAATAGCGACGCCCCGACTGAAATAAACGCGGCGTCGCAACCACGTCGACAAAGGATCTCTCTCGGTTATTCGTGACGACGTGCTACTCCCCCGCCTTATCCTCTTTCTCTTTCTCCCCCTCGACGTTTCTCGACGTCGTTTCTGTCTTTCGGGTCTCCTCCTTCGGCATTGTCGTGAAATTACCGGCAAATTGTTTGACAGGACAGTTACTCTTCTGGTCGTACGACTTCGTTTGCCGTCGGTGGGTTTTAATTAACAGCTTCTCCAGGGGGGGGGGGATGTCCTGGTCGGTCGTGTTTTTATGATAATGACGGGAGCTTCTTTTGATCAGGGCTCGAAACGGTTCCGAAAATAACTGTTTCGAACTCTTGTATAAAAGTTCAGATTGAAAGAGTTATGGAGAATCTGTATTCCGAATAACTGTTACGAAGAACACGAAATTCCTATATCAGCTCCCATATTAGTATTGTTTAGGTTCTATATCAGTTCTATAACAGCTATTTTTTTAAGTACTCTGAAATTCAGGATTTCTGAATATATTCTATTCAGAACTGATATAGAACCTAAACAATACCGATATGGGAGTTGATATAGGAACCGTAACTGAAGCTTATATAGCCCGAAATTTAAGTTTCAGAATAAAAGTTCTTCATAACTGTTTCGAGAACCTAAGCCGAAATCATAACAGTTTTCAAGCCCTGGTTTTGATACATTTTGGGATGGTGATGTAAAGTATGTGGTTATAAATTTAGTGTATATTATCGATTTGAATGCATTACGATTAGATTGTATAGGCGACAGTCGCCTAGATACAATGTGTATCTAGGGGTTTTACTTGGCAACGGTGGCAGCAATTTTAGGGGATACAGGGACTTGCGTCTAAGATTATGTGGCGCTTGGTCTGGATTAGACTTAACCCTCGTCCAGTCGAATCCAGGTCACTCTTGACCCATCTTTGTGGTTTAAATATAGCGATAGCATGGCACCTCGTGAAATCTGCGATGTGTATTGGAAAACATGTATAGAGAATGTACCGAACATTTTTCTAAATACTCAAGGCAACATAATATGATGACATAAACGTCAATTCTGAAGTATGTCTAACGCAACATTTGAGAATGGGTTACAATTGTGACGCGGGTTGCCTGCCATGGGTCCTTGTTATTCGACGGTTATAAATATCTTTCGAATAAAAATCACCAGTTCGCCAGTGCCACAAGATACTTCGCCCTCCCTTAAGTCACTCATTTGTCTCATTTGTCTTCGCTGTTATTAAAGCACATCACTGTCGCAGATTGAGACTGTCTTTCTCGAGGATTCATTTTTAGCATACACTGCTCTAAACTTTCCCGTCCGGATTTCTAATATATCTCGCGAATAGATAAAAAGTACGGGATACAGTTGAACTCCTCTAACACAATCCAACCTAGACAAAAATATGAGATTTGGTTTAATAATTAAAGAAAGAGAAAAATATTATTCTACAAAGAATTAGTACATGTAATGTGCTGAAACTAATTGGATATGATTTGTATACGTAGCGATTCCATAAACTTGATTATATTGTAAACAGAATAGTAGTTACTGGTCCCATATTTTTGGCTGTTAATGTCTATCCATCTATCCACGATAACAGAGCTAAACCAGCGTTAAACCCTAGCAACCTTATCTCACCACTCACCATCTAGCAAACTAACCTGTAAAACGACGTGATTCCTCTCAAAGCCAGGAAAATGAAAAAGTCCAATTACGGATGATTAAACTTACAGACCAAAGACACAGAGATACAGTAAATCCTAGATGAGCGTTCGAAGGCTCCTCGATACTGTCAAGGAGAGCTCCTCAAGTCTAACGCTGACTTTTTACTGAGATTTATCAGATCGATAGATCTTCGAATTCTAAAGCCAATGAAATTTGTTTCAGCCACATATGGCCACTAGTTTACGAAATATTTAATGTTCAGTACCAAGAAGTCTTCGAGTACTCACAGAGGATTTACTGTACACCCGTCTTCGTCACGTCGGAACGACCATGAAATTATTTCGGCCACACGTTTTTAATTCGATTACGATCCCCGCACGAAAATACATTCTTAATCATCCCCAGTCTCGGTGGGGTGGGTGCAATATTTAGCGCGCGGGCGGCATTAAAGCAGCGCGTGTGGGTGGCTCTTGCGCGTTACGTGCCGGTGGAGGAAGAAGAAAAGGGGGACGCGCTCTTGCGTGCGTAGAATCCGACAACGGGGCGCCACGTGACGTCACCGGCTCGTCAATATTACACCCTTTCACGGAGGGGATGGTGACGATGGAGGGGAGTGGGAGCAACCCTAGGACCGAGGCGCGCAACCCCTATCGGCATGCGCCGCCACAGCGCACGGAGCGTCGTCCTCTACGGTCTGTTCCTCGTGACGCGAGGATATAATCGTAACATGCAGAGATGCCAGATTTGACACCCTCGAACTAATGAATTATGTAGATAATATGGGTCTTGTCTCGCGTAGACGGACAATGTGCATCGTGTGGTGATTAATAGTACTAATCTTGTGTACACACACATGTATGTATATTTTTATTAATTACGTTGCCGCAGATTAGTACCAATAAGCGCCACACGGTGTGCAAGGCGCCATGGTCCGTTTACGACAAGAGCCATATTATCTACAAACTTCAGCGATTCAAAGAGGTCGAATCTGGCATCCCTGGTAACAGGTCGTTCACTGGTCCATGCTTCGTGTGCCCCCAGTGCAATGGATCGAGCAACGACGATGACGTCATCGTCGTCCATTTTGCCGACTTTCTCCGCTTTTTCGGAAAGCGTAATTTAACAACGACCGCCCCGACGTTAATTGACCCGGTGTGTATGTCCCGAGCGTTTTGCGTTGCCGCCATCGTGATATTGAATCCATCTTTCTCGTTCCGTTTCACTCAAAGGGATCGAATTTTTTTACTCCAAACGTGTGTGTGTGTGTGTGTATGTGTACGACGTTCACCGCGAGAGCACGTAACGCACTGGGCCTCTTGCGAAATCGCGGGGACTGATTACCATACGCTCTGTCGAAAAGCGCGTCTCGTTTCCCACGGACGCGTTAATCGCGTGACGTCTCACCTGGCCGTTAATAAAAAGGAAAACGGGATCGGTGGGTAGGTACAACGTCGTAACGGGAGTCTTGGCGAAGGAATGGATTTTCGAGAAATTAATCTTTGATACTTAATTGTGTAGCTTGTTACATACAGATAACCCTCGTATAACACGGTGGTTTGGTTTTTAAGTGTTAAGTACCTAAAAATTATAGGTGACCGCAGGTTAATACGGTGGATAGGTTCCTGACAGTTAGGTCTCCTAAGCGTTAAATTCCCTAAACGTTGGGTCTCTTAAATATTGGTACTCTGAACATTAGATTCCCTAAGCATTGGATCTCCTAAGTGTTGGGACTCTGAACGTTAGATTCCCTAAGCGTCAGGTCTCCTAAGCGTTAGGTTCCTAAAAATTATAGGGTAATCGCCGTTTAACACGGTGGTTACATACCTAAAAAAAAGTACCCCTTGTTTAACACGGTGGTCAGGTTCCTAAAAATAAAATTCTACAAATACATACAACATTTTTTTTTAAATATCAAAAAATGCCATTTTGATATGGTAATAAAGACAAAAGGAGTCTTTGGAAACCAGACTGATAGTGATTACGGTACCAGTCTCTGAAGGAACTGGTAACAGTTTTTTTTTATCGTTCACTCGAAGCGTTTCGCTCCAACCTCAGATAACGTGTTTTGTTTATCAGCGCGTCGCGATTAAACCTGGTCGCAAATAAAACGAAAAAGGGAGGGGAATGGGGAGACGAGAAACAATGCAGAGAAAAAAACAGCTGTTCAAGCGCAAGCGACGATCGGGGAAATCGCGTGATTGCGTGCAAAGTACGCGGCGGATTTCTGTTTATCGGGAGCTCTCTCTCCTCTTTGGTGACGTTTTCTCGTCGGTCGATAATGCAGGCTGCTGTCCACTTGACGGACTCCTGGGATCTCCGAAGGGAATTTAATATGCGCGGGGTCTTATCACTATTCACCGGGCCGACCGTCATCATCGTTGACGCAATCTACCATTGAATTGTAATGAGTCAACGATCCTCGGCTGGATTAGTGAACTTCGCGTTGACACTCGTGAACCTCGATCGCGAGGAGCGATGATCGTACTGCAAACATTGATGTTTACGCACTTCTTGGTGACCTTACCCATTAAAAGAAACTTGAAATAAACATGTAGAAGTGGAAACAAGCTTCTATATGCTTCTGTTTTAATTAGCTGCATTTGTATCTGGTAGGATTGACAGACTTTCATATGGTTTAATGAAACTTTTAGAGCAATAGACGGTCGGTGTAAACAAGGTATTTCCGAAATGGCGATGCAACATGACAGGATGTAATTCTACATGGAAACATTAGTGGAAAATATAAAATAAAATTTTTTTATTTGAGATTTCATTTACGAGAAAATTGAATTTGAATATCTGCCAGATACGCGTGCAGTAGAATAAGACCAACTGGCGCGTCTGTCCACTGCATTCTGTTTCTACTTACGGTCTCTATGAATGCACGTACGAGCCATTCTACTTTAAAACGCACAGGGAATTTTGTGGTCACAGTCACCGATTTTTTTCAACTTTACAACATTTGTTGACGACCTAGAAAAACATGAACTGTGTGCAATTTTAATTTCCGAGAGATATGTAATGTTGCCGTTCCGAAAAATTCGACGAAATCAGCCGACACGAGATCACTACAACCACAATATTTTGGTTGTTCTTAAACCTAGAACTTCGATCTTGCGCTCATTTGAAAGCTGAGAAAATATTTTCTCAAGCAGTAAGCAAACTTTATTTTGCTAAAAAAAAAAAAACAGTACAGAAATAATTAAAATTACATTTTTAAAGATTATCTTGGAAACGAAGAATCATTCTAAAAAATGTTATTCTACATTTTCGACTTATTTTTCCATCTAGAATCACATTTCTTCGGGTTCTATCAGCATATCGACGGCATTTTATACATACATCGAACCGCGATGCAGAATCAGATAGGAAAACGACCGTCCTACGCGTGTGTATGCAAAGAGAAGTATTGCATAATCGTGTTGCAAGTGCACGTAAGTAGTCAGCGTCGAGCGGTGTTGACGCATCGAAATTTTTTGTTTCCGCCTCGGGACAATCGCGCCTAATCATGACTCTCAATTTACAGACCGTGCGCGCGCGTTTTCGAGGGGGTCTTTTGTGGGCACCTGACACGTTGTCTGTTATCGTCTGCGGAACAATTATTCGTTTCAAAATTATTTCAGCTGTCGCATCCCATATTTTAAGATAACGTCCTATTTTCGCGACGAACGCACTGTTATCGGAAACGGTGTTTCGAGCACGTACCGGGGGGTCTGTAAAATTGCGCTTTTGGTTGCGTCTTGCTACTGAGCTGTAAGTTACCGTCAGAAGTCGTAGTGAAAGGTACGCGTTTATTTTATGAAGTGAAGGTGTAGTTAGGAAGAAAGAATGCAGTCCGTGAAGGTACGTCGACATTGACGGTATATTCACGAATAGCTTAACTCTCTCTCTCTGTATCGCAATCGCGGTATTTGCCATTTTGACCGACTTTGGTTCGTACGACAATTAATTAAAAGGCCCAATTTTTCTTGAAGTAAGTTTTTTGTGTCCCAAAATCTAAAATGTGCTAAAATTACGAATATGTTTTACCTAAATTTTACTTTAAATAGCAAATGCAATTTTGTTTAATAATTTTTATTAAATTATACAACATTTTTGGAAAATTATTTTCATTGAACAAAAAAAATGTCATCTTTTCATGACGAGTATATTCGACATAAACATCGAAAGGGTCAAGATAGCAGTGTATGTGGCATTACTGACCATTTCATTCTGGAAATTCGATTATTTTCGAATAACTCTCCATTATCGTCTGTCGTGTTCTACACGATTATTGTCCAAGCGTTACCCCCACCATTTGAAGGGAATTGTGAAACTGTCAAGCGCATAATTTGTTATTCCTCCACTTTTGTTGCAAAAACTCAGGCCTCCCCAGTTGTGACAATGATCGAGGAGTCTGTACAATGTCCTACTGTTTACGATCTCTGTCCCGAGCCGTCGCCGTCTCGTCAAACGATACAAAACGAAATTACATTGTGTGCTGTCGTCATTAGCGCATGAAGGGATCATCAAGTGTAGCCATCAATGACGGTGCGTCATGGCAACTAGTACTGTGAATAGACATACATCGGTGACGCGTGGGGATGTGAGAATCAGAGCTCGATGGATTCATAACCGTAACTCGACTCGTCGTCTTCAGCCGCGGCGCGGGTATCCTCCCGTTGTAAACAAGCCTAAGCAGTCCAGTGTGCCTGCCGGCGCTATGTAGGTTACTATCTCAACGGTCTGCGCCTCCTCGACCCGCCTTTAAGGTCGTTTACAGCGTAACCCGAACCCACTTCTTCCACCTCCTCCTTGATCGTCCTTCCTCACTCTCGTCGCGGGTTTTTGTTTTTTGTTTTCTTTGCTCTTTTACCGTTTTCTGTAATCCTTTCGAAATGACCGCGACATTACACACCCGGGCAAAATAGGCTTCTTTCCTCTGAAAACGTGAAACTCATATTCGTTACTGCCCCCCTGAACGATTCGAAAATAAAGTTCGAAAATAAAAATCGAGGAATCAATGTATATAGTAATTATGATCGATATTACACCCTTTTTGGTCCTTACCAAAAAACCTGCAATGCCCGTTATCGTGGTCGGAAATGGCCGTTCCACTGAGGAATTCTAATGGTAACTGTGTCTCGAGTAGTTACACTGTTTTCCGGCGACAAATGTAAACGGGGATATTACCTTCTAGGCATCGTTACCCTGCTTTCCCCTTACGATCTCTCGATGAACTTATAATTTCCTGAATCCTGAAATTTTCCTAGTTTTGACGCTTCATCTGCTCGGCTTAACAAGCTAAGCTTGTTAATTGATGTCACATGTTTAGTGAATCGGAAAACATTTTCATCTTGGCGGTGAATTACTAACTCGTAGCTAGTTGACTCGGACAGAGTAATGTACAAATTTTGGGAGCAATAACTTGATCGTAAGATGAATTTTTCCATAGAAATATTTTAGTCATTTTGTTAAATAATGAAATTCAATGATCTTGATGATAAAGGTACGGACCAGCTGGGAGTTTAGCATTCTTTGCTCTCTCTCCAACCAAGGCCATCGTTCAAATAAAAAAAATAAAACAGAACGCAGTACATACTTTCGACGCTTTCATTTACAAGTATGTAGTATAAATATTTCTCACTGTTCTTTTAACGAGTGCTTACGAGAGAGAAAAAGGTAACAGAGTTAATCATTAATTCTTAACCAGATGTTTCATGTTGCCAGAGAAGTAGTAGTAAGTTCGCTTCCGGATTTCAACAACGATCGTTCTTAGAAGCTAAGGAGACTCCAGTTAACCGAGGTCCTCGGTTTGTCCAAGTCATTATCGCGTTGAGTCGAAAAGAAAACGAGGGTAAAGGACTATGGAGATATCTACGTCAGTTCTCGGAACGTGTGCAAATGTTGACGTAAAGCAGTGCTGCGAATCGCCTGTTTAACGATTCTCGTGTCACGTAACGCGCGTTTTAATGTGCATTCACGTCCGTAAAATTAGATCGTTTTATGGCGCTCGCCTTGGAATTCGCTCCGAAAATTTTCACGGGTCGGTTTTGTAATACGAGGATCGAGATCGGTGACAGAAGAAAATCGGTTCGTCATTTTCGAGGAAATTTCAGAATTTCGGAAAATTTTAAAAATGAGTGGCATAGTTGATGATTCTGTGTATTAAAGAAGGCAAAATCGAATCGAAACGTAAATTTGATAATTTAAAGAGTCGTATATTGCAGAACCGTAGCTGAGTAATATGTCTGTCTACTGCCAACCGTTTCTACTTGTAAGAAATTCCACACATTGTGGGACAGCCTTTAATCACTATGGACTGAAAATCTTTATGCGATGAATAGCATACGAAAAAAATTTACCATTCCCATTATTACAAAATCCAGATCAGACTCCACAAACCCCTTGGTTCCTTCCATGAACCGGCTTACACTAGGTTCAATAATAAAAGTAAAACCGCCATTAGACGTCATTTAAAATTCCCGTTGCAACTGTAGGCGTACCGGATATTCTCGGTATACACGGGTTACAAACGCGTAATAAAATCCACACAGTCCAATTACCATTGTACACACAAATTTCTCGGCCATCGCCGACGTCGCATTTCTGACCGCATAACGCATCAGGCCTTCAAGTCAGCCAGCCAGCCACCGCACGGGGCTCTCCTCTTTCAAGCCCGAGGCGCACGCGCCCCGCGAACCTCGTGCGGCTGCTCCCGATGCGCTTAGTCTCTACGCGTCGTTAGCTGCGCCGTTAGCCTGCGTTCTCAGCAACGACGGCTGAGGAGGAGGCTTCTTGGTGAGGTAGTGGTGGTAGTAACGTGTGGTTCCGGTCATCTGTATGTATATACACTACCGGCCAAAAGTATGGGATCAGGTCTGATAATTAACCCCTTGCCCTGTAACATCGAGTCAGACTCGTGTAGACGATTTGAAAATCGATTCAATACAGAAGAATATTATTCGATTTTCTTTGAGCCGAAGTAAAATGTTGCTGGCATTAATATTCAAGTTTTACAGTAAAAGTACAGTTACGATAAGTACAAAATTGCTTTCGTTTCTGGGAAACTATCGACAGCAATGTAATCCTGGAGTCTGCAGACGTCAAAAAAATCGTAGGGCAAAGGGTTAAGGAAAGAATCTTATTCTACAAAGATTTGATAAATGTAATGTGCTAAAGCAGATTGGAAATGACTTGTAAATACACTGATTCCGCAAGTTTGATTGTATCGTTAGAAACTGATTAGTTAACCATAAAATGGACGTCTTCATGGCGTCATGTGCTATCTGGGATCAATCAAGAACTCTGGATCCCATACTTTTGGCCGGTAGTATACGCGCACGTGCACACATACACGATAGACGCGCGTGCAACGTTGCACCGCACACACCGTACGCGCCCGTGATCCTCCACTGCGAGCCAGCTGAGTGGTGGAGGGGACGGTCACGTGACGCGGTCTCGTGGGTATATAAGGAGGACCGCGAGCCAGTGGAATCAGCCACTCGCGGACTGGCTCCGTGGTGTGCGCTCCGGATATAGAGGCGAACAGAAAGAAAGGGGTTTCGTCGCTGAGATTCGAATCGAAACTACCGGATTATCCCGTTAATTGGAGAATGCCAGAGACGGGGAAACTCTGTTGGGCCAAATATGTGGTTGTATCTCGTACCAAAACGAGGGGAAAGCTCGTAATATACACTCAGGGGCAAAACTGGGGAAAGTGAAAGAGAGGGAAGTATCGTCAAGAGGCCGAAAATGGCGAATCGTTTACGGTAGGTCGTTGATTTCGATGGACCGAGAGATATGACGTGAAGTCGATTCATATGACTTGGGATACGTGACCTCTATCATCGTCATAGAGAAATGGGTGTGAGAAGCAACAGACCGTTGCCCTCCCTCGCAACGAATGGCGAGAAACCCAGCCTGAGGGAGAGGCTAGATCTGTGCCTCGCAGATATGCGCATGCCTCTATATCGTAATAGTATAGGTCATTCAGACCGTAATTCAGGGATCTATAAACGACGTCGTGTGGAGACGACACGCGCCGAATATGTCCGGGGACATCTACGAAACGGTATTTAATAGGTCCGCGGGTGTCTCGTAATTAGATCGAGCCCCACCGGCAAGCTAGCCGCCGATATGTAGCGGCGAAACCACGCTAGAAATGGCCTCTGGACATACTTTCGAAGCGGAAAGATCCGGCGACACGATCTCTCAGGATCTCTCGGTTTTATGCGCATATATTTGTCGTACTGTGTCTCTCTCGTACACAGCAGAGACAAATCTAAAGAGACACTAAATATAGAGAGAGACACACGCATATAGAGACATCTCGTGTGTCCATGGGTAGAGGAGGACACCTCGGACCCGAGTAGGGGGGACGTGTATGTCGGTAGAAGACCGTGCATCGGTTCCAAGGCCCTCCGAGCACACTGGCTCTCTCGAGGATTTCAACTTCTTTCTTGCCGGGTCGTTCAAGGTGAACCCGTGCGCACTGGGAGGATAAAAAAAAAAAGCGTTTATATATATGTATATATACACGCCCCTGCGTCCTCCGGAGACACCGAACGGATGGAAAATATACACTGACCCATTGACTGTTCACGAGGCTGGGGATTTCCGGCATTAGCCAGTTGCCACACAGCTGCGATCAGCTCTGTGTTGTCGCGCGTCATCGATCTACCACCACAGATCTGTCTAGTTTCCACGAGTTTTCTTAATCCGTATCAGTATCACCATTCGTACATACATGTATACACACTGCATATATACCACACGTCCAATCAATTAAATGTATATCACGGTCGGTACTATCGTTGTTATTAGAATTCGAAGGTGACGACAGTCAGAGGGGGTAGGGAGGAGAGTTCGATCTCTTCTGGCTACGGATCGGGAAACGTAACACCCGTCGTCGTGTCAGCAGCGGTGTTGTCCTCGAAGTGATTTCCTGAAGGCGAGCCACGCACGCGAAAGTTAATCGCGACCTAGACACCAGCCGCGCGCATACACACACGCACGTATCAGGGCGGCAGCGGTCGCCTCGAGGCGGCTAAATTTACAACGACGGACGCATTGTATCCGCGTTTCTGCGGGAGCCCGAATAGCTTCGATGGGTCGAACAGCATCGGTACACCGGTTGGAGGGGGGAAGAGAGAACACGCAAACACGGAGAAACGATCGGGACGATTTCGCGACCGGCCTGGCCGCGAGTCTGCTAATAAAAGACGTTGCGCAATCGTGGGACGTTGGTGTTGCGACGCAGATAATAATAAGAACGTAGAGAGCCAGGCCAGTGGGTGGGGAGGGAGGAGGACAGAACAGGGGTCTCGATATCGTCGAAGGATCGGTCTGTCTCTCTCACATACTATGTGTGTTTCTCTGCACACGAGTGCGAAAACGTAATAATTTACGTCGTGCATGAGTTGTCGCGAGTCGAATTCGCTGTGCACCGATGCATCGACAATCGAAATCGAGGAGAAACCGCCTTCGGCCGAGCGCTATTTACGGGGCTCTTGACGGGAACGAGTTAGTCGCCTAGGAGGGACGATAGAAAATCTTGCACAGATGATTCTTAGCGGTCTGACAGAATAATATTTGTGGCGTTTATAGAGAATTCTTTGATATATATTATTGGCCAAAAGTGTGGGACCAGGTCTGATTATCGTAACGGAATAACGAGTTACAGTTCCATCGATGGTGAACGCTGGTCCCATACTTTTGGTCGTTGGTGTATCTTACTGTAAGTAGAACCAGTAAGTAATGAACAGCCACATTACCCAAGAATTTATTCAGCGGCATGTGTGTGTGACTCCGTGAATCTTCATTAATCATTGCTCTCGAAAAGAAAGCCCTGCTGGCAAATATTAAATTTCCTACTTGCGATTTATCTTTCCACGTACAATATAAATAGGCATATACGTGGATCTCGCTAGTGTGTAACCAGATGTTACCAAGAACAATATACAATCTAATTGGGGAGATTATTAGACATTGGTCGTTTAAAATCAACAGCTATGGTAATTATACACCGTGTTAATCGATTGCCATTAATTCTATTTCGAGACGTTTACACTGTAACGACGATAGTCCCGTATCAAATTCCAGTGTCCAAACACATTCGGGAGAACGGTAGTCGTACATAACGAGCGCAGACTATACAACTCGACAGAACCAGTCAGCCTTTACTCGCATACTCGAGCTTCGACTTTACCACAGTAGAAAGGAAAGGTCGTTCCAGGGGGGAGAGACAGATGAGAGACGGGGTTGCCTGAGGAGGCATATCGAGCTTCCCTGGCAGTCGTTAGTCGTGATAGATGGTGGCTTGTATGTATATATATAAATAAATATATATATATATATACATATATACACGCTCCTCCAAACGGAGTTCCCCTAGTTCGTCCAGCAAAAGCGGAGTCTTCGCCGCGAGAAATCCGATTGTAATTACTTCCGGCTCGCCGGGGCCTTCTAGGGAACGCTGAGAAAACGGAAATTCACTTTCTTTACCTTGGCACCGTACCTCCGTCCGCGCCTCTGTGTTCTCTTTGCCGCCCCTCCCCTACATCTGTCCTCCTCCCCTTTTGTGCGACCTGTGCGCGGTGGCACGCACATCACCTGCACACGCAGAGGCCGACAACACGTCGACGGCTACGTTTCACGAACTGTTTCAGGGTCGACACCAATTGAGACACCTGCGTGCCCCCTCTGTGCACCATTGTCTCCTCCGCTGGCTTTTCCATAAACACGCGATAATCAGTGTTAGGTATAATGTTATTGGAATAATACACAGTGAAAAGTAGCAGTAACAGAGTAATCCTGACCTTTAAACGGTTAATGAGAGTAAATAATCGTTTGCCAAATTCCAACTCATTCAAGAAGAGGTATTATTTTATTACAAAAACTTCCATGTTTGAATGATTGAAAATGACAAAGTTCTTTTTTTTTATCTTTCATTCGTTATTCAAAACTCTTTATGCAGATGATTAATTTGTCTGTATCTGGCGATAATCCACCGTGCAGTCTTTCTAACGATCGGTATCGGGGAGTGATTAATCGCTAGAAGCCTCGAGAAGATCGAGAGACGAGAACGGTGCGAGATAGTCTTGAATTTTCTTTGTGGATCTCGAACGAAACAGAAAAGAATATGGTCGACGGTGTTTTGTTAATGCCATCTACTACTATTCCGTAGTCGTCTGGCTCAAAATGGATTTAATAAGCGGATACGTTGTATTTTCGCGAACCACCTGGTATATGTTAACGCGAGACACAAGCTTAACGTTCAAAACTATTTTTCATGCTAGACTCACCGACCACCGTGTCGCCGCGCATACGCTCGATAGTGGGAGGATATACATTAACCCTCTTACTTTACAATTTTGTATGCAGCATCTAAAAATACATCGGAAAATATACATTATCGCAGGTATTTATTAAAATTAACACACTTTTTCGAAAATGAATATAAACAGAAGAAACTTAACGAAGATAACTTTACACTTCTTTTTTGTATTTTATTATAAAACGTATTTTAAAAAATGTTGGAGGTACTTTCGTAATTTTCTGTATCAGAGTTCGTAATTTTAAATATGGCTCAAGGTATTTATGGCAAAGACCGCGTAGCCGATATTCCGGCTTTTGGCTAAGAGGATCCACACGTCGACTGCCACAGTGAAAAAGGCCGCACGTAGCCAGACATGCTTCGCTTCGTTTCTCAAGTAATAAATCCTCGAAAATATACGCGTTCCGTCAATAGAAGCTGTCGGTCTTGTTTTAAAATTATACCCTGATACTAGTTCTATGCAAAAATATTTTCTAACGGTACTCAAATCATCCAGCCTCTTCGCAATATACACCGATATTCAGGTTACACGGCAATCGGACATTTAAAAAGCGAGATCTCGTCGCGTCCGGTTGTGTTCAGTTTTCCAGACGTTTGCGCCCGCGGATTATTATCACCCGAGAGCGATCAATTAATTCGAGACCCAAACGATCGAGGTAAAAACGTCCAAAGAAATAGAAACAGACAGACGGTTGTACCTTGGGATCATATTTTAACACTGAAGCTTCCGAACCCTTCGAAAAGGTAGGAATTAGAACGACAAAACCGGTCATTTGACCTGTCGTGGTAGGTTTAGTGTTAAAGGTCTCTCTCGGTTTACTCACCTTCCGTAGCCGTGTACGAAGTGTGAATTCCTTTCTTCTCTCATTCTTTCTTTCTTTTTTCGCGTCGTTCCATCGCCTCGGTCGGAAACTTTCGACTCTCGTACGGCTCCGGAGCGAAGTTAATATCGTTCATTCCGTTGCACGTGAAAGTGCACACCGAGTCTCTCCCTGTCCCCTCTTGGGTTGTGTATTGAGTCGTTTCGAGGTAGGAGAGGGGGAACGGGGGTGGGGGGAAGAGAAAAAAAAAGGCGCGTGGCTCTTATTAAATAACTTTAATGTCGTTGCACGAGGAACGACAGAAAATGGTCTTTTGTAACCAAGTGGAACACGGGCACGTAAAACTCTCCCTGTCCTTTTCCCTGTCTCGCTGTCGCGCTCTCTTTCTCTGTCTCGTTCGCCTCCGCTCGCTCCTGCCCCCTCCACTTCTCGTCGACATTACGCTCGGCTTGGCAAACAGCGACAGGCACGGGCATACGAAGGACATACTCACATAGATTCAGTTTACATACATATATCTATATATATATATATATATATATATATATATATATAGAAAAAGAAACACATACATATGCATCTACTTCAAAAGCCGTTGAACGTACGTCAACTCGCTGACTATCTCTCTCCCTCCTACTTGCTCGTTCCTTTTTTCTGTCTTTCTATCTCCATCCTTTGCTCGCTTACCTTCCCGAAAGAGAAAGACGCACCATCGAGGGAACGGATAGCTCCTCGACGGACTCGAGGCGATCGTTTTCAGCGAAATGCCTTCGGATTGGTTGTATCCATTTCGGCTGGTGTTTCGGTTGTTCACTATTTTTACTAACGCGTCTCCCACCTCCCCCCACACGACGTCCAATGACGAGAGAGGGGGGGGGGCGGTTGAACCACCATTTTCTGGGAAGTACCGTAAATTGTGTGTATGTTGCGCTCGAGATGGCACAGAAAATGGTCGAGGGAGGGGAGAACCTTTCGCGATTATCTGAAGTTGAAGCCTGTTCATGGAAGTTCAGGTGAGGATGAACATATGTATATATATATATACTCGAAGATTGAATTTTAAATGGCTTCTTCTCCGGTTACACCGATTCCAACGGGGCCGAGGATCGGTCCCCGCAGCCTTGAGTTCTAAATTCGGCCGTGATTTCTCAAGTTCGGTCGTTAGTATCTTGTTTTCGTCGTAACCGGCTCTCTCTCTCTTTCTCTTTCTATCCTTGTTTATTCGTTTCTGTCTCACGACGAATAATTCCGCTCTCGACGGTTCCCCGGGCGGTTTTTCGTGATACCGCGAACGACTCCTGGATTCCTCGAGCAGTGGTAACACCGTGTGTGTCTGTCTCTCTCTGCGTGTACACGTAAAAATTATAACCTCTGATACCGAGCGTCACGACGACGAGGATAAACGGACCGAGATAACTGCAGTTGACTACGTGTCGGTATTTTTAATTGGTGAAAAAGATCCGACTATAGAATGTGAACAAACATGAGAAGCGAATTCGTAGTATTTTTTTTTTTTGCCTGGAAAACCAAATTACAAGCATAAACTGTCGACGATTTACTTTGTTTTTTGATTGACGACGGAACGTGGGGTTACCCGAGACCCAGACTGTAAGCATACGCTGAAATACAGGTGGAAAATTTCGTTGAAACCCACACCGAGGATCGATGTGGGTCAGAAATGACCCGGCTATATCCTCAAGCTCAGGCCCGTCTTACAAGAGTTAAGCAGGAAGTTAACAAAATGTCGAGGATGAAAAACTTTACAGAATTAGTATATCGAGTTCTACATCCACCGTATCAGCTGAACTTGTAACACTTGGGTGTCGAATGACGTAGTAGTTACGTCTTTTAAAAAACAAACGCTGAGTGCGGTTGACGTAATAGCACGTCTTTCTTAGATAAGAACCAGAATAGTAATTGGGAAAAATCGCTGTTCCTGTAGGTGAAGTTTCACAAATAAAAGTGAAGCAGTACAGTGATTTCTCGATGAATGCGACACGAGCATCGGCGTTATTCCCACCACTGGGGCTCCCTCTCTGGAATCAATCAAAACAGAGTAAACAGAAGCTAAGTAGAGGCTCGACTTTGGGTAAAAAACAAATTTCTGAGGGTCTGAAAACCTGTCCGCCTTGAATGCCCCGAAGCGAATCTGAATACGTCGCATTCATCGGGACATTGCTATAGTTTCTAAATACTGTGACAACACCTGGTTCTACATTTCCAAACATTATAAAACCCTTCCGCGAGCAGAGTGTCCCGAGATTTTCACCTACAATTTGAAAATCGGATGATTCCGACAACAATTTTGATCGTACAGACTCCTCTCGATTATTGTCCCGAACTCGGTTTCGCGCCGGGACAACAATCTTATAGGGAGAAATGCTTCAGATCCTCACAAATTCGTTTTTTACCCGAGGCCCACGGCTCCTCCCCATTGGTGGGAATAATGCCTGGACAATAATCGTGTAGAACAAGCCAGCCGATAATCGAGAGGAGACTGTATACTAAATTTTCCATATTCACAACGTCGATAACAAACACGTTATCCGTACACGGATTCCCATTTAAATCGTCAGACTCATCCGCCTGAACTCAAAATAATTCAGTTTCGGATGCAGAGTTCGGATCTCCGATAAAGCTCGCGTGTCCCCCGATCGGTCATTATCGGCGGCCGAGGTCGCGGCGGGAAAATAAAGAGGCCAGAAACGCAGAGGCCGCCTTCGTGCTCCACGAAAACAAGTGTACTTGACGAAGCCGCGCGATAACGTGTGTGCACCTTCTCTCCTCGGTGCCGATTGCATGTATCGTCGCGTAACACGCGCCCCGGCTGAAAGCGCAGCTTTTCGCGATCCAAAACGTTACCAAACAGATCGATAACAATGGTAAAAATGGGAATAAATCACGGCAGCTGTCATTTAACACTAGAACTACCGACGATAAACGTATATCTATTTCTTTCGAATCGATAAACATGACAAACTTCTGAAAATATGATAATTTATAAATTAACTAATTTCTTCATTTTTATATTGCAATGCAAGTTGCGAAAAATCTAAGTGTTGTAACATTTTAATCGACAATAGAAGAATATACTAACCAGTCAGTTTCACTGCTTTGGTAGTTCTAGTGTTAACACTTTCGATGTTTATATCGAATATAGTCGTCGAGAAACGATGGCATTTTTTTGTCAGATAAATACCAGAGGGTACGCAGTATTCTCATTTGCACCTTTGTATTCTCTGTACAAAAGTATCAGATTATACTTAGATCGAGAATAGATTAGTTCAGAACTTACGATTTTTGTCCCGGACGCCCATATACACTCGACCAGAATCGGGCACAATTTTACACGAATAATACATAATAAAAAACAGCCATATTTAAAGGCGTCATTTTGAACTAATAAAATAATTGTTTACTAAATTTCGACTTACCCAAGAAAAAGTATGATTTTATTATAAAAATTCAAATTTCCACGTTTAAACGATGAAAAATAACGAAATACTTTTTTTTTTATCTTGTACTCGTTATTCGAAATTTTTTTATTTAGATAATGAATTTGCTCAATTTCTACACTCGACGCACTGTGTGCAGTAAGAGCGTGTGTTCGTGGGCTCGGACAAAGCGGCTCGCCGCCATTGTTCTCCGCGCGATCCTTGAAAACGATCGCGAGACAGGTGCACTGTGGAGCAGCAGAGTTTCTTTGTCTCTTTTTGCTTCCTCGGTGATGTCGCGTGTTTTCGCGATCTTGTCCCTCCTGTTCGGCGTGTGTGACGTCCGAGCGAATCGCGTGCGGAGACACACGCTGGAAAACTTCGACGATCTACAGTTTCGAGCTGTTCGTTCTCGGTGAACGGAAGATTTTAGTTTCGGGGATCGTTGACCCACCTCGTCGTTTATGTACACTCACTAGAAAACTCGACTTCCACTAGAGGAAAAAGTAACGTAAGGAAAGGGCGTCCTACCACTTGGTAATGGGAATTGTTGAAATTTATGTCAAATTAACATTCAATTTAACATTTATTTCGGTACCTGAAATAAATTTATCAAACGGTAGGAGGCACTTATCCGTACATTTCAAAAAAAAAAAAAAGGTGCAGTTGCATTTTTCTGATGCACCGATGCACAAAAGTGCATACAATTAGTTGCATATTATGCACCGTCTGATACCATTTAACTTTTATAATATCTTCTATTCCCAATCGTTTAGGAGGTGCAGCCTGTTCCAGTTGCGTGGGACATAGGCTTATATAGCGGGTTATAAATATCGGTATTTTACGTTTGGATAGAAGTCCCTGGTTTCTCGATCGTTGCGTCAGTCGTTCGCTTGTGGAATCGTCGACGAACAGACAAAAGCCGTGCACCGTGGCCGGTCTGACACGAATTGAATTGCAAAGAGCACCGGCGGGCTGACGCATTGAATCCTTTTAACCCCACCGTCGGGTCATCGATAATCATTTTTCTTATTACTTCCCACGCCCCCAGTCTCTTCTTCCTCGTTGCCGTTGGGACTCGTTGACTCGTTCAATTTAGGGTCTGGACCCCGGTGCTTGGGCCCAATTTCGTGAGCACAGGCGTTTCACGGATGAGAATGGCGTATAAAGGCTCGATCTTAACGTCTGATCGTTGAAAAAGTTATTTGGTCTTCCGTATATTTACGTAAATTCGTATTTTCGTGGACTTTTTTTTCTTCTTCATAGAAGTTGAATAGTAGGAAAAATTATTTTCTACTTTGTTATTCCTATTTGTTTATCGTTATCACGGTAAATCTTTTATAGTTTCGTTTCAGGTTCGTCGATAGTTACTGATTATTTTCGTCTGGAAACTTGTAAAAAGTACGTGCCATACGTCGACGATATTTTTGTATTGGATTAATGTTACGATAATATTAATTTTATTTAACGACCGTTAATGTCGTGACCGTTGCTATTATTAGCCATTATACCTATTATTAATCGGTAGAATTGCGTCATTGTTGTCACGGCCGATTTTATTAATTACCAGGTTATCGAATGGGGTAAGGGTTACAAGTGCTCGGGATTAACGATTTATTCTCGGCCCGAGTGCTATACTTATTAAGTTGATGGGAAATAAATCGTCGTTTAAACATGTTAAGGTCACTGTTACTATTCGTGCTAGAATTGCGGAATTATGTTGAATCTGTTCGATAGTTTTCGAAACGTGATAAAGAACTTTAAAAGTGAAATCGAAATGAATTCTGTTGTATATCGTTTCGGTGAAATAAAAATAGCTCGGAGACAATTCATGAGATATCTTTGTTCGTTTTAGTTTCAGTAGGTAGTTCTGTTTCATGTCGGTGTACGTAGAATTTTCCGAACAAGCGGACAGATATGTACTTATTTAAAGCGAGCTGGTTTTTCCAAGTCAGTTCAGATCACGTGGCACCAAGGAGGAAAACTCCGTCGCCTTCGGCTAAGTTAAGGAGTTCCATGGAATTGCGGAATGTTTTTAACAGAATTCCTCACGTACGACTCTGACGATTTTTTTTTTTTTTATAGGAAGTATATGTATATCATCAATAATATGTTTTCACCTGCTCGGGAACGATAACGCACGTTAATCTTATCTGATTTCTGAAAACTTATCGTAACACGCCGTCTGCTGATTATTTTGCTCAATAATTTTCGAAAGCCCCTGTAATTCCACGAGACAGCAAAGCTTTCGATTGGAAAACTCGATGAATAATTCTTCCATTGTTTGTCTCCTCGTAACCAGCAGAAGAATAATAAAATCGGTAAAAAATTATCAGTACCTCTACTATTAGAATTTATAATTTAACAGCTACATGTTTGGTTATATAAAATTTGTATTGTCCATATATAAACAACATAGTAGAGAGAAAACAAGTATAAACAACACTCTGCATAATCTATCAACTGATATATTAAATTTCGTACATGGAATGGATGTTTTATATCTATTATACTACTTGAAATAAAACGATCATACGAGACGTCAGAGTGTCGAAAAATGCTTGAAAATCTTCCATTGACTCGGTTACATTGGCATCGGGCGTCATAGAATTGAAATGAATGGTAATGGGGATGCCACACCACTGAATTGTAACCATTTATTTCCCACCGGGGCCCCAAGCGACAATAATTCAACGGGGCCATAATCGAACGGAATTGAATTAAATTATTTCTCTCGCTCTGAAACGTCCCGCGACCGTATGTTTACCATTACACCGCGAACTTCTGGCGGGAGAAACTGTCGTTCTTTGTTTGCGAACACGCGTTTCTTATCAGCCCACTATTCGCCGCGACACGTGGTAATTATTTTCTGTTTAAATAGACCGCCCGGAGGTTATCGCGTGCGTTGCTGCTGCTGATAAAATGGCCGGGGGAAGCACCAGGAAAACCGAGAGAGACAAAAAAGGAAAATACATACAGTGGTTGATCGGTTAACGAACAGTTCGGACAACGAACACTTCAGTGGAAAATTTTTATGTTCGGATGAGGAATACATCTGCTATCAAGGAGTCATGATCAGTCAGGAGGTTGAAAAAAGAATGTTCTTTGGGAATTTTTTTCTCAAAAACTATAAGACCTTTTTCTAAAAATGTGTTTCAAAGATTGCAGTTTCTAGATTATAAGGTAATTTTTTTATTTACAAATATTTATTAGTAAATAAATGGTGAGCGATCTCCCCGATGTCTCTTTACAGAACGTGGTCTGCCGTGATCGCTGTAATTTCGTAACGGTTCATCTGAAATTAAAAATTCATTAAGATTTATGTAATGGGAGAACCAATCTTGTCCGTGAACATGGGGTTTTTCGAAATATTGATTAGGAACAAAATGGCGGACATTTTGTCATTGAAAAGTGGATTATTTAAACACTGTTATAAAATGTTTGCATGAAATTAATATCGCAGTGTAATTTAAAACAAGACATACAGTCTCGATTAACTAAACTCAAATATTCTCGACAATTTATGACTTAAAAAACGAAATAAAGTGTGTCTGGCTACGTGCGGCCTTTTTCACTGTGGCAGTCAACGTGTTAGGACGTCTGTGTGCTGTCTGGGTATCGCCGATCGCTTAACCACGCGCCATTAGTCTGATCGGCGAGGTAGTGTCGCGGGTTACGTCATCGGTATCGCGACGAAGGGAACCACGAACGATTGTCGTGCTCGGGTCGCCTAGTTCGGTATAATAGCGTTGTGTATGGTATATACACGGTCTGTCCCGTGCGGCATGGCGATGCGCGCTCGATTAGTGTGTCAGTAGGTTGCCGATTCCAATTGCGAGTCGGCCAAATTTGGCGCTGTTTCGAGGCCGGGGGGCGCCCCGTGCACGCGTCACGGCACTGCGTTTGGCGAAACGCGACCATCGATATACATACATCACTATCCAAGCCGTTCGTTTTCGGATGATGCCTATTGATGGCGAACGAGGCGATCGGAAAGGAAACGCGTGCACCATGTGGAATCCCTAAATGGATCCCCTTTGCATAGCCCGTCCCCTTTCTTATCGGTTAGACCACGGATGTTCAGGGGAATTCAGATTTTCTACGGATGGACCTGTCAGTTGCACGGCGAATGACAGATTTTAGGGGTTGGTAGCGTTGGTTAAGTTTTTGGTTAACCCTTTAATTTTGTAACTCGTTTAAAACTCAACATTTTAATCTTTTGCTTTTGCTGCAATTTTGACACCTGTTGGTAGTTTACTTCAGGGGTTTTTAGGTGATACTTTGTAAATCGGAAGAAATGCAACAGTTTTTCGACAAATAATTCTTTATTAAAGCGCTTGGTGGTTGGACCTGCACACGGCATAATGGATTTTTCATTAAATTAAACTCTAAAAGAAGACGATAATTTGTATGAATAAGATAATGTGCTGACTGTACAGCTGGTAGTTAGAATAGATCGCCTTTACCTGTTGT
>NW_015374006.1:3093850-3117016 GCF_001272555.1 Dufourea novaeangliae | reverse complement strand
CAGCAGGAAACTCAACGTTTTCTGTTATTAAAGCATTCCCTCTAGAAATAAATAAGACCTACAAAAAATAGGTCGTTTTAATACCGATATTTTCGACTTCGAAACAACATTAATATTTATACATAACATAAATTATTTTTTAATTTCCATAGTACTAGCAATAATAAACATTGCACAATATCTTACAAGTTTGCCTCGTAGTCGCACGTGTATGTCTCAACCAGAAGCTCGTTCCTCCAGCTCTACTTCCATTATCGATTCGTCACAGTCCCGATCACCAACGATTTTCTACTTCCGTTGCATAAGAAGCACCACAATCCACAGCTTAGAGAAATCAGTTCCCCCCATGCAAAATTCGTGTCAAGATCAAAGCGGTTGTTCACTCCACCCTTTGCAAAAAAAAAAAAAAAAAAAAAAAAATCGGTCGTATATATCCCCTCCCTTCAGAGATCGAGTCCGTTGGAATCGAATCGTCCCGAAAGGGAAACTCGCGTGCGCCTCGAGGAATGTTTCACTCGGTCGGGATTCCAATGTGCACTTGCGCGGAACGATCTCTAGAAAGAAAATGATCGCCTGGAGGACCTAGAAATCGGCGGCAAATCGAGCGCGGATGGCCGAGACGGCGAATTTTAGAGGCCATTCGGCGGCTCGATGGCGCGCATTGGCCGGCTGATGAGTCAGAAAACGCATTATTTATAGAGTCTTAAAGTGTTGGGGAGGGAAGGATTCTCTCGTTCGAGAGGTGAATCACACGCGCGTGCGTTTCAAGAGGAGCGACCCGCGAGTCCAGCGAGATTTCGCGATCTCGGCCACGATTCTCGCGCGTCTTCCGGCCCCCTCGACGTCCTCCTTCGCCAAGCGGATTCCTGTCCGGTTACGAATCGGTTACGTGGCCAGGAATTTTGGTTTTCGTACGAGCGACACCTGGTCGAATGTGGGTCGCGGTTTCGTCGCGCGCCAACGGCCGGAAGCTTTTCCCTATCGAGAAAGCGTAGAATTGAAGGAACGTATTTGGATGATTCGGAGGATGACTGAAAGGGTTCTATGGTCTGTTTTTTGGGGGGGATTTTGATGGAACTTTGAGCGATCGGTATACAGGAAATACTCGATGAGTGTTTTAAGGCTACTCGGTACTGAATATTAACACTAGAACTATTAACGATAAATGGATATCTTTTTCGATCGATCGATAAATATGGCAAACTTTTGAAAATTTATAAATTAACTAATTTCTTTGATGTCGTATCGTAATAAAAGTTACAGAAGATCTGAGGAAATGTATTGTTATAACATTTTAATTATCGTTGTAAGAGTGTATTGGCAAGTCATTTTAACTTGCTTGGTAGTTCTAGTGTTAAATATTTCGTAAACTAATGGCCATGTGCGGCTGAAATAAATATCATTGGCTGAAGAATGCCAGAATCTATTACTGGTACTCTACATCTTGGTTATATTGTTACTTAACAAAATCTACAGTCAGAGGCTGTCTTTGTATATAATGTATCACGTGTTAATAAATTAAGTTAAAAAATTTACTCAGAAAAGGCTCTTGATTAAGTAATTTAATACGGTTGCAAGTATATAATTATTAATTAGATATATTATTATATGGGTGAACATATCATTTAACTATTAGCATAATTAGTCTCCGGATAATTTAGGCAGTTTTAAATCATTAGAGCGCCATTTGATTAATCGCATCGACCCCGACACATATAATTCACACGCAATTGATCTTAACGACCGGGGAATTAGTTGTTTACGGGTCGACCGGCACGATATTATATTCAAATGTATCGAGTCGCCGATAACTCGGCAAACAAGCCCTGGTAATCATCGGAACGGCGATACAGAACTTAGTTACCGTTGGTATTTTATAAATATAATGATCCTCGTATCGGAAATGTCGTTACATAATCTGGCAATTGGAAATAATGCACAATGGATTATCAATGTTTTTCCATACGTCTATCCTCTTCGAATAATATCTGTTACAGTGATCTGTATTGAATTCTAGTACTCCTCCAGTATTTTTTTTTACACTTTTCTTTTTCACTCTCTTCGATATATCTATTTATTACAAAGCACTTGCATGCGGAAATTTTTTTCCTGTACATTCTATATGAAACATAAAAATTTGTCTCTATCCTTAATTTCATAGAATGAACGAATAAAAGCATTATAAGATATGGGAAAGGACCAAAGTGAAAGATCATCGATTACGATTGTTCGATGTTACATTTCTGGAAATCTGGTTGTTTATAGTAAGAAGAGAGGATCCTTCTCTCGATAGGTGTCTATTGTAGTACCACTTCGAGCCGCAACTGGACTCTACTAAACTAGATCCATCACCCTACTTAGGACTTCCTAGTGTTCGCATCTTGAACGCGTGTCGGCACGCAAACGTCTGCTACGAAGAGAACCGTTCACGTAGCCCATTCATCGGGAGGGTCAAGATCTCTCCACGGCTTCCGGCAATTTGTAACGACTCCGGGGCCCCGTTCGAAGCATTTCTTTTAATGCTTTCTTCATCCACTGTTAGACCGGCGCGCGTCTAATTAGTTCCGACGTGAGTCAATTTTCCGAATGTTACAGATACACACGTTATTTTGCGTCACGGTTCCGATCACTGTCGGTATCTCATCGACCTCGATATCTTCTAACCATCGGTTTACATGAAATTATTCCAGAAGCTGAATAACACCGTACCGCGGACAGCGATTTAACAAACCGTTCGGCCTAAGTAGAAACGACTGGTATTGGTCAGACATGTGAACCAAATGATCGAATGCGCGCCACTAATTTCCAACATCGATTTAACCCAAAAATTATCAATTACAATATCTTCACAATTCAGTTCTTCGTACTAAAGGTAGTATTTAAAAAAAATCTGTTAACGATCACTGATTATTTATCCGTGAAAAATATACGCTACTGTCTTTAAGTTGTGTGTATTTTTAAAAAAACGACTTAAAACACCTGGTCCGTACGAAGCAAATACAAGGTTTCGTGAAAATTATATATTTCAGGCCATATTTATTACTTTATAGCAACATAAACGATGTTCATCAAACTCTAACGTCCCCCGAAACAATATTTATTTCAGACTTTCAGCGATTTCGTAACACTTCGTAACATTTACTGCATATTCTACAAGTGTCCTATAAGAATTCCATAAGTGTCCTACAAAAATTCTGTAAGTGTTTTAATACACTATAAGTATATCCTATAACCGTTATAAGAATAAGGATTCTATAAGTGTTTGAATACACTATAAATGTCCCATAAGTATTCCCTAAGTGTCCCAATACACTGTAAGTGTCCTCCAAGGATTCTATAAATGTCCCAATACATACTAGCAGCATTTGTACATACTATTATACACAGAAACAGAACCATTTAACCATTACCAATACAATTCACAAAAATTCCCCATTTATGTTGGCATCCTGCTAGACAATCGTCGATTCATTTTCACCCCAGCAATCGCCCCGTCGATATTTCTGTTCCCGAACGATGTCAAAACGGAGGAATCCGGATGTCGACGATGCACCGCGTTCCGATCTCGTTTTCGTTCGCCGATTTCCGTGGAACCGGGCGAAGGGTGAGTGTCTGCGCACGTGAATATTTCGGATCGAGTCAAATGGAATTCGAGAAATTCGTTGTTTCGGATCCGTGCGTCAGGTCGATCAACGTCGACTTTAATAGTCCCTCCACCCTCTTCCCTTCGTTCCCGTCTGTTATCGAATCGCTTTCCCGCGAATACCTTCGTTCTGGTGTTTGTATCGTATGGAAGTTTAACAGTGTTAAACACGCGTACGGCGAACATGTTCAGGTATTAATAAACACGTTTTGTTTGCACAGCCGCGATAACGTGGGGGCGGCTTCATTTGCATCCGTTCGATACGCGGATAAAGCGACGTGAAAATATTTCTCCTCGTCTCCTTCTCCCCCTCGTCCGTTTATTAAATATTGTACTTGGCTTGTTTCTGTTTTAAATGTACAGTATCGTACAGAAATGTTGTCGTAGTCGTTGAAACGCGGATTTTACGCGTTCGTTGTATCTTTTCAAGGCGGACCAGGTGATGGGACGAGAACTCTGGGACAATTTGATGGTTTTTGAGTGGTGTGTTATTTTTTTTTTTCTTTTTTTTTTTTGGAGGGGTTGAGACTGTTTCTGATGATAGGGAGGAAGTTCTTGTTCGACACGATGGTATCGGAGATCGATCCTTGGGAATTTGTACGTCGGTGAATCGAATGATTGCAGAATAGAGTCCATTATTTATTTGATTTAATGAACAGTATATACGTTGCTGTTTATCTGTAATTTTGGCTTTTGTACTGGAATATAGGAAGTTTAACTTCAGTTCTGAAAGAGTAAGTTCGGCAAGATTTAATTGAATATCTTAATCAAACTTGGCTGATTTATTTTCACTCTTAGTGGACTGATCTGTAGAATAATATCTTGAATCTATATTCTATACGATAGAAATTTTTATCTTGTTTCAGTATTTTCGAAAAGAATTGAAGATTATATATAGAATATATAAGATCTTATCTTAATCGTGATATATCATAAAGGAAATTAGCATCGATCCACTATTGGACGTGTTCCCTGGTTCAACCTGTACACTTCGTTATCAGTCTTCGTTCGTTTTATCGGTAACATTGTTGGAAAGGAAAAAAAAACACACATGGATGCAGTATATTATTTCAACAGCGAGGAAAAGAAAGATAATTCTGAGACATGAATTACTCAGTCTATTTAATTATTTATGAACCTGATATTCGAACAGATGTGCCGAACAGTTGATTAAACTAACAGAGTGACGAACGCGACAGTTGTAACCATTCGTTAGACAGTCTGAATATTCTATTATTGTTTACTACTAAAATATCTCGAAAGATATCGAGCGACCTTTAGTCACCTTGTCTTTGTAATTCTACAATTCTCATTAAATACATTTCAACGTTCGAAATCACTCTCTATTAAACTCATACGATCTTCTAAATATTTCGAGCAGTCCATTAGAGCTTAAACGTCTGGTAACTAGACTGCGGAATTTTATGCAAATTCAGAATTTCCGATACCAATATCTAAAAATTCAAACGTAGCAGAATTTTGAATTCAGTACCAGAAACATTACTACAGTTAATAACAATATATAAATAGTATTAAACACAATAAAATTTCAACATTGCTCTCATTGATCAACCATGAATAAACGAAATTTAAGCAAACATTATAATATTACTAATTTTCTCTACTTTTTATTTTGTCAGGTTCTTCATTCTCGCCTCTACGCGACGATATCACTGTTACACTATAATCTGTCATTCGTCAGTCCTCCTCTAGAACTCAATTCATTTTTCTTTCCAATGAAACAAAAACCATCTGGATGCTTCGTTACGCAAAACAATTGAGAATTACAGTACAGAGAAAATAGGCAGTATCATCTTCCGTTTCCCGGTCGGAGTTTCTCAGAAACGATCGGTTCCAGCTAATGTGCGCGCGCGCCCCGCGGAAACTCGCTTCGTCAATTAACATTCAGATGTATATATATATATATACATATATGTCGTGCGAACTGTTATGCACCGGGGATCACGTGTCGGGCTTCGTGCTCGAGCTCTGTCAGCCACGCGGCGCCCGCCGTTTCTAAATTGTGCCGCGTACCCGAATCGCCTTCATTCCGCATGCGAGCGACAGACGCCTCCTCCTCCTCCATCATCCTCTTTCTCCCACTTTTGTAGTCTCGAACGATCATCCGTACAGCCAAAATTCGTATTACATCTGACACACGTAGCCCCGTATTGGACATCAGGTGGAAATAAATAAAAAGGGATTTGAGTCGAATGATCCACTAACGAAACTTTAGAAATGTAAAAATTGATCATGGATGCCCTTAGGTGGGAGTAAATAAAAAAGAATTGAATTAAATGATGCACTAACGAAATTTGGAAACGTAAAAATTGATCATGGATGCCCTTAAGTGGGAGTAAATAAAAAAGAATTGAATTGAATGATGCACTAACGAAACTTTGAAAACGTAAAAATTGATCATGGATGCTCTCAGGTGGGAGTAAATAAACAAGGATCTAATCACGGGACAGGTTACACTTTTCTCATATATAACGGGTGTTTGAATATTTGTGAGAGTAGGTACACTACCACTCACAAGTATAAGGACACTTAGTCTGTACCCAGAAAATGTAATATTTCGTAAAAATTCTATATTATAGACCACGTTTATTATTTCATAGTAGCATAAGCCTTGTCCATCGAGCTTTAACATCCCCCGAAACAATATTTATTTCAGACTTTCAGCGATTACGTAAAGCCTGAAACAATAAAATCAATCTACCAAATGTTCTACCAAAACGAACTGTAAAATTTGAATCCAAGGGTTAAAAAAGGCATTAAAAACAGAATGAAATTGTGGCAACAATAACAACACGGTGTTCGATTCGCGTTCATTCGACGATCACTCTCCCCGGTTCGATTCCATCGATTACGTAATTTCGCCGACGATCGTTCCATCGGCGAGTATCGAAAGGGGAAACCAAGAAAGAGGGATCGTGTAATGGTTTCACAGATGAACCGAGGTCGCTGATTTTCCAGTGTGTAATCCGTATTATTTCGCGTGTCCCGTTCGCTGTCGAGCGGTGTTTCATCCATCGCTCACCTGATTCCCTTTCGACGGGTTCGGTGATTATTCATTGAGATCGTGGACACCGTCCGCCACTTTCTAACCCAATTCCACCGTCGTCACTTGCCACACTACACGGTGTATTAGGCAATTCCACGACCGACACACTGGGTCTAGGTCCTCGTCAGCCAAGGAATACTAATCCGCAGTCGTTCGGTCTACGCCTCTTGAAAAACGTCGCGTGTCCCGCGTCGCTCGGCTAGAATCACGAAGGAACGTAAGAAAGCCTGGGAATCCCGTGCTTCTCGATGCAGAAATTCACCTTCCAATGAACACGCGATCTTAAATGGCCAGGGTTATACTCGAATAATAACCAAACTACTTTACAGTACTGTACCTAGCCTTTACTCTACGAACAATTCTATTTTTTTTTTGTTATATTTCGTGTAGCGCAATCAACATTATCTATAACAGGTTCTGTATATTAATATCCATAATAATATATAATATATGGTTCAAAGATTAATTGTTTCGTTCAAATCAGAAAAATATTTTTTACATTTTAGTTATTCTTTGGATTTCAGAAAAACAGAAAAATGAAAAAAAAAAAAAAGGAATTAACAAATAAGATCGTTCATAAAGGAAAACTAATTTTCATGAAACAATTGCTAAATATTATTTTCGAGAACATATCCGTCTGACGGCGAAAAAATTAAACCGGAATTATAGTCCGAAAGGGTTAATATACGTTTCAATCACAGTAGCAAATTCCAGTGGTTAAGTAACAGGCAATCGAGCAATATAATGTAGGTACTTAATAAACTCGTGGGTTATCACCTATATCTAAGTGTCTATTAATACGCTTCCGGGTGGAAAAACGTTAAGATGAAGTTCTTATTATCGTAACAGTATCTATGTAAGAATGTCTTACTGGCGTTTCAATAATCAATCCGATTGTATTCTTCTAATCCAAGTATATTATTTTATGATTAGTATTATCGAGAAACAGCTACGAAGAAATACATAACACTAATATCTTATTTCGTAATTTAAAGATCTCGTAACCATATAGCAACAATGGGAACAGAAGAGTTAACCGTGTTCATGTAAAACAGTACATGTAAAAACAAATAAATTATTGATTTTTAAACAATTAAATATTGATTTTTTAAAATTCATTATTTCATATTCAAACAATTTTCGCGTTTTTTGGTTAGAAATGTTCATTCACTGGTGAAATCTGTATTTTTTCTCTTCAATTCAATTAATTACACTTTTCCAATATTGCAAATGGAAATCTATACGTTATAAAGACAGATATTAAAAGAATCTAATTTTCATGTTTCAAATATTTTATCATTATTATCATTGAATAGTTACCAAATTTCTTAATTCAAGCATTCCCATGTTCATCGACTCCCGGAATCGATCGATCGGAATCCCTCGTTGCAGATCGACGTATCGTGGGATCGCTGACTGGCATGCTGGTGTCGCTCGCGAAATTTTCAGTCCGCGGTTTAACGGACCTGATAACGCGCGAACAGTCGAACAACGGCGGGGGGAGGTTTCTAATTGCTCGCGGCCAGATCTGGGCTACCGTTGTGTAATCTCCACCCAGGCCGCGGTACGGACCGTTACGAAATGTATTTTGTGCGTTAAAAAGTGAACGATCGGAATGCAGGATCGTTAAAGGATTCCCCCTCGATCCCCCCTCGGGGCCTGACACGACTTTCCCAATGGACTGTAGAAAGCGGTTTTTTGAGGAAAGAAATGCGCGCGCCACTGTCGTAAGTAAACGGGAAAAGGTGTATAGTAAAAGTAGTCCACGGGTCTAAATAGACCCAGGCACTCTTATACTTGCGTTTAACCCTTTAAGGTTATTTTTTATTTTTTGTTTTACCGAAATTTCCATTCTAGATATTTGAAAACTGTTCCGAATGTGATTCTTTTTTTCATTGAAGTTTTATTTAAACTTCCACAGTCTGTTTATTATTAATTCTGATACGGTAATTTTCAGACTGGATTTTGCGCATTTATAGCATACACGATGGTCTAGAAATCAGTCTAGTTACGAGTTCGATAATGTTTAAAAATCTTTTATATAGAACTTGATAGAATAATAAGTCAAATAGGTGAATTTCTGTTCGAACCCAACTCTTGTAAATTAGCCTATAAAGATCCTTTTTTGCATAAACATCCGCTGACTGGTAATTTATTTTAGCTACTGTGTTGTTAAATCATTGTCATCTTACTAGATAGTAGAGAAGATAACAGAAGATTCTTATTATTACATAAAGTGCAATTGTCTACTTATCGTGCACGTGTGTTCTCGAAGGACTGTTAAATAATGCTTCGGCTAAACGTGTATTGAAATTTTTTCTTCTTTATCGATTCACTTCCATTCTCCCCCGTTAAACCGCACGCCCCGATTGCTTCGTCGCTCGAATATCGTGTGGCGAGTAAATCGATTAATCGGGTGAATTATTTGTTGACTCGGCTAATTGAAATATCGAACAGTTTTTTTTTTTTTTTTTGTTTCCTTAATCGTAGATATGCATCGAAACGGTTCCCGCACGCTTACGTTACGTTCGGACGGCGAGCAAACAGATGTTATGCCAATCCACCACGAATTTGCATACGAAATAATGCGTCGACTGCATCAGCAAAATCGTCAGTTGTGTGCATTTTATCGAAACGGTAAAACCGGGAGTAATAAAGTCGCGCGAACGTAAACCGTTTCAATGGAAAATTTCAAAAACGGTGGTGCACACGTTACGATTTACAGCTCGGTTAAACGATGTTAACCGTTTTCCCTATCGCGGTGAAAACTTAACAAACGTATATAACAGTGCAGGCGAATAATCGTCATTCATTTTCACCTTGTTGGAATGTTGAATGTTATTGAAACAGAGAAGTGATATTTAAAATGGTAATTCATGTTTATTTTATTTATTTCCATGCAGCGAGTGAAGCGATAACAGAAATTAGTGAAAAAAAAAAATTGTAAATGGTACCCCTTTTCGATTTAAAATTTTAATCATTCGAATATTCAAAATATTCCATTAAACTTCCAGTCTTGCACCGGTGTAACATTAACTTTAAAAATACGTCAAATTCTCCTGTCGATTAATTTTTATTTAACGATTCGTAATTTCACTGATACTAAGTTAACGTTTTCGGTTCAGAAATTCAAGTGTTCCCTCTAAAAATAAATAAAAAATAACCAAAAAGGGAGGTCTGTTTAATATCGTTATTTTGGACTTAAAAATAACAAAATACACCATATATATGCATATTAGTCCCATAATTTTGAAATAACGATTCAAATGCCTGGAATTTAAAGGGTTAACGAAGCCACCTGGCGCTGATCTCGTGTTTCAATTGTACGAATAATTCAAACCACTAGTGCGATAATATCGACCTTCCCCGACTGAAATTTCGACTATTCAAATATCCGTCGATAACAGAAAAAGCAACCGATTTCAATTTCAAGCGTTCGAATATTTCAAACGCTTCGTGTGGACAGATCTAAATCTTGCCCGCTTAAATTTAAAATATGGGAATATCTCTTCTCGACTCCGCAAGTATCGATACTCCTATTCGATGGAACGATTCCTGCTCCGCTCGAGCCTCCAGTATTCAAACGACCACACAACACCGTCGGGAAACTGCTTTCGACCGGCGGTCTCGAGTTTCAAGAAATCCCAAATATTCCATTCGATAAGGCCGCTTCTATCGAACATCTCGTGTTCTATTTCCGTTCCACTCGTGTCGTTCTCTTCGTTCCTCTTTTTTTTTTTCTTCTTCCTCTTTCGCGTATTCCTCGTTGCGTAATCGGACGACGAGCAATAGCGAAGTCTCGAGGAGGAGGCGATGGGAGGACGGTTCCGCGAGGCATTTAAAATAACGTCGTCGCGGGGCCACGCGTATATCGATTAATCGCGCTGACGGTTACGCAATCGATCCCGTGTTGGGTCACGTCGCGTATCGATTTTCTGCCGTTCACCTATGTTCAATCTTGTAAATTCGATCGCGTCGTTGGGTTAGCTGGAACCATAGAAACGAGCCCTTACGCGCGTCTAACGCGATTCAGCTAACAACAGGATGATCCAGAGTGGGGTGAGCAGTCGATCAACTTGTACCGACAAGCTGTTCGTTCGTGTAAACACTGTAAACCGTTCGTTCGAGGCATCGTAAGTCACCGAATCTCGGTAACGGACTTCGCGATCCGATTCCCCCACCAACTATGATTCACGACGATCGATCGTTCCGGTTCCGCGTTTCCTCTCCACTTTCAGTTGCTTTGATCGCGAGGAAAGTCGTGTCACGATCAGTCGAAATCTTCGATTGACACCGGAACACATTTTGTGCATTATGTCAGTTCATGAACTACATTTTGGGCCGAGCGTTCAGTGTGGAACCCGTCCAGTAGTGAGGATTACGCGGGAGTATTTAGCGTAGAGATCTTTCGCGCAGTTATCGAGACTTTAGAGTATCGGACCGTTGCATCAATGGATTATCACTATTGTTTTTTTCCTCGTGTTAATTGACGATCATTTCTTTATCTTGTATCTGTCTTATTGTCCCATTAGCTTATTAACTCCATTGTACTTACAAAAACAAATAAGATAGAATGTGTTAACACTGTTCTGTAATTTAAAACGAAGATGTAGTTCTGTCGACGAAATTTAAATTAGCTTATTCATTTGCAAGAGCGCAGATACTAGTAAGTCGATTAGGTCTGCGTTCTACGTTCATTAATAGTCATTACAGTGATATAGGAGTGCTATGAATATTCCTGATAATGTTGGTGTTGTAACGACTTGTCAACGAAGATTTCTGGGTCTGTGAATGTTTAGTTGTAGATAAAGTTAGAACGTTCGACTTTTTTGTATGTACACCCTATACATGTTCTTGAGGCTATTGGTGGAATGAAGGTTTATCCGTTTTATGTTAAATTGGAATACGAATAAATACGTTCATTTCGACTGATTGACAAGCAGATCAAAAGACTAGAAACTAATACGAGTGTCTGACATTTGTTTAAACATCGGATGTTAAATATTACTGAAGCTTTTGCTCGCGATAAAGATATCGCAGCACGTTTCGCGCTCAAGGCCAGTGAAATCTCGGAATCGCCGTACGAATACGTTTTACAGTCCAGTCGTTCCGATTTCCCTCCTTTTAACTCAATCGCAATTATTCATTTTCAAGATAATAGAACTGTTCTATTATTACAATGTAATTTATAATCCGTTTCGATGATATTTGAACGCGAAATTTTGCTTCTGCCAATAAAACATTCAGGGGCGTCATGGATGGGTTTAAGTTTAAGAATTGATATTTTTCGTTCAGCTTTTTATAGTCAGATACTTTATACCGTTAAAATTTTGTCCTCGCTTAACATTTTAACTGCTACACCACTCAAATAAAGGTGACACGTACATTGCAGAGCCTGGATTATTTAAAAAACGTTACAAAATTTTTCGGTAAAATTAATATCGCAGTATAATTTCAAACAAGACTAACAGCTTTTTCTATTAACTAAAGGCAAATGTATATTTTCGATGATCTGCGACTTAAAACACGAAATAGGACGTGTCTGGCTACGTACGGTTTTTTTCACTGTGGCAGTCAACGTGTTAAGGCATTGTTTCCCAGCCTTCTTTTGGACCTTGCCCCACCTCAACGCCTCAAAGATCTCTCGACGCCCCTCTAGCATAATAGTAAACCGTGTTCTGAAAAAGTTTAACATTAATAATTGCTTCATAAATAAAAAAAAGGAGCACATAGGTAAAACTGTTGTCGATAAGGCGATGAATGTCAATGATTTACTAATTTCCCCCCGAAATATTTAAATTTTCCCTCGGTGAGGGATTAATTAAGCCTATGTTGCTTCAGTCTTCTTCATTCACCGTCTTCATGTTCCACTAGTGGATATCTACCCCGCGAACAAAACTCGACTTCCGCTACGAAAAAAATCGATGTAGAGAAATGCCTCCTACAAATTGGTACATTTATTTCAAGTACTAAAATAAATATTAAATCGAATGTTAATTTGACATAAATTTTAGCAATTCTCGATACCAGGGGGAGGATAGGAGGCCCTTCCCCAACGTCACTTTTTCCCCTAGTGGTAGCCGAATTTGCTCATTATCGTACATAATAAGTTGCAACACAGTTTCTCGAACGAGGGGTGCACAAAGTGCAAAAAAAAAAAAAAAATGTTCTGTGTGCCCGAAGCTTACGCATGTATGTTCGTGTGCTTTCGAACAGATCAGGCAGGAATGGAAGAGGAAAAAAAGAAACTAGCGATAAGCGTAACCGCGATCGGGTGTCCCTGGCTGAGGATGAACGAGGCATTTGGCACAAGGTCGGCCCCCCGCGTGTATAGGTGTGTATGGCACCTTCGTTTTTCGCTCACTCGCTCGCACGACCGATGCGTGCATTCGGGATGACACGTGTAGCAAACAGTGTGACCATCCTAGTACTTTTAAAAAATTTTTAATGTTCTAATACATTCACCAACAAATTTAGTACATTCTTCCCCCCAAATAATAATAATAACAACATAACGATTAGACATATGAGTTTAATATTTTTCTCTTCAACCCCCTGCACCCCATATGTCACATTCAATGAAACAAACTTGATTTATTTATTTATTTTTTTCGGCTGGTCGCCGTGATATTGCGCGCGTAATCGCGGCCCGATTACGGTAACGCGTGAAAAACGATACAATTGCGCCCGCGGGACAGCGCGTTGGCGATGGCGACGACGAATGGCGGGCCGAGCGAAGCGGGGGCATTTGAAAGTTCACGAATTAAATCGCATTAAGTGAAAGCGAGCGTTGCGACACGCGACATATAAAATTCACCGCGGGGCTAGGTTTTAAGGAAGTCCTCGGGTAACGCGTCTGCTTTCTCGTCTAATTTATAAATATCACGTTCGATTCGCGTTGCCCTCGCGCTTCTACCGTTGTTTCGTCGTTTTTCTTCGTTTTGTTCTTGGTTTGCCACCGTTTCGTTTCGAATGCAGATCGTTGGTTGATGCTCAACGAAATCGAAGCGAGTAATGTTTCTCGCGAATCTCGAGCCTCGATGACTCAAGGAATTGCAACACCAGCCCGTAATTAGCAGTCTGTTGACTGGAACGACGCGTTCTTTCACGTGCAGACCCTGATAGCCTTTTTTTTTCTTTCGATACGTATGATATATTGAAGTCTAAATGGCATTGATAACACTGGAAAATGAAAAGAAATTTGTTCGTGTTGTCAGGGATTTAAAATTGGTTTCAGAGTACTCTGGGATCCTGATTTCGCCGTACATGTTTCGTTTTAAATAAAACAGTTTGTGTCGATTTGAAGTGTCTACTACTTTTGCTTTTTTGTTACTTATCTTCTTATCAAAAGTGTGTTGTGAAATTTGTTTACTTTCGGGTTAGTGATTTCGAAAGTAAAGAATAAATAAGTAAGAATAGTAAGCCTGTGGAGGGACTGTCCATGACAAAAATA
Source organism: Dufourea novaeangliae (assembly GCF_001272555.1). Lineage (NCBI taxonomy): Eukaryota > Metazoa > Arthropoda > Insecta > Hymenoptera > Halictidae > Dufourea > Dufourea novaeangliae. The sequence continues at coordinate 3,102,853 of NW_015374006.1, read as the reverse complement.
TAAAAGAATATCGTACGAAAAAGGTTTTCATAACTTTCTAATACTTTCTATGTAATTATCCTGTCTCTTCTTATAGCATTTTATAAATAAAATAAATTCAGAATCATAGAAATTGCTGTTTCATTTTTTTTCTTTATTTTGCATAAATATCTAAGGCATATCTCAAAAACTAGAGCCAATTAAGAAAAAACAATAGCATATTCAGGATCAGGAGCACAAAACAAACATTCAGAGTACGTACAAAGAATTAATTTCTTGCTATCCTCGAAGGTAAGACGACTCCCTAACCTAATTCGTCCAATGATAACCGTTTCTTGTTAGATTCCGACACTTGACGACAAAACTGGGGTAACAGCCGTGCGAGAAAAAAAGATCCAAGAACCACGAGACACCGGATCAAAGGCCTCGTGGGCAGCGTGTGATATGTAATTGAATAACGAATGGCCGATGAAATACGATGCCACTTTTATCTTGCACAAGGCCGCGTGCGTAGCGATGGGTTCGTGAACGAACGGTCCAAACGTGTTTGGATATTTTCAAGTGCAAGATGTTCAGACAATTCGAACAATGTCTGATCGTTTCAAGGAATCGATCTGTTTCAAATTACCGAACACTGTTTTAACATTTCGTCAAGAATTTCAAATATGTTCGAACATTTCGTCAGGAGTTCGAACTGTTTGAACGCTTAGTGATGCGTTCTAACTTCTTGAACATTTCGTCAGTAGTATGAACTGTTTGAACATATCGTCCGAAAGTCTAACTTTCTGAGTGTTTCGTCATGCGTTCGAACTTTTTGAACACTTCATCAGAAGTTCGAACACATTTGAACATTTCGTCAGAAGTTCGAACATACTCGAACATTTCGTCAGAAGTTCGAACATACTCGAACATTTCCTAATTAGTTCAAACTATTTTGAACATATTGTCAAGAGTCAGAACTGTTTGGGTATTTCGTCAGAAATTCGGAACAGCTTGAAAATTTCGTCAGGAGTTTGAACATGTTTGAACACTTCGATCACCCATCTCTACGTCTCCTGTCGTGCGACCTACTCTTTCGACAGGACCACCCCGGTGTCTCGTGCTTCTCGACACGTTGTAAACTCACGCGTAATCACGAGCCGACCGTGAATCTGTTCTTTTTCACTTCCCCTCTCGTTTTCCCGACGTTTCGACGCGCGTTATCGCCGGCGATCGAGCGCACCTGACTTCGCTCGGCCAGTGAAAGCCGCTCTCGAGAGATCGCGTCTATTGTGAGCCTCGGACCTGACTCCGAATTGCGTTATTCGGGTCAGACGTGGACTGAACGTTTCAAAGGTAATCGTATTTCTCCCCTCTCGCCTATATAACTCCCCCGCTGTTTCGGCGTTGCACCCTCGAACAATATACTATATTCAAAATGCAATGTTATAGATTCATAGATTGTACTTAGGAAACCTCTACCTTATTCTATCATCATCGTAGGAATCTTTCGAGTTATGTGATTTTCACTATCGTATAATTTATTATAAATAATCCCAATAAAGGGGATTTGTTTTTTGTTCACTTTCTACGGATCAACAGTAAAAAAAAAACTGTACGATACTCGTTTCGCAAAATCATTGGAACATAACTTAAATTCTCATTTCAATCGCTGTTTATAATTATATATATTTCAAAGATACAACTCAAGCTTTTCTATCTCTGATCCCACTTACTGCATTTATTAAACATCGAATTCTTTCTAGTCTTTCAAAAACCAAGTTCACAGTGCCTTGTAAACATTTGGTGTTTCTTTCTTCTATTTCTTTTCTCTTGTATTTTTATTTGAATTATTCCGTAAAATATATAAATAAATAAATTCAGATTTTCGTCCTCTGTTTTCCATATACGAGACCTACTTATCAGCTTATCTATTTCATTAAAAATTTTAGAACATTAAAGCCTAAGTAAATGTTCCAATAAACCTCCACTGAGGTCTTCACTCCATTCGACTATCTCCTCGTTCGTGTGTATTCCTTGTTCACTGCACCTTCGTTTTTAAACGCTTCGTCCTACGTCGTTCGCGCCCGGTACAGCTAATGAAACGTACTCGAAGTTCGGTGTATACACTCGAGAGAGTCCGCCGAACTTCATCCAGTCGACAGAGAATGCTGCCCGGTTCGAAACTTCGGTTCAATTAAGTGCGATTTTCTCGATGCTTGGACGCGCCTCGCTGAACGTCGTCCTGGCTCGTTAAAGTTGACAAAACGAGACACCCTCTGCAACGGTTGGTCCGGTTACTGGTCGTAATTCCGTAGGTTTTTTCAATCTGAACGTTATTTTATATCGATAACGTTTATTTATCGCAAATCTATTGTTCGTTGGAGATCTAATCGAAATCTTCTCTTGACAATATCACAAGTTAAAATTGAAATTTGATTTCGTTACATGCGAGAACCGTGGAAAATTGGCGATGTTTCGAGCATATATATATATATGTATACACTCATATATATAAATAATGAGTTTGGAAGAGTGGCTATTTCGAGAGGCGAACGGCGCCTCGGATACGTTTATTTTAATCGTTCTTGGATTCAGGGAACCGACGAGCGACGGAGACTAACGAGAACCTTGATCGTTCGTACACGTTATGGATCTGTTAATTCGAGTCGAAAGACGAGGTGGACGGGAACAAAATGCAACTGAAATTCAGTAAATTGGTACCAGTATCCCGGTGGAATGTGAAAAATGAACGACGTCGAATGATAGGAATAGCCTCTCGGCTGTGTTGACAAGTAACGTAGAGAACACTTGGAATATAATTATAGTGAAAATAATTTCTGATTGACTTTTTCAGTGGCTCTATTGAATACTTTAAGGCATCCCTACATAGGGCACTAAAAACTGTTTAAATTTAGTTAATATTTTCTTGACTAATTCCACTGTATAATATATTGATGTAATTGTTTCTAATCTTATTTTCATTAATTGTTATATATCTATACTGGGGTTATACCCATTAAATTACTAAATAAATAAATAAATATGACGGATACGATAGCGCAGAATCAACAATATAAATGTCTTCCTAATATTTTTAATGGTACCAATCAGTAATCTATTTTACATAGTAAAATAAGACTATCATTTAAATACGAAGGTATCTTATCCACGTTGTGCCCAATAAATACGGCGGAGGATGTTGAAAAAACAATGGCGAATCTCGATCATGCAGCATAGTTAATTTACTTATGATTGCCAAATTTGAAAGAATAAGTAAATCCTTCGAAAATCGAGGTTCCATTGTCCCAAACATGTATGTGTGAATCAACAAAAATAGATCAATCAAAATTATCCACATTCGACATTTTAACACTAGAACTACCAACGATAAACGAATATCATTTTCGATCAATCGATAAATATGACAAACTTTTGAAAATTTACAAATTTATAAATTAACTAATTTCTTTAATGTCGTATCGTAATAAAAGTTACAAAAGATTCAAGGAAATATATTGTTATACCATTTTAATCATCGTTGTAAGAGTGTATTGACAAGTCATTTTGACTTGCGTGGTAGTTCTAGTGTTAAAAAAAATTCTACTCATTTACGAACTGTTAACTATGATCGCGAACTAGTCGAAGCTACAGGTCTTCCACCATTAACATCGGTGATCGTGTTCTAATGAGGTCCCCAAGAACAAAAGACGCAATTCCGACGATCGTTTTCATTTTCCTGTCTCTTTCCATGCGCGGCGTGACTGAAAGGACGATTATGAAGACAGTTCAGAAAAGTCACTGGAGATGCGTCAACGCGTAGTTCTACGTCGTCATTTATCCGACCCGATGGCCGGAGTGTCTTTCACTCTTGCTGGGGACGTCGTTGTACCGTGAACTCCACGAAGGTGCTTCATAATCGTTCCTTAAATCAGGGTATATTCTTCCCCCTCATTCGTGATTGTTCCCGGTGACGCAATCATTTGTAACGCGCATTCCTCTCAATCGACGACTCTCTATAAATGAACCGATGACTCGGCCCCACCTACGAGCTTTCGTTCCACCGGGGATCACTGCACCCCGCTTTGGTCTTTCGCCGACAGACAATAGCGGAATCTTAATTGTATACTCCGTGGAGGGACTTCTGTCGTCGTAAATGAATTCGAAAGGTCTGTTCAGGTGTAAAATGCATTCCGTTACCAGAATGTAGATTTCATACATTTTTCGATTATTCGATTGTGCGTAGACCGTATTTTAAGAGGGACCAAAATTATGATGGACTTATATAATTTATGTAATTTGTATGCTAGTTGTACCAATAAGTAATCCATTAGTTTCTGTGATACTCTTCATCGTATTGCCACCATATTGAAAATACATAATGAATTACTTATTGGTACACCTGGATAATTTACTAAAATATGAGTAAACAGTGAATTCGATTAGATGTTCGGAATTAATACAAAAACTGCAATAGATGTGGATTAGAATCGGAAGTGATTATTTATTTTGTTGCTTCGAGTGGCTGATATCGAGACGAGAGACACGAGTCTTGTATGTAAAACGGTTACGCCGCGTTACCGGCAATTCCCTGCCGCGGGAATTCCGCGTATGCGACTACTCTCGAGCAATCGGTGCTCGGCTCTCAGCTGTTGCGGCCTTAAGCACCAAAATAATTCGAAGCTGGCACCGCGAGTAGGGAACGCGAGCTGGCGAACGAAGGGTCGGATTGTAATCGTCCGAGCATAATTAAAATCTAGCCCGTGAGACGATACCGTTGAATCACCTTTCCGACTTTCGTGAAATATGTCATAGAGCTATTAACTATTGAGCTTCGATGATTTCTAAACAATATGTATTTAACCCCTGACTACCATTCGGTGCCATTTGACTTGAAATCGATGTTTGACTTTTGATTGCAAACATTTACAAAATAATCTATCAGTAGGTAATATACACTGCCCACAACAATTAGAGGAACGTCTGATGCAGCCAGTGTGCTGATTGCTGAAATACATAATTCCTGAAAAAAGATATTGTATTAAAATTATAGGTTAATACAGCATGCCTTTTGTTTCTTAGTTGTCCCAACAATACCACCCACATTACCGATCCCCTAATTGTTCTTAGCAGTCTAGATTACAATCTGAGGATAGAGGAATATATTTTCACGACTCGATTTCATCTTTGGTACTATTTAATTTAACCTTCAATCTATGCATTAGGGTGAAATGAACCCCAATCATTGTAACATGCGACGTAATAAGTTTTTGCACCAAATAAATATGCCAGGCAACTAGAATTGCCTCAACTAAGGTTTTACACACACATTACTAAAAAAAAAATAATTTATGAATGAATAAAAATAAAATAAAAATAACTATTTTAAAAAAAACAAAACTTTACGACTCAAAGCTCTGTGAAATGCACTAAAGAACAAAACTTTCATCCGATTCAACGAGTGCTCTATTTTATCCTAACCCCGATAAGATACTTAACAGAGAAAATAAATTTCTACGATTGCTCGTATCTTCATAAATTACTTCAGAAACTTTTGTTCTGCATGAAAATCCGCGGTCTAGTCGTCAAACTCAAGATTTCGGTAATCGCCAGGAAGCTTTCGTACGTTCTGCCGACGAGAAAGCCCCGATTACAGCACGCCGTCGGCGAACACGTGTAAACAAGAGCGAGAACTCAGCCTACATATTTTGCTTTGACATTCGAGCGTGTAGAAGGGAGGTCGGCGGTGTGTTTGGGCTGCATCGATTAGGGTTAATCCTTAAGCCGTGCGTACGCGCATACCCATCCCGCTACACACTTGACGCAACATCGTTGCACACCTTCAGCCTGTCTATATACGCGGAAGTCTCTACCAACCTTGTTGCGTAACGTTGCAGCAGCGAAACGTGGATGTTGAACCGTGTTCGTACATCTGTCGGTATAGCGCGCGCTGGGTATCGCAATAGAAAATTCTACGCGACAATGCGACCCCCGTTTGCGTAACGACGTCGAGTGGTGCCTGACATGGTTGCAGACTCTTTATTCGCGTATTCTGTATTTGTACAACTGGGTAGACAGAATGTTTGCAACGCGATTTTTTTGGTTGTATTAGCTTTGGAATCTTACGTTTCATGTGTATGTATTATTCATGTGCAGGCGCAGCTTTACGATTCAATTTTGCATGAAAAATTTTAAATTGTTGGGTTGATGGAAGAAAGAATTTCTGTGCAGCCCGTTTGTATTTTTCAAATTTTTCACTGTATAGCCGTCTTGTAGTTGTGGTATTTATGTTGAAATTTACAGTAGGATTATAGAGGGCAGTGGAAGAGATTTTGCGATCGTTTCATTGGTTGGTGGGTTTTTTGCTTCTTCTCATTGGTCGTAACTGTTACTCCGTTTCGTATCACGGTTCACGTAATGTTAACTATATGATGGGGACCAATAATGTGATTATAAGAAGGTCGACAAAGCGAAATTATAGAGAGGCAATATTGTAAGTCTGCACAGGTCACATAGGTGGATCGAAATGCTATTCACTAGAAATTAATTTTAATTCTAAAAACCTCCAATTTTTACCAGGTGGCAAAATAAGTTGAAGAAATTCTGTATATTTTACAATTTATCGAAACTAGATACAACATGGTTTAGCATTGCATATTTTCAGTATACCGTTTTTTTTATGTCGAAATTTTTTCAACCTTGTGAATATGATAATGATACATGGAATAATTCGAAGATTGACTGATACAGAGATAAACAAAAAAATATTTGCCGATCCAAAGACCTTGGAACTGCCTCTTTCACCATGAATTTCTGCAAGTCTTTCCTTCCTTTTTTCACTCCTCGACGACACCATGGACGACTAAGTACACATTCCAAACTCGAAGTTCACGTTCTTTTATCATTTCACCACGCTTTAAATTTTACACGGTCTGTATCGACTGTGTACTATACATATAGTCTACGCGTCTGGCCGCCGACCTAGACCTCGATAAATGTAGCACGGGTCATTACAATTCCAAATTCCAAGGGTTCTTGGTACCAGTTTCTCCAGCAATTTCGTAAATACGCACTGAATTGTCTCCGTACAAGTGACGGACTTCCGTTCTATTCAAATTACTATCATTATATTGCGGATTACAGTCACTTATAATACAAATTAACGAAACGTCTGTTTTTAACGTTACAGAAGGAGAAACAGAAATTTTTTCCTAGCTTCACCTTTTACGAACTAAACTAATTTGATATACCTATTCGGTATATTTCCTGATGCATCGAAAATTGTCACATTACTACAAGATATATTTTTGTATTCTACTTCAACGGAATACCTTTTATTTCATTTTTCTTTAGATGGTCACAGAACAATATTATGTCATTCTCGATTAAATTTACATGGAACAATAGTTCTGCAATGAACTGGAATTCTACGGAATTCTGAAACGAACTGGAATTCTACGGAATTCTGAAACGAACTGGAATTCTACAGAATTCTGAAACGAACTGGAATTCGACAGAATTCTGAAACGAACTGGAATTCTACAGAATTCTGAAACGAACTGGAATTCTACAGAATTCTGAAACGAACCGGAATTCTACAGAATTCTGAAATGAGCTGGAATTTCACAGAATTCTGAAATTAACTTGAATTCTACAGAATTCTGAAACGAACTGGAATTCTACAGAACACTGAAATGAACTCGAATTCCACAGAATTTTTTAATTACCTGGAAGAATTCAACGATATTAACTAAATTCTGCAAACATGTCACAAAACAATATTATTTAATGTTCAATTGAACGGTCACAGACTTTTCGACAGGCCACAGAGTGCAAGGAGTGATTCCTACGTCTGTTCCACTACAAACGACGCGTTGAACTCAAGTTATTACCTGGTAAAAAAAATGCCCTCGCTTTATTTTATTACGTATGTAAATCTGTAATGCTCCGTCGAAACGGACGTCGAACCCTTCGCCAGACGTTTCTCAGCGCGTGTCTCGCGTGTGTGAAAAGGCTCGGAAAGATCCCGCGTATACGGTCGAGATCGTCCTTCCGCGCAGTGAAATTTTAGCGAACGGCTATTGCTCCCTTCACGAAACTTTCATATCGCATTCCCGCGCGGTTCAACCTTTCGTTTCAGAGGCAAAAAGAGAAGGGGGCAGATCCTCCGTGTCCTCGATACGCGGAACGTTCCGTGAGAGAAGTGTTCCCTTCCTCGTCGATGGTGATTACCATCGGCTTGTCTCTTGTCATCATTCTCTACTCCTATCCCCCTGTCGATCGATCGTCGATCGCGGTAGAACGTAATCGTCCGTCTCCCAATCGATCACTCGACCAACTTCTCGAACCTTCCCTGTTTCGTAACAAAAATCTAAATTCTATCATCAGTAATTTATTTCTAACAGCAAAAAAAAAACAAAAAAAAAAAAGAATGACTTCTCGAGAAGATGTCAGATTAAATTTCATCAGTTTTTGTAGATCCATCCCATAACGAAATCCCGGTATCCACTGATGATCGAATGTACAGAATAGAACGTAGTCGACGACGACGAAACCCTTTTCATCGACTGTCAGTTCGTTTTCTGGTCTATTTATTTCTTATTTATTCATTCGTGAGAATCATAATTCCGTGCTATTAACTCCACTGTTACGCAATCATGGAGGCCGTGTTCGATAGGTGAAGATACGCCGGGACGGAAAGTGACTTCGAACGGGGAGAAGATTTATGGAGATAATATCTAACCGTCTTAGACAGACTATGTTCAAGAAGAGTGTGCGTGCGTGTGTGTCGAACTTGCAAAAGAAATCGGTGAAATCACAGAGTAGATTCGACGACCATTTTCGCCTAAAGAAGATTTATCTAGACACACGTGTAGTCATTTTTGTAATTTAGTAATCATGATTTAGATACGTATCGTTTCTCCGATATGGAGATTTCCAATTATATATACGAGACATCGAGAACCGAGAAGTTTATTCGTCGACCACTGAGAATCGACATGGCGGCGCAGTCTGTTGAAGAAACAAAAAAAAAAAAAAAAAAAA
>NW_015374006.1:3059144-3093697 GCF_001272555.1 Dufourea novaeangliae | reverse complement strand
CCCCCCCCCCCCCGCGCGCGAAACAGAAAGAAAAAACGGGAACCAAAGTGTGGTGTTTGTCGGTCGCGGAGTGCAGGCGTTGAATTATCGAAAGCCGCAATATCCTTTACCAAGGCGCGAGTCGAACACCGTTGCAACCGTCACGCGGATAAGCGTTTCGCAATCCCCGTCAACCAGCTCGCCCCCTCCCATTGCCCCGTCGCGCCGATTCCATTGTCGAGCGGCGGTTTTTCGTCGCGATACGGGCTCGTTTCGCCGTAACGCGGATCGATCGTCGATCGAGAGAATTTTATTCGACGATCTAGAGAATTTTATTCGAAGATCGTCGTCTTCTCCGCAAAAATGTCGGATACGTCTGGGAAGGTCGATCGGCGGCCATCGTTCTTTCGCGAACGACGTGTCGGTGAGAAAGCATTCGATATCCTTTGAAGAGTTCTTCTTAACCGGAAGGATAGAAATTTAATTTTGTGAAACGGAATAGAGGAATCGAAACTGGAAAGTCTGATGTAATAAATGCTTTTTGTGGTCCAATGTATCTAGCGATTACATTTTAAGGATTTGGAAGGAATTGTGGGGGTGATATTCCAGTTGGTTGCAGAATTCTGTGGAATTCTAGTTCATCCCAGAATTCTGTAGAGTTCCAGTTCATTTCAGAATTCTATGAAATTCCATCTTATTCCAGAATTCTGTGGAACTCCAGTTCATTCCAGAATTCTTTGGAATTCCAGTTCATTTCAGAATTCGGTAGAGTTCCAGTTCATTCCAGAATTCGGTAGAGTTCCAGTTCATTTCAGAATTCTACGGAATTCCAGGTTATTCCAGAATTCTGTGGAACTCCAGTTCATTTTAAAATTCTATGAAATTCCAGCTAATTCCTGTAGAACTCCGGTTGACTCGAGAATTCTCTGGAATTCCAGTTCATCCCAGAATTCTAGACTTTAGTGAATTCATTGGAATTCTTAAAGGTGCCCAGTATAGTAATCAGAGTGTTGACGCGTGTCGCCCCAAAAAGTGGTATCTGGTCCGACTCCGAAATGTCAGAAAGCGTTCCACACAGAATGAGTCGATGCACGATGGAAAAAGAAAGGATTTCGTGGGAATCGAGGAAGGGAAAGGATAAAGGGGGCAGAGGCGGTAGTATACATATACTCGTCGCGTTGCGAAATACGCTCGGTCGTGGTCGGCTGACTTTCGATGAAATTCAATCGGTGAAAAACGGCCGAGCTGCTCTCGTTTGTTCGGACTGGACGTTAATTCTTGAAAGCATGGAAACCCGGTTTCTCGAGTAAATAACAGTCATGTAAATCGAAGTGGTAATATCTGGTGAACTACCCTGTATGTATGTATATACCTATTTCAAATCGCAATTTTCGTCTATCTATAAAACGAATCAACGACCGCACGACCGCCATTGATCTAAATTTCTAGAAAAATACGACCCCCCCCCCCCCCTGTTAGACGTCTTCATAACAATACGAATAATTTTATTTCTCGGAAATTCCACGCGTATAAGGGACGCCAAGGAGAAGAACTTCGGTTAAAGAAAGGACGAGTGGTTTCCGGCGAACGAGTTCCGTTCCCGGGCCATTTGCCCATTTCGAAGTCCGGGTAACACGCGTCCGGAAACGGTAACCATTTCGCTGCGGCGACCAGAAGAGACCAGAGAGGTTCTACCCGCAGTGACCTTCGCTTCACATGCGTCCGCGCTTTTATAACTCGCTTTCGCGTGCCTCGATCGCGCAAAAGTAGATTTATTTTCGCGGCCGCGGTGTTGTTTTCACGACGAGACCGCAACTGACCAAATATTGCCCCTGAGATATACATATGTGCATTTATACAGGGTGTCCCATTTAAATCTATCCGCTCGAATATCTCTGAAATTATTTGTGATACTGGAAAGTGTTTCAAAAGAAAAGGATTATTAATCTATTTATATCGAGAAACCATAGTGATATAATATTTACCATCATACGTCGCATGTAAGTTCGAAATTAAAATATCTCCTAAACTAATGGTTTCTCGACATAAATAGTCTAGGTTAATAATTTTTTACAGGGAATGACCAGCTGCATCGATCAATTCAAAATAAAGTTGACCTTCGTATGTCCTCTACGCCTCCACTTACAAAAAAATTATTGACATCAAATTATTCCTCGATACCATTTAACTTTTGCTTGAGACACTTTTCGGTATTACAAGTAATTTCAGAGATGTTCGAAGGGATCGATTTAAATGGGACACCCTTTATACACCGGTGAGGAATTTTTGGTAGGGGGTTGGCTGGTTCGATCGAATCAACTTTGTAGCGGAGCTAACTTGTTTGCGCAACGAATTACACGTATCGTCGAAGCGAAGTTTGTTTTTCGGTTTTTTCTTCTGTTTTGTTTTTTCCCGAGCGTATCGTTTCGATGCTTCGAAGGCCAAGTAGCGACGCGAGACGAGGGAGGCTCGATCGTGACCACAGCGTGTATATATATATAGAGAGAGAGAGAGATACAGAATTGTTAATTAATGAGACCGTGTGATAGCCCCGTGACACGTGGGAAATCTCTGGGCCGAGTTGCAGCTACTACGGGATGCATGGAATTTTTCATGGAAGGACCGAAATCTTTTTAATACACGGAAGTGCATCGCGTATTCGGGGGGATGGGAGTGGAGCTGCGTTTTAATTGGAGTCTGTAAGACCAACACGATTCATTAACCCGTTAACTGGAGTTCTCTTGTTCGTTTTTTTCTTATATTCTTTACCAGTGTCTAGATCTTATTGTATTAGAATGTTTCTTGACTCGACTGGAAAGCAAATTTTATTTACTTATAATATGTACTTAATACTATTAAGATTAATTATTAATTTTCGTCGAATTAAGTTTCAACGATCCGAGTTTATTAATCGATTAAAGTAAGTACAGTAAAGGCTCCATGAGAGTTGGATAGGAAGTTCCCCGTAAGAGTTTCAACTTTATCCCGAACACTGGGCGAGGTAAAGGAGGTGGAACTGCAAAGTGCATAGTTTCACCCTGATGATCCCGAGTTTCAAACTCTCATAGAGCTTTTACTGTACAGGTAATTCTATTGATTAGACATTCAACATTTGTGTCGCAGTCACAAGATCTAGAATCAGAAACCTAAATTAATCGGGACATGTATATTTTATATAAAAAAAAACAATTGTACGAAAACATGACAATTTAAAGCATTTTATTTCTACCGTGTCATAAATATATATTTTGCGAGGTAGCTGGCCGTGACAATTCTTCTCCAGTGGTTTCACCATGGGAGGGCATATCTCTTTGTCGCTTCTAATCCAAAGTTTCGCCCGTTAATACCGATTATACGTACACGAGCTCCTGGATAGATTTATGGCCCCAGTGTGCTCGTGTACCAAAACAAACACACCGCTCGTATGAATGCAAGCATCATTGACCACCGACGCTACTCGTTGACTCTGAACGAGGTAATACAGCCATTTACAACTAGACACGCGCGGTTAAATACCCGTCTCAATCCTTTCTGCTTTATACGATCGTTTTGCATTAACTGAACAAATTTTCCATATGTATGCATTACATAAAAAAAATTATGTATAAGGTGATTTGCAGTTGGTGTTATAAAATTCGATCCCAAAACGATTGGCTGCCGAGCCACGAGTGTTGTAATCGTTTGAAACTTGACGTATCGTTTCACAGCGAACATTCAATATGGCCGCCATTGGGGAAAGCTTACGCGTCTCTATGCGCCACATCATTGATTATAGCCTGACGTAGAACTCGGATACTATCAGCTGATTTTGTTTATGCTTCCATAATCTGTTTTTACGCGTCGTCGTAATTCTCGACTGTTTCGCAACGATACAGACTTACTTTGAATTTCAGACAATTTTAGGTTATGTTCGTTTGGGTATATTTGTTGCTTCCGTTTCGAAGCATCGATAATGAATTCGACTGCATACCTACATTGCAGATGCTTGTATAATATTACATTTCCGCGTCTACAAGTTTTCTTACAAATTACATTCAAATAGTTTAGAAGTTATTCTACAAATTTTCACTAGCAGTTACCGAGACCCTAAGCTCCGTAAAATACTGCTTGCAAAAGGTAAGAGTGTTTTCTGTAGAAACTGGGCCGAACAAGTTTGACTTCGGAGCTGCAATCTCTCGTCGGCAATTAAGACCTGTCTTTGTTGACATTACCACGAAGTATTGGAAATTGGGGACAATCGCGATAACCCTGGCCTCCTTCGGTGAACAGCTTTTTAGCGCAGAACAACGTTTGCCCGTAGGGAAAATGCTTCGAACATGATCAGACTTCTATGTTTCACGGGTGAAAAAGTGTGGCTTCAACTTGTCCAATAAAAGAAAATAATAATACACGGTATATATCTATAGCTTAGATTAACACCTTCAATCGCTGAAAGAGTATTCGAGGTACCCATCTACTAGAGTCCACATCTACTGGAATTAATTACAGTAGCACGTATGTGTACGTTTAATTTTTCTTTCATTCAAGCATCATTCCGAAACTGTACTTAAATATTCACTAGGAATTCCCCAACAAAAATAGAAACTCTACCAATTCATTTCCATTAGTATCTATAAATATATTTTAATTAAATACAACCGAAGAATAAAAAAAATATTCTTTCCAGTCTTAATAAATTCGTTCCCAAAGAGATTAATGGGCTACATGGGCGTAGCCAGACCCGGCAGGACGGAAAAAAGTGGCTTTTACCTCACCTTACAAGAAAAAAAATTGGATTTTGCCCCCGCCCCTCCCTTCCCAGAGTTATCAAATTTTTGCGTAATATTTAATATTGCAGTATAATTTAAAACACCTTTTTCACTGTGGAAGTCGACGTGTTAATGTTTTTGCCCCCCAACTGATAACCTGGCTACGCCCATGATGGGCTAATGCGAAACCTTGTTGCGTGTAATCGTAATCAATAACCGACAAAAGGGCTCGATTACGCTCACGTTAATTCCATAAACTCGTCGCTTCGTTTACGCCAGTGCCACGCTCCAATTTCGGAGCGTTTATCAAAACCAATTTCGCGCGGCCGGCGAATAAATGCATTCGCACGCGCGTCCTCTGGGTGGAAGCACCGAGATTATCTGGCACGCTGATAACCGTGCCCCGCCTTTGTTATCCGACGAAATTATGGTCGAACGAGAGAAGCCGGGCAAACACCGCGTCCGGCCGGTGTTAAATTATGCCTGCCTGGCCCTCTCGGTGTAATTTGACACGGTGCGTCTAATTCACCGTTGTTTCGATGCAATTTCACGCGGGACGCCCGATTGCGCCCGCGTTAGTTTATTTTAATCCCTGTCCCGTGCACCGGGTAAATTGAATGCTTTGTAATCTCTGTCCCTAAACCGTTTCAGTTTGTATCGAATAATGGTGTCGTCGCCCGTCCATTTCGCGTTTACGGATAATCCGAAGATTTTCTCGCGAAATTTCAACTGGATCACTCGTACAGAGTTCAAATTGGAGCAATGAGCATTTTCATTGGGGCAATAGAGACGCTACGCTGTCGAGAAACCAATATGGCCACCAAAAATCCAACATGGCCGCCGAAAAATTCAATATGGCTACCGAAAAATCCAATATGGCCACCGAAGAATCTAGTACGGGTTACCATTGGCAGCCATACAAGCTGGAACTTTCTGCACAATAAATATGCGGAAAAGGTGTCCATAAACTTAAGATAATTTCACGACACGTTTCTCCTATCTCTTTCGTTAACATATTACCTAACCGCAATTCACGTTATATTATAACATTAATTAACACTAGAACTACCAAACCAGTCAAAATGACTGGTCAATACACATATAACGACATTTTCTCAGATTTTTTGCACCTTTTATTACGACATAAGAGTGAAGAAATAACTCAATTTCTAAATTTCCAAATTTTCAAATGTTTTCCACGTTTATCCAGCGATCGAAGCAAATATGCGTTTATCGTCGGTAGTTCTAGTGTTAAGAATATCTCCGAAAACACTGGTATATTTTCCCACGATGATCTTGAATTACCGATACATTGAACAGATCACAGATGAAATCATAAGATTACAGTACGAGTGTCACCTGCGTAAAACTTTGTCGAGCTCGAAACGCGTGAAATCCTTGTTTCGCGATCCCTATTGAGGCTCAGACAGACAGATAAGTACTTAGATAGATAGATGATCATAGCCCTGGGATACATATGCGTGCAGTATCCGGCTCCGTATTGCGTCCAGACAGTGTACGAGGATAGGGTAGCCCGCGGTGATAGGTATATATGAGGACAGGTATATGACGGGGCCCGTGTCACGTGCACGGACAGGTATATACCGACCATAAGCAGTTTCGTAATTTAATGCGGCCTTATTAGCGGAATGAAGGGGCACCACGAGATCTAACCGACGGCTGTTCTTGATTCCAGCAACTCTCCTTTCCATCCACGCAATCCAGCCATGGATCGGCGGGCTTCACATTCAGCCTTTCCGGCAACCAGGACATCGAGGGTCCTCAGGGTGGCTTCGAGTGCATCCAACAGACCGGCCCCAAGTGAGTCACACGTTTCCAGTTCGCCTTTCAGCGTGTCTATCCCCCCTTATCTTTCGTTTTCTTCTTGAACGCCTCTCCTCTCACGCGAGTCTGCTGCGTGTTATCTTGCCGGGTGGTCGAGTTTTTCCTTTTCATTTTTGGGGTTCCTTTAACCCTCCTGCTGCTCTGTTCGGGTCAGTTTGCCAGGAACATTCATCTTTTTGTAACACCTCTCGGATGTTTTTTCACGTTTGAGTCAGTTTTATGCACTTGATTTTTTAACAGACCTCCCTTTTACGTAATCTTAATAATTCTGATGTATAGACTACGGATGGTCTTGACTACACCTAATTTCATAGAAACTGGAAGGTTCGTTGAAGAGTCTGATGCGTTAATGATACTTAGTTTTGGACAATTGTGTGCGCTGTAACATTGAATAACATCCGAAGTCTGTTAACGGAAATTAGACTGCGAATTATTCGTGTGCGAAGTGACATTTTTTTAAGCGATTCATAAAGGTAAGAACAAAAGTAGGAAATTCCTTCTTCCCTTGTATAAAGTAGAAAACTCGTTGTGTCTTTTATCGTATTTCACAAAGCCCCATAGGCTATAAGCGCATAAAATCTGCAGTCTAATAATAAAACAAACACCCCGAAATTATCGATTTTCTGGGTCCTCACGGAACCTCCCACGAAACGACACCGCGATCGCAGTGTTTCAGCCGACGACCTCTTTATCGGTCGTTTCTTTATCGCCGTAATTTTTCCCTGCGCAGGAGCCTGGAGAGCCTTGGCGCATTGCCGTGTAAAATGCGGATACAGGCGAACGACGACGTGTACGAGACAACCAGGCATCGTATGGCCGTCGCCGAGGAGAATAACAAGAACAAATGGTAAGTCAACGTCACAACAGCATTCCTGTTTTTGCGCTGTAAAGGTGTTCGGCTAATGATTGCGAAACATTTGAATTGTATCGATATTTTCTGTCGATACGTATTGATTACCCAGAGCAGAGTTGGGTACAATTTTATTCAAATAACACATAATGAAACAGGATCGTCATTCTGGCCTTAAACAGTTATACAAATGAGATGAAATAA
Source organism: Dufourea novaeangliae (assembly GCF_001272555.1). NCBI lineage: Eukaryota > Metazoa > Arthropoda > Insecta > Hymenoptera > Halictidae > Dufourea > Dufourea novaeangliae. The sequence continues at coordinate 3,086,071 of NW_015374006.1, read as the reverse complement.
TTATTTTTCAAGTATTTATTTATTTCAAGAGGAAATATTATTTTATTATAAAAATTAGAATTCGAAATTGGCGAAGTACTTTTTTTTTTTATCTTTCATTCGTTATCCGAAACTCTTTATCTAGATAATGAGTTTGCCATTTGAAAATTGTTTTTTTTTCAAAATTGAAAATAAACCATTTGTCTGAGCAGATATTCACTGAGGCAGATTCTCAGATGACATTGTGAAGAAGAAATCGATCAATCGCAAACTTCATGGGAAACTCGCGATTAGGTCCATTTTCCTTACGGATCTGTTACGTTACGGAAAATCCAGCGGTTATGTCGAAATTTCGGATATTTGTGGATTAAGTATCTATACTACTGGAATACATCGTCACATTAAATATCGATATCCGAAATATCGATATTTGAATGGAAAAGTATCGATATTTGAATTGAAAAGTACGGATATTCGAAATATTTATATATGGATTGGAAACTGTCGACATTTGAATTGAAAAGTATCGATATTTGAATTGAAAAGTATCGACATTTGAATTGAAAAGTATCGATACTTGAATTGAAAAGTATCGACATTTGAATTGAAAAGTATCGATATTTGAATTGAAAAGTATGGATATTCCGTATCGATATTTGAATTGAAAAGTTGGACGCCCGTGACTATGTTCGGTCGAACGTATAGCGGTCTCATCGATCCCCTGGAGGGCCAGCACGATTTTTCTTCCGTGACTCGGAGTCGTCGCCGACCCCCAACGCGGTTGTTCGTTCTATTTCGAGCATCGTTGGGTGTCATATTCGTGTGTGCACGCGTGTATTACCATCTTCGTAAACAAATCGAAGCAGCCAGCCCCTTCTGCTATTTAATTTGCCTACCGTTCAACGAGGCGCATCCACGGCCGTGATCCTTCGATAATTTAAATGTCAGATTTTCCGGTTACACATCCTCGCCACTTCGTTTAATTCGCGTATGCCCTGTACAGTCGCACGATCAGTGGCTCCGATCGTTAATTTACCACTGGTTCCCGTTGACACGGATCTGCGTCATAAGCAGGAGCTTAGCGCCATAGAGAAAAAAGAAAATCGAGCGCCAACGTGTTGACTAGCGTTATCGTATTCTTTCCGATCGAACGTCGTCTGACGACGTATAAGGAGAGTATAAATACGTAAGATATATGCCCAGACAAGTGTCTACTTGAGGATATAGTGATTTCAGTTTATATAAAATGAATCGTGACAGATTTCTTTCAGTAGTATTATCTCGACGTGCATTATGAAAAGTAACATGTCTCATTTATCTTACAAAGACTAGCACTTTCAACTTTGTGACCACGAAAAGCAGCACTAGTCGATTTCGATCTCGAAAAGTAGCATATTTTCATTTATAGCGATGAAGAATAGCGTTTTGTGCTTTTTCGCTACGGAAACTATCGCGGAACGTAGCACGTTTCACTTCTAGCTGCGAAAAACATCACATTAGATAGGTTGCCCAGCATTTATGTCAACTGTACGTGAGTTGAACTGTGCTAGTCTTCGTAGAACACACGAAACGTGTTGTGGACTCTAACTATATTGCCACTGAATATATTGCTATGCGAAGCACTTCCCCTTCACACGTACTTTCTCGCACACGGATTCGCTCTCCCACCACGTTACGTACGCCGGCGCACCAGCACGATCCAGCTTCTGCGCAGGCGCAGACCAAGGCTATGACGATAGAACTTAGCATGGAGGGGGCTCTGAACTCATTGCCGTTTTACTCCCCTACAGCCCCGAGCATTGCAATATAGTTAGACTCCGCTGTACTTTTCGAAATACGCTATTATTCGTGGCAAACTTCGAAACGTGCTCGCTATCACGATGAATGTCAAACATGCTAATTATCGGTGGAAACGAAACGTGCTTCTTCTCGTGATAAATCGAAACATGCCAGTCTTCGTACGACAAATGAAACGTGCTAATTTTCGTAACGCAGGTCGATTTTATCAAGTGTTTCCGAACGAGAAATCAACGAAGAAACACACCGTTGAATTTTTCTTATCTCGACGGTTGTTCGGTGTATTACAGTACGGGATCTCGACCAATTACTGCAACCATGGCGCAAAAATACGCTGTTCCAGCTTTACTCGCGGGCGTATTTATAATTAACCCCCCCGGTGTCAGTCTCCAGGTCGTAGCCACGGGCTTCCGTCCCCTCGCTCGTATAATAATAAGTGTATGTAGAACTGTTCCGAGCCGCATTAAGCTCGGTTGAATTATTAAGGCGCCACGTTTTCTGCATTTTATCGTCGTTACGTCTGCCATCAGTCTCTCTCGTCTCTCGCGTCCAACTACAATTACGAATTTTCGTTTAATTAATATTTCAATTATGAGTTCTGTCACATGGATCGTGCAAATACTAGGGTGATTTTAATATTTGATACATATACATAATTATTTATATTTTTTTACAGTGCCGGCGATTTTCGCCCTCCCCAGAATCCCCAAATTGATAAACTGAGATCTCGCGACATAATTAGTCGCCACTATATCTGCTTTTCCGAGACTAGCACTGCTTTTTCCGGTTTGCAAATACCTCTGAAATGGACGAACAAAATAGACCGATACGTGGATATTTATGATTCAATATTCATGAAGTACCTTAATACATATATTTGTAGTTGTCAGGAGAAACGTCGCATGTCATTCGTTTTCACTTTCGAGATATTGTCGTTTAAAGTTCTGGACACCATTTCGTCTTATTTATTAGACATGTATCCTTGTTTTTCTTTTACGATATAAATGTATATTTCCTTTACTTTGCATAATATTCTTCTAGGCATTGCGTTGTTTTTTGTAAAATACAAGCTACATATGCATTTACCAATCGTATGTAAGTGTCCTATTTCTAGTGAAAGAAAAACATGGAGTATAATTTTATTGTTTCTATTTTACACTAAAAATAAATTAACGATCACAAACACACGCGTAATCGTCGTATTTTCGAAAGTTTGTGGACTTACGTTGTTTTATCTAATGCACAGCAACTGAATATTGGACTTCGGTTAAAATGCATTACTTTCTTTAAATATACAAAATTTCTCTTCATACATTTTTTTTTATAAATATATAAATCCTGCTCGATTAATGCACAAAGTCCAATTTTTTGATATAGTTTCTCCTTACAGCCACAAATATAATCTTGACACCCAGAAATTTTTGCACGCTCTCACATTATGACAAACACCTTCTTTAAATAGTGAGATATTGCTTTAATATTGTCTGCCCAATATTCTGCACACTATAAACATTTGATTTCAGTGGAAGTAAGAATTCGATTCTGTGAAAATTGAGAAGATTCGTAAATTCGCGTTACTTTACGACACGACCCCGATACGAGGGGTTAAATCGTTTAATTTATTTCACACGTAACGTTCACGGTCAAGGCTAAAAGTACCACACAAGTGCGACTTTGCCACGAGCTCGAACCCTTTTCCGCTTTCGTTTTGCGCCGCGGGACAAAAGGCATTATCGCCGCGTGGCACAGTTTACGCGAGCGAATCACGTAACCGGGGACCCGAGCAGAGCGGATTTCCATGTCAGGAAAAAAAGTAAGATATAAATGAAGAAAAAAAATGTAAAGACAAAGGATGTAGTAAAGAGAGATCAACGAATTCGATAGAACAATGAACAAGAAAAATACTTTAAAGTAAATTTTAATTATTCACAACCAACTTGGAAAATTTTTATTCTATATTTTCGACTTATTTTTACATGTAGAACTACATCCTTTTGGGTTGTACTACCAATTTGGAAACACTCTGTACACATCCTACAATTTTAACATTAAATATCTCATAAACTAATGGCCGTATGCAGCTGAAACAAATATCGTTGACTTCGGAATTCTAAGCTCTATCACTTTGCCGAGGTTTAATTAAAAGCCAGTGTTGTACCTGGGGATGCTCTGCTTGTAAGCCCCGTCGGACACATCGAACAGCGATATATTCGTCGAACCTAACACCAGTTACGTAAGCCCACAGTGTGTATAACAACAAAAGCGATAATTGGCTTCGGTCGTGATTGGTAACTTGCGTCAAAGGATGGAGGGGATCGATTAATCAATTTTGACCCCGAGAAAGATGATTTGACGTGGGGGGGGGGGGGGGGGGGGGGGGGGGGGGGGGGACGATGTCTCTGCGTAAAAAACGTCAGACCAAGGCATTCTTATTTTATCACTGTTAAAACGGGAGATATTAACACTAGAACTACCAAGGATAAACGCATATTAGCTTCCATCGGTGGATAAACGTGAAAAATTTTTGAAAATTTCGAAATTGACTAATTTCTTCGCTTCCATATCGTAATAAAAGGTGCAAAAGATTTGTGAAAATATATTCCCATAACATTTTAATCGTCGTTGTAAGAGTGTATTGATTCTAATGTTAAATACACAGTGGAAAATATTACCATAAAAGAACCTAATGATATTGAAAATGGTTATCGGTGACGGTAATAATAATTTCGAAATTGTTTCATTTGTGGGGGATTCGATGAAGATTTCTAACGATGTTTCTTTGTTACAGCACCAGGGTGATCAAGGCAAACGGACCGGACATCGGTCGCAAGGTGAAGGTGAAAGCGTCCGGAAGGCCCATACCGTCTCCATCGAACTCGAGGCATCGGGAATCGACGAGCATTCCATCATTCGGCAGCCAGCCCAGACTGTCGTCTTCCTCCTACAAGCCAGCCGCTAGTAGTAATCCACCGCCAGCCCGGAATCCACCGGAGAAAAAGGTCTCCGACGTCATGCGCAGGCCATTGAAGTACGTATCCGCTGATATCGATGCTAACTGTGACGTAGCCACCTTAACGTAGGCGTCGAGGCACATCCGATGAAGAATACCGCGAAACGTGTAACGGTACACACGTACACGATACCCGGACCCCGTCGAGAATCGTAATTTTCGATCAGCCTCGCGGTAGGAATGAGGAATTATCGTTGCCAGAGTGATTAACCCCTTGTCGTACTCTGACAAGTATAACTCGTGATCACAATGTCGTGTCAAACATGAATGTCACGAACATGGATGTAGCCAGAGGGGGAGGAAAAAAGTGGCTTTTGCCCCAGCCTAAAAGAAAAAAATCAGATTTTACCCCACCAACCTTCCCATCCAAGTGTTACAAAATTTTGGCGTAATTTTTTATATTGTATTTAAGTATTTGGTATTAACTAACCATTATTCTCTTCTTTGACAGGGAGAGGCTTATTCATCTCCTTGCTTTGAGGCCGTACAAAAAACCTGAACTGTACGATCGCATAAACAGAGGTAACGGAAGAAATTCGAAGTTTAATTATATTGTCAGAACAATATGCATCAGTTTAGCTAAGCCATACTGTTCGCTGTTTTAGAGGGTATAAAGGAACGAGAACGCAGCATCATGACGACGATTCTGAAGCAGGTGGCGTTCATGAGGGACAACACGTACCATTTGCACAGGTATGTGTGGAACGATGTACAGGAAGACTGGCCTTACTACACCGAACAGGAGAAGGCGATGCTGAAGAGGAGGAAACCTCAGAATCTAACTCCTCCTGGTTCCAGTGATGGTGGATCCAGCGGTGAGTCTGACTGTCTACTAACATTTGTCTCGAAATGTTTCATAATTTCTACCAGGTAGCACCATTATAACAGAATATAAGTTAATCCGTATAAACAGAGGATCAAGATATACTAGGGAGCTTCGTCATAAGCACACCCCTAAACAGTATTGTACTTCGTTATAAGCACCCCCAAAATAGTATAGTCTCCAAATGTAACTTTAGACTACCTGCAGAGAATGTATAGAAACAATGATAAAACAAGGGACAGTATTTACTAATTAAATTTTTTTGTGATAACTACAAATGCTACCCTCTACGATACTATGATTCAGAAATAATAATCATATTTACTGTCCACCTGACCAAAAAACTGACCAAGAATCTTCTTATCCAATCATAAACAGAAGCTACCCCTCCCCATCGTCCAAGACCGGTCCGCCCCGAACGGTCCCTTGAACAACGTCTGTTAACGATTCCAGGTAGCGGTCAGTCGCCCAATTCCACTCACCCAGGTTCACCTCCGGCGATCACCGCACCGCCTCCATCTCTCGGCGCGAAACGGCCTGGCTACTACCAGGGTAACGACGGGTTGCCGACGAAGAAGCAGCGTGTGTCGCACTGCAAGAAGCCGGAGCCGAGTTCCACGAGCACCGGGGAGAACGGAAGGACGGCTGGTGGTGGTAGTAGTAACAGTGTTAGTGGAGCTCCCGGCGGTGGTGGAGCCGGTGGTGGTAGTAGTGCTAGTGGCAGTGCTGGTGGTGGTGGCAGTATCGGTGTCGTTCACGGTTGGGACCAGAGGCAGCATCAGCGTGATCGACGTGGCGATTACCGGCCGGAAAGAACAGCGAACAGTGATGTGCTACGTGGTGGTGGTGGTGGTGGTGGTGGTAGCAGTGGATACGGTGGCGGAGGCGGCGGTGGTAAACCGTGCATGACGCCGACCAGTGACAGTGAAGAGAACAGCCGGATCGGTCACCATCGTGGTGACGCCGTCATCGCGAGCGCTGGGACCACCACGTCCATCGGGGGCAACGGCATCGGCAACGGCGGCGGCGGCAGTTCGACCACCAGCCATAATTCTCATAGTAGTGTAGCTCATAGTAGTTCGTCGAGCAGCGGCGGTCGTCATCATCATGGGGCCGGTAAGACGTCAGCAATGGCGGCGTCGACGACGACAACGACAGTCACCGCTGATGGACACCGCGCTGCCATCGCGGCTGTGGATTACGTGGCGCGTTCGAGTGGTGCCGTGACTGACGGTGGTGGTAGTGCTGGTAGTTACAGTGGTAGTTCGAACGGGATGGACAGGAGGGACAGGAGCGACAGGGGGCGAGGCGGCGACCGGGACTCGAAGAAGAGAAACACCGGAAGCTCGAGCAACTCTTACAACGACCTGGCCAGCACCGAGGACAGCACCGTTACCACGTCCACGTGCAGTCTCGATCTGCCAGAGAGTCCTAAATCATCGGAGTACCCGGACTACCTCACGTGAGTGTCTTGCAAGATGATCAGGGGGCTTGTGATTGTTACCCGAACAGAGTTAAGGCTTGGGTTAGGTATGGATGATTAGCGCGACTCGTGGGGCAACCGTGGCCCTTAGAGTGTGAATTAAAAGTATAAAGTTGTATGTAGGGACACTATTCTTGTTATCTTTGCAGTTCACAAATTTAAGATCCCTGGAAAGTTGTCCAATTCGTTGGGTGTATAAGTTGTACATATTGTATCGATGCGTTACGATTTGTCCACAGGTACTACACGACAATAAGCAGCTCGGAACAGAGAAAACGTTACAAGGCGGAATTCAATGCTGATTACGAAGAGTATCGAAGGTTGCACACTCAGGTAGCGAAGGTATCGAAACGGTTTACTCACCTTCAGGAACGGTTGAAACAAGAAGAGGCCAATGGGAACTGGGACGAATATCAGGTAGTGTATCCCTTTCGAATAACAACTTTCCTCTTTTTTAGAGAACTATTATCAGAGTATGACTTTTGTTCAACGTAAAAAGAGTACCAAACAGTCAAAAAGCTCATAGCTCGAATTCCACGTAAAGGAAGATATTATTAAGAAAACACACTATTTCCAATTATACCAAAGATCGTCAGACAGTGTATTTAATAGTTCTTTTTGATTGTTGTCGTTTCCAGGAAATAAGGCGGCAGATTCTCTACGAGTATAACGAAACGAAACGGGACCCTGTACATAAGGAAACGAAACGTCGATTCCACTATCTGCACGAGAAACTCAGCCACATCAAGCGGCTGGTACTCGAGTACGACACGCAGAACTGCGGCGGCAGCATGATGACCACGTCCAGCGCGAGCGCCGATGGTAGCAACGAACTTAAGGAAATGGACAGTTTGCACTACTGACACAAACTGAAAAGGCCGCCTCTTATCCTCTACCTTATCTCGGTTGTCGATACGCTGCTGTCTCCGTTGTCGCAGAATTTGCATTTTCTCGGCATGTTCCAAGGCTGATCTAAACGGTCCACATGGTTCCTGGGTTCTATCGCCGAATGAGAATAAACAAACAAACAAACAAAAAAAAAGAAAGAAGAAAATAACTGAACCAGTCAAGTACTCTGAGCCGGGGTTGCAAGATGTTCACGACACATCACAGGGAAGATGAAGAAGACGAAGAAGGGGAGAAAGAAACCTTCATGGTGTGAGTCAAACGTGCGCGTGCGCGGAGGTCGAAGATTTCTTTGTAATTGTGACTAACCGCGACCAGTGTGATATCTTCGACTTGCGCCGTCCGTGCGGTGTGTCACCGCCGTCGAGCCTACACGCTCCTCGCGCCGCACACGTTTGACCAATGGGTTAACCACCGATGAAGGCTTTTCACGACAATCGGGTACGTTTGCAGAAACAAACAAAACAAAAAAAAAGAAAACAAACGAGAACGAATTAAAGCAGATAGAGGGAGGAAACGAAAAAAAAAATAAAACGAGAAAGTCCATCCGCATAAAGAGAAAGAAAACGAGATAAAAAAAAAAGGGCATTCGCGAAGGCGTCAGATGTATTGAAATTCGCGCGAGCCGAAAGTGTACGCGCGCACGCAGCCTGCCGTGTCGTATGTATATGTGTGTGCGTGTGTGTGCGTGTGTGTGCGTTTCCACGAAGCTGTCCTCCGACGATAATAGGAATAGAGAAAACGATTAACTAGGGGGAAGAAACGCGAAGAAGGAAGGCGAAGGGAGGGGTTAAGGGGCGGGAGCAAGTAATTGACTCTACAAATAAGTTACTTACCGTGCGCACGTCCAAGTGTGTCGTCCAAGTTTAAGAGTACCGTAGAATTAAAGAAGATTAGAAGAAACAAACGAAAAAAAAAAACAGAAACAAAGAAAAATGCGAATGCGAGAAGAGGGTCCAAAAAAAAAAAGGTAGTACAGGCTTATCATGTGCCACATGTCCGGAAGAGACTATACTACTCTTTTTCCGCAGAAGGAAAAAAGGGAGAGACGAGCACACACAGACTGTCCACGAGCCGGCGCGTGGGGATCCGCGCGTGGATTCGGCCGCTCGCCGTTTTTCTTTCCTTTTATTTCTCTCTTCTCCCCGTTGTCCTCCGTCGCGACACTCGAGCGAAACGGGGGACGGTAAACGAATAGCTTTCGGTAAGAGAGAGAGACCTTTGTACTATTTCGCGAATGTGAAACGGGGATGGTCCTTTGTTACTTCTTCGTTGTTTGGTTTCTTCGCCGTGGGAACCGCGTGCGCGCGCCTGCTCATTCGCATCGACGGTCATCGAGAGCCTATTTCGACTCGGTAGTCAGACGCGAATGGGCAACGCGAAATGATCGAAAACGATCTAGTGCGCGTACGACAAACCATCGGGATATACGAGAAGAACGAACAATGTTATTGTACTCTGTTTAGCATTACCTGCCATAAAGTGATATATGACCGAGCAAAATCAACGGATCGCGGTCGGTCGAGAGCCTACCCCGATTTAGTAGTAGTCGCGCGGCTCAGACTGTTGGTCGGAATTTGTCGGAAGATTGAACGCGATCGATCGTTAGTGATTCCGGTTGTGTATATCGTAAAACGCTAGGGTAGACCCATTTTTTACTGTTTCGAGAAAGCATTAGTCATTCGAAAGGGAGAATGCTCAGCGGGCCATCGTCATCGATTTTACATCCGCGGCAAACGTGAAAATGTTAAAAAGAAAAAAAAAAGGAGGTGAAAGATATGTGAAGAAAATGGTAGAAAGTGAGGAGAAGAAGACGATGCGAAACCGGAGATGTTATAAGACAGGTTTCATTAGTAATTAAATAAATCGTCGTCGGCGATAACATTATAGTTATACATTGTACAGGTGCGCCGACTGTTCTTCGCGTGCAAGTAATACCTTTCTTCGTGTAATTATTATTATGACGATGAATACTATTAATATTATTATCAACCGCTATTGCTATTATATTATTGTTCGGATATGTAGGTAGGATAGGTAACAAGCGAGAGCTGCGTTTAGGACCTAGAACTCGCATGGAACGAAGGAAGAGAAACTATGTTAGGTATATACAGGGTGACTCGTAATTAGGTATCAGAAATTCAAAGGGGTGACAGACCGGAACATAGAATGAGAAGAATGTTTTATACGTGTATAGATCGTTCGGGATTTTATCTTTTTTAAATCGTAATCGGGTGAAGACGCGTTAAAGGTGTATGTTACTTCACGAACGAAATCTGATTGCGAAAGTTACTTGATAAGAAATTGTTTAATTTATTTTCTATTATAGATCAGATATAATGCTCTGTTTTAAATAATCAGGGGATCGCACATTTTTGAAAGCTCCGAATGTGGTGCATAGATATGTTAGGGTATTTGATTCATTCCATCGAATGTTCCACAATGTTGATCCCCTGATTATCCCAAGGCGGTACATTATAGAAAAAAAAAAACCTGCGCTCTGCAAAACGAAGCCCAGGTATGTTTCACGTGACAGTTCATCTCTCACTTTGTGTTCTAGATTTTTTAATCTCTGCTCCACTGACGTCCGATTAAGGAATCACCCTGTAGAGCCAATGTTTTCCATTGAATGTGTAACGAAAGTTTATAACGTTGATGTTTCTGATATGCCTTTTGAATCTTTTTTGCTATATATAATGATTTGAATATCGTTTTTATATATATTACGAACATAGGTCGACTTTTGAACCGATAACTTTGTACGAGCGTCTGTTCATTTTTGTTTTTTTTTTTTGTTTTATTCTCGCTGGGTTCTTCTTGATTTCCGGGTTTACTCGTCGACGTTGCCTTCTTGATCCGTATATACGATAACTCGCGCGTGCGCGAAAGTGTCTTTCATCGTTGTGCCCCGTTTCTTTTTTTTTTTTTTATTTTGTTTTTGTTTCACATTCAATAAGCATTTGCACTTGGCACGAAGCGTGTATATTTGTGATAGGTTTTTGGAGACGAGAAACGACGAATGAAAGCAACTCGGTTCGCGTTGGTCCGATGTACAGGGTGTCTCATGAAACGTCCTCGGTGGTTCGCGAGTACTTGGTGTAGAAAAGTGACTTAACAAAAAAAAAAAAAAGAAACAAAATATCTTAATATACACGTTTATCGTTATTTGATCGGTTCTGCATGTTACGGCCTTTCTTTTTAAGTAACGAACTAAAAAATAAACCATTGTAGATATTACATTTAGGAATTGTACAAATCAATTAGAGCGAATCCAACGGATCGTTCGAAGGTTAAATTCTCTCACCGAGTGAGGAATAAAATGGAGGTTGGGCGGACTGGCCAAACAATAATGGCAGAGGTGGGTGCCTCCCGTTGACTTCGAACGAAACGTCTTATTTTGTTTGAATTATTAGTGTACTGCGTAAGAAATTTTATTCAGACTTGGAGATTTAAGTCGCATTAAATGTTTACTCGAACTCTCTTGATTATTGTTGCTGCAACCTATTGAACCCGTGCTCGTCCTTCGTGAAACACCCTGTATGGCCGCATGCATATATCGTCATTCGGAGTCGAAGCAGACAACGTATATAAGGCGGTTAAAAAGAAAGAAAAAAACAAAGCGTTTTGGCATGCTCGCGAATGGATTCCGGTGAAAACGATAACCGTTCTCCGAACGCGTTTCCCATTCTTTTAATTAACAAGAGTACTAATCACCTAATCCGTGTAATCCACGATACCAGCGCGTCCACGATTATTGATCGATGAAGGATTTTTACACTCTTAACGATATTCGATCGTTGGAAAGGATAACCTTCTCCGACATTGAATTTCACTCCGGTGAACACGAGACAGGACAAACATAAAGAAAAAAAAAAACAACACGAAATCGATAAAAGTGATTCTTTAATTTAGTTTGTGAAACGTTAATATTGTTCTTGTCTTTATGTGTACTTCTTTTTAACGGAGCTCGTAGAATTTGGATCCGAATGGCGTCCGTTTTCTAACGATTCCAATGGTACGTTTGACCAAATCGCCAGGTGACGATGAGTCACCGATGATCGAGAATCGGTTGTACCAGGTGTGCTCACTGTTATGTTTTTTTTTGCTGAGATTTTATCGTGCACCGTTATGCCGCGCTCTTTCTCTGTTCCCACTTTTATTCCAGCCACCATCTCGTTTTATTTATAAACGAAGAGAATAAGAAACGTAAAACTATACATATTGTATTCTCGGTTATGCAACGTATACTCGCGGGACGACCTATCGGAACGGAGACGTGTTTCGTTTGCTTGATCGAGCGCCGTGATGATTCAATGCTTGTTGCGTCATAAAAGACACAACGTACATAGTCCCTTTATTAAACGAAAACAGGAACCATAACAGTTTGAAATTTTAAGTTCGACGATGATCGGGAATTTAGTTCTATTAGCACTTAAGTCGGTAGTCGTTTAATTTATTATTTTATTCCTTATTTTCGTAAAAGCAAAAGTGAAAATGAAAAAAAATTAATTTTTCTTTGTCTCTGATATCTAGATCGCTTCTCTCTCTCTCTCTCTCTCTCTCTCTCTCTCTCTCTCTCTCTCTCTCTCTCTCTCTGTATCTTTATTTATCTCTGTTTCTCTGTGCAATGTATTTTGTTCTGTACGTTTCCCTTTTGTCTTGCAATTAATGTTAAAAACGTATCGTTGAGAGGACCTTGCGCGTATTATTTCCGACACGTTGAAGTTGCATGTTCCAACGGGCCGTACCGATAAAACCCGGGAATTCGTCGCGTCTCCACGCATGGTCACGGAGAAAAATAAAAATGGATAACCGAGCGCTTCTGGAATGCATGGCACAGTGTTGACAATTAGTTCGCCACCGATTGAGTTCTGCAAACGGAAACGGTTGCGAGCAAACGCGAGAAACACACCGGAAAAATAAACATCAGGATCTTAAATGCTTACCTATTTTTATATATTATAAATAAATATATGTAAATATATGTATATATATTTATTTATAATACATATATTAACGAATTATCGAAGTCTATCGTGTGTGTGTTCATAGGTAAATCCAGGATTGTAAAATCGATACGTCGGAATACATGGGTTGTAATTAAAGAGGTACAGGAATTGGTTAATATATTTCGTTGTTATGAATCGGACTACGCTCCGATTTGTAGATAATATTAATATAGGTATCTTATTTTTTTTGCTCACTTTTTCCTTGCATTTACAAGCAATTACAAAAAAAAAAAAAAAAAAAAAAAAAAAAGAAGTATGTAATAAAAATTATGAAATCTTAATTTATGCGTTTCCTTTTATTCTCATTCATTATACTCACCGCACTTTTCTTTTGTTTTTCTTATTTGTAGCCGAACGCGGGCGAATGTCGGAGGAACGAATACGGGAAATGCAAAAGGAAAGCAAAGACGTTGAATAAAATTGATCGGTGACCTTTTATTTATTATCGAATGGAAAAGGGACGGAAAATCGTGGGAGTACTTCGACGAAACAGGGATTTTCAGTGATTCGTTTTCAACACTGTCATACTGTGCCATACATATCCACTTCGGTGCACGATGGTTCAGTAAAAAAAAAAAAAAAAAGAGAATAAAACGACGGAAGATCTAGATTCCGGTCCAGGAATCCGATCGACCAATTTTTTCTCTATTCGCTTCACAAGAGTGAGATTCCCCTTTGCCACCTTTGTACTCCGTTCTCGTGTTAACTCAGCACTGCTCGTCGACCAATAACCGACGACCATTTTGCAAATATGTTTAACTTTCAAAGCAACGAGTTCGATTGCAATTTAGAAAAATATCGTGACAGGATAGTTTTAGAAACGATAGATCAGTATATAATTTCATTAAACGTTCATTTATATTTTTCAAATGTGGCCCTTCATTCAACGTCGAATGGACGTCGAGTTGAGGGGTCATTTCTTCGATATTCCATTTAGAAGAATAATTGCTCGATGGATTTGATAGGTTAGTAATAATAATCGTGTACTGATCAACAAAACGATATCTATAGTTTTCTTTTTCTCGAAAATAATTCCAACTCTAATAGACTAGCCATCTTACCCACCTGACTTAACTCAAAATATCTTAAAACAAACGAAATTTGATGTTGTAGCTGACCAAAATACGATAAGATTAAGGAAATAATTTTAAAAAATTATAAGATTAAGAAAAAGTATCCATTTCGTTGAAACCAAAGCAACTTTCCAGATAGCACGTGACGTCTCAGAGACGGCTTAAAGACGTCTTGGACCTAAAATAGCCGTAAAATGGGTGTTTTCAAGGCGTCATATGATATCTGGGTTGTTAATGACAACGTCGCAGAAGGGCCCACGAAAAAATCGTATAAGAGTGTAAAAGCAGTTTCGTCGATCCTGTCCGTGTACACACGTGCAATCCATTATTCGATGATCTGATCGACGAACAGAGTAAGCAGTGCCAAAGAGACTGAACTAAAAGACACACACTCAGAGACCATAGGAGATACTGGGAGTTCCAAGTGCAACTTAAATAAAACGATGCAATAAACGCGCTTCTGGTGCGCGACGCATCTCGTGGCGAGATTCGACGTGTTCGTACGAGAACGAATACTCAAATGGGATGCGTGAAACGAAGAAAATGAAAAACGAACAAAAAAAAAAAAAATAGAAAAAGAGACGGGAATGAACCTCCACAAGCTTTGCCCGACAAATGTGGTTCCGTCAGACTCGCTGGGAAACGTCCCCCGCGATGCTGTCGGAGCAGCTGTACAGAAAATAACGTCTTCGCGAATGTAAGTGCTCTTAACAATGCATTTGATAAGCCGTAACGATTATTTTCGAGCATTCGTTATCACCGTTCTCGCGGCGAAAGCTTCGAGCAACAAAAGAAAAAGTTCGTTCCCCTTCGCTCACACCTGCTGGCCCCCGTTATTTAAATTAATCGAAAATTTCGTGTGCAATAATACAGAATTTTAGTACTTTATGTATTAGGGATTAATGAACACATTTTTGTTATTACAAATCGATGTTCTGCCGTTTAACCCACTGTGCCACGAGTAAGATTTCGATCTTCTTCTGCTTCCACAATTGACTTCAAGTTTTTCGAAATTAGATGTGTCTTAAAATCGAAAACATTCTTAAAAATAGCACACAGAGGGTTAATTCTGTTTCTTTTCGATTAATACGATATGTTTAACGTTAATATAATACGAAATGTTACAGAAATTTTATTCCAGTTTCGTTCGTCACTGAAACGAGATCGTTAGTGCCTTTTTCATTGCCAACGATTCTTTTTCGTAGGTCTCTCGTTATTCTGTGAACCAGACGCGCAACGAATATCTTCTTTCGTTCATTGTTCTCCGTTTCGTTTGGATAAATCGTATGAAATCGGTTAGACTGTTAGCCAATTGGATGTATCGCGGTCAGGATCGTTGAACCGACGAGATCGCGGAAAGTGATTCACATTTTTTTTATCGTCGATCATTGTGTACACATATACATGTATATCTATATATACGTAGTGTCTTATCAGCTAAATGTCATTGAGTGATATTTAACTCGAGGTAGAAACAATAGAGGATAAACTGTATCGACCTGCGCGAAGTCACGTCATCGTAAAGTGCTCGAACTTTTTATCTCTCTCTCCCCTACCATCTTTATCTATTTCTCAAAACACATACTCTTTCTTGATTTGTTCGAAGCTTAAGGGGTGAAAAATAAAACACGCAGAAAATCCAAGTGCCAATTCTAGCTCGTAATTTTATGTGCATTCATTCATACGTGATCGATATTAGTACGCATAAGTGCGCCAGCAAGGAAAGGAACAGTCTAAAACTATCTTTACTTCGATACTTAGTTAAAAAGAGGTAATTATAAAGGAAAAATTGTCGATGGTGAAGAATCAGTTTATATTTCCATTCCTTCCTTGTTCGCCCGTGAATCATTACCGGAGGGACATACCACTTAGACGAATTTTTAACGAAACATTAATCATCGTAACTATATTAGGCGAGGTAATTGCGGGAAATGAAATGCACGACGCGATGTTCTATGCCGTGAGTGGATTTTAAAGGTTATTCACCACCCCTTTAAGTGGGCATCGTTGGTCATTCTCGGTCTTTCTGTGCCCCTCGAAGCCTCCTTCTCTTTCGAAACGACCAATCGTCCAATAACCACTAAGTGTCAAGTTCAGTGATCGATTGCTGATCAGATCCTCTGATATTCGTCGTACGTGGTCTTTCGTAAACGAGCGATTTCTCTTCGCCGTAATTGTTCTCCTCGGGCAAGGGCTAAAATCTTCTCTCTATATTCCTTGTAACGAATTTCTTGTCGATATTGCACCTCTACAGACGTCGGGTGAACGTCCAGAGAATTTGGAATCGTTTGTTCCGTACTTTATAATTCTTAGCAAATTGACGATCGGTAATAAACAACCGTACACTAACGTTGGACCAGATAGGGGATGCACTTTCGAGTGAAAAAAAAAACGTTGGTTTTTTTTTTAAACGTTTTTTTAAACGTTTAAAAAAACGGCAGTCTCTGATCCAGCAAGGTTGGCGTTAGGTTATTCGTTCTTTTCCTTCCATTCAGTTTCACTGCCTCTTTCAGCCGTCCTCGCGACAGAAAAATTTCTCGTTATGGGACATCTTGTACAGGTGCACTGTGACGTTAGGTTCAATTTGTAGTAAATGATTCGTTGTCAACGGGACTTTAGACATTGGCAAAACGACAAGTAAAAGTAACATTGGTTCGATACCCGAACGATCGATGAAGTCGTTGAAGGGGAAAAAGAATTCTATCGAGCGACAAATATTCACAGAATGAAACAAAAGTTCTTTCATTATTTAGGGATTCATTGTCAAGCCACTTAGATGATCCTTTCCGGTGTTTTCATTTCGATCGTGCGAAAGCTTCGTCTTCTATTCCGCTAACAGTCCAATTTACTTAGCTGCCTAAACATTCGATGTGTAGGAACGAAACAGTGACTTCGAAATATTATTAGCATTCTTGAATATTCAATGCTTCTGACGACCTATTCGATTGCGACTCGAATTCCCGAATATAACTAGCTAAACGAGATTAGGAGAATAGGCGAAGATTTCGTTTCATTTTGAACGATTCCAGCCGAAGAATTCCCTGTAAACGCGACACGCCTTTTCGCAAATCCGTACGAAGTGCATTAAGTAGTTAATTAATCGGTGTATTTATCACGCGACCAGTTCTGTGCTGCAAAGTTTCATATTAACGCATATGGAAACGAAGAGAACACATGGCGTGTCGTGAATTCATCGGTGAAAAAAGAAAATCAGTGATTTTTCATTTCTTTTCAAGTGACAGATGCATTCACAAGTATTCGGATACTAACCGAATTGTAAGGTAAACTCGACGAAACATTACAAAATTGTTTGAAGATCTTGAATACATGCATGTTTTTCTAGAGACTGCAGAATCTGAAATTATATATAATCTTTATAAGGATCGAACGTTTCTTGTAGCCTTTTGATACTTCTGTAAGGTAGTCAAAGTTGGGCATTATTTAGATAAAAAATTATTTAAACAACTGTTCGAATAAAAGATACTTTATCTTTATTCGTTATTCGAAGTTCGAATGAAAAGAGTATTTTTTATTCGTCGGATAAATCTAATCGAATAAATTTATTCATTCGATGCTTTTCGAATAAAGATACTTTTCTTATTCGTACTTCGAATAACAAATAAAATTTGTTCGTCTTTTATTCGTTATTCGAAATTTTTATTCAAATAAAAGTTTTGCCCAACTCTGACGGAAGTGTATACGTGTCTTATGGAGGCATATGGTAAACTTCCTGCAATACCAGGAAGACCATTTTCACGAACGATTTTCACACGATCGATCGGATAATGCCTCTCGAGAGAATTGTTCGATTCGAGTGCCTCGTACTGGAGTTTCGTTCATCGTTGCAACTTTTTTGAACGGTCCATCGGTTCGTAGCGAAGAGAACACGGATGTAGGTACTCGTGTGAAAAAAAAAAAAACGAACGAAAAATGGGAAACTGTGGTTATACTCGGTGCCCGGAAAATTGTTGCTAGTATTGTTACTTATCGGTTTCTACTCCCCGTTCAACGTCGCCGAGCGTTGCCGGGAGGACGGTATTAAATGTCCGTTTAGTCGCGTAGTGTAATATATTTTTTCTGACTGTGATGCTAGGAACTTTGTAATACGTAGGTTGCGTATAGATTTCGTTCGACGGTGTTACGAGGTAATGTTTCAGCTCACTATTAACTCCTCGTGGTTAACGTAACTTTAGACTTATTTGAAAGGATAGGCAACTGAAGATTAGGATATGTATTAGCTAAGCTTTTTATGTATTCGACGAAACGTTTGCACGTTTGTCGTGTCTTGAAACTAACTACACCTTACCCTTCGACTCGTCACTTTATATATCTAATTCGAAGGTATACCGATAGACCGAAAATAAACCGATTTTTCGGTGGAGAGGTATAAGTGCAATGGCTCATAGCTAACCATATTTTCGATATCGGCTGTATTTCTTTTGTCTGAATGTTTGACGACGTACACTGGTATATAATGACTTATGTGTTTTTTTTTTTTTCAAATTAGCTTACAGGTCGTAATTTTTTAGTAAGTTCGAAGCTCTTTTTTTTTTAAATTCTTCATAATAAAATTCTCTATCGATCTGTCCAGCCTATGGTTTCAATTTCGTTGCTAATTTGTTTATATTTAGCGAAACATACAGATTTCTAAGATGATCTATTTCTATGGGCTTTTTTTAAAATCAAATTTTCGCAATTCAAATGATATTTGAAACGCAGAAAAAATGAGCTTATTTGGTGGCAACTCAGTGTGTATAAACTTTCGGGGACAGTATACACGTATAGTATAACAAATATAACACATGTAATTAAATTGAAAATTAGACTAGATAGATCGATAGAGAATTTCATTAGGAAGAATTTATGAAAGAAAGTTTCAAATTTACTGAAATATTACGACCTGTGGACTGATTTGAAAAATATAAGTCATTATGTACCACTGTACGACGTGTTTTTTTGTCTGGAGTGTCTTCAGCTATTCTGTCTCTGGGAAACAGTCCATTTGTAAAAAATAGACGTATGGCTCCTTAACAACGGTGATTCCTTTGCGTTTCGTAATTTCCATCGTTTATTGATTCCATCTTCGCAGTCTTTCCTCGTACGATGACCGAGATGAAACGGTCAATTTCTCCGACGAGATCACTCGTTGACTGAACGTCGAAACTCGTTCCAGGTCGTTTAGAGAGAACATTTTAAATATCCGAATAATCACGATCGGAGCAGTATCGATTCTGACGTCTAGTTAATTATAATTTTTCTGTCAGGCGAACTGACCTTTCGCCGCGTATAAATCGATTCTGTACAACCGTAGAGAGGACTGTGTGGTTGCGTAATCAGACGTAAAATTTGCGAATTAACCCCTTGCCTTACAACATCGAGTGAGACACGTGATAACGATTTCAAATTGAATTTAGTAAACACATATTGAGTCGACGTGAAATACTGTTTCGCTGATATTAACATTTCAGATGTAGAATGAATGTAACAATTGTCATAAGAATAGAATTCCATTTGTATCTGGGAATATATTAACGATAAAGTGATTCTCGAGAGTGAAGTCGTAAAAGAAATCGTATGGCAAGGAGTTAAGAACGTGTGTGTCAGGCAGTGAGACAGACGTTTAACATACAAAAAGATTGAATAGCGAATGGATCGTGTATTTTCTACGTATGCGTGTGGTATTAATCTCGTTGGCATGTATATATGTGCCAGACGTCATCGTACAGGACAAGAGTGAAAAGTACACATCGCTCGAATGATTCTTGGTGCTCGTAGCTTGGCGGTTTACGGCCCAAGCAGCAAGTATCATTAGACGTCTGTGTACACATGTGACATCGAGTGGGTTCAAACTTCGCTCGAGTGCATCGTACGACTTCCCACTGTGGCCAGATGGGAGGAGACACATAGAACGATCGTTTCGTCGCAACGAATGGGTATTATCAAGGGGCTCTGTGGTGTCAATAATGCTCGAACCGAATCGTTCGTAGAAACTCGTAAAAATTTATGAATCAAATGAACGTTCGAAGCTTTTCGTCTCTTTTCATCGGGTTCATTTGGGAACCACCCCGAAATATCCGTTTTATTCGTGGAACTCGCGATCGAGAAGACACTCGTGCGTCGTGTGAAGAGAAAAAATGTGAGGAATGAAAGAAAAAGAAAGATTCCACTAGGGGTAAAAGTAACGAATTAAGGAAAAGGCCTCGTACCACTTGGTATTTGGAATTATTGAAATTTATGCCAAATTATCGCTAAATTTAACATTTATTTCAGTACCTGGAATATATTTACCAAGTGGTAGGAGACTTAGATCGCGCTTAGGTCCCGAGCGGTGATGCGAAGGACGAAGAAGAACGACGAAAGAATTTCTATCGAAGGGTTGAACTAGAATTACGAAAGTGGAAAAAAAAAGGAACAAAAAAGTCGCACACAGGCGCATGAGAAAATGAATAAACGGGAAACGAAAGGGGGACAGAGTATTCGTTAGTGTTCAAGACAACGATCGACGTGTTGTACTGAGAAATACGATTTCGTCTAGTAGACAAGGAGGCACAGATATGTATTACATTGCCTTCAGCCTCGCGCTCGATTACGAGACCGGTCTTTTGTCTGCGATACCGGCGAGAGAAACATGGGAAACGTTTAACGTTCTCCGGACAGTGCTTATTAACCCAATCCGCGGAGAACCGTCTAGCAGGGATGGGCAAATTTATTATCTATATATTGTTGAAATTGATAAAAAGTTTCGAATAACGAATGAAAGATAAAAAAAAGTATTTCGTCATTTATACTTGATTGAACGTGGTAATTCCAATTTTTATTATAAAATAATATATTTCTTCTTGAATGGGTAGACACTTTGCAAACAATTATTTAATCTCATGAACTGTTTAAAGATGAGGATGATGATCTTAGATATTGCTACTTCTCACTATCTATTATTCGAATAAAATTGTGCCCATCTCTGCCGGTCTAGGGATGTCGGAGGATCTTGACTCGTTTGTCAGAGCTTCTTGTGACTTAGAATCAGACAACAATGTAAAGACATGGAATGAGTCACACGGTAATAGAAATTCAAATTTTTATATATATATATATATATTCCTCATTACGTTCTCATGAAAGTGTATTGTCGATACAGTAAATCCTCGATGAGTGTTCGAAGGCTTCTCAGCAGTGAACGTTAAATATTTCATAAACAAATGGCCATATATGGTTGAAATAAATATCACTGGCTCCAGAATATAAATATCACTGGCTCCAGAATTCCAAGCTATGCTAAATCTCATTAAAAAGTCAGCGTCACACCTGGGGACATCTCCTTGTCAATGCCTAGGTGCTCCTTTGGACACTAATCGAGGATTAACTGTAGATCGTTGGTGTCCTTCTGACGGAAATGAGTCCAAACAACTTGGGATTCGTTTTCATAGAAAAACATAAATTATTAGTTAGGAATCGACTGACTACTAATTACACGTGAATTTTATACATTGTTGAAGGATCCTTGTCCTAGATGATCCTGCGGTCAAGCTGTTAAGCGTTCTCGAACGACTGAACTGAAATGAAATCGTGACTTAAAAGCTGCATAACGTGTGCGAATGCGTGATGGTGGGAGTGTCTGGAGATTCTTCTTTTTTTTTCTTTTTTTTTTTCGTTAACTCCTCGAGGGACAACGTTGTCGTCGAGATTGTGGTTCGAAGTTAGCCAAACGTTGTCCTGTGCGTCCCACACGGTGAACCCTTTCCCTTGTCGCGTCTCTTGGAAAGGAAGAACAGGGGACGGAACGACGATATGCTGGAACCGAACCGGACGCGTTGTTTTCCCTTTTCCTTTCTTCTTCTTCTTCTTCGTTTTTTTTTTTTTTACTTTCCTTCTGTTCTCCTCGTGCTCACGATGAACGAGCAGAAAGAAGGTACACCCAACAACCGTAGACATACATACGTGCACGCATATAATTACACGCATCTACACACATACAAGAATTACACAGAGGGCGGTCCCTCGTGACAAGGATCGCCAGTTGTATAGATTATAATTGTAACCCCGTGACTCTTTTTATCGACGACGACTGCATCGCTCCCCCTGACAAAGGCTCGTATATTCATTACATAGTTGTATTTGCAATTATTACCTATGCATATATATATATATAAAAAAAATATAAATATATATATATATTATATCCACTAAATAAACAAAAAAAGTGTATACAGAAAGCAAAGAATGAAAGAGAGAGAGGAATTTAAATATTGTTAGCGAGAATGGAGGAAGCGCGACGAACGACCGCGTGGAACATTATCAACGACGGAGGTGAATATCGATAATTTCACGACGACTGGAAGAAGAGATGTAATATATCTCTCTTCGTTTTCGAGATACTCTTAGGTACATTGCAGGGGGAGGGAAGAATGCATTCTATTTTTTTCTCGTTGACTTGATCAGTTTCTTTCCATTTCTCCGTTCTTTCCCTCCCCCTCCCCCTACATGTTTCTTCTTCCGTCAATTATTATACAATTATTATTATTATTACTATTACGATGATTATTATTATTAATATTATTAATGTTATTGTGTATGTTAACCTTGCGTTATCCTAGAGTTTTTTCGACTGGGACGTGCAATGTTGCGGTTCGAGATCAATTAGCCAGGCGCGAATGAATTGCTTCGTTCGCGGAATGTTTGATCCAGGCACGATCGATCCGTCCCACGGGGAAAATAATCCTTAACCTCTTGCCTTGTAACATCGAGTCACATACGTGATGGCGATTTCAAACTGCCTTCAATAAATATTCATATAATTTGTTTCCTTTAAGTCGATGTGAAATATTGTTTCGATAAAGTAATTCTTGAGCGTGCAATCTTGGAATAAATGGTACGGCAAGGGGTTAATACGAGCGACAAGTGCGTCAAATACTGCGTGTGATCGTAAAAGGCATCGTTTCGGAAGTTCTTTATCGAAAAACGGCCACGTGTACGAGAATAAAAACAGCGAAACGAATTGTGTCTGTTATCTGGATTGCTTAAAAGAACGTTTGCACTACGTAAACAAAAGAAAAGAAGAAGGGAACATTGTAAATCAAGTAACGCAATGTTCGTGCAATCATATCATTCGGATAGCGCGAGTGTAGACGTCCTATCCAAACAAGTACAAACCATCGAAGTATTTAGGTAGCATTGGACGACGACCGTTCCCAACGTAGAATGCTTTTTAAATCTTCAAATGCGCGGCGTTCATCGCTCGAACGATATGGTAAATACAATTTAACGTTGTGAATACATTACGGGACCGTGTAAACGCACGCGAAATACATACACAAATATCCATTTCACTCTTAATACTCGACTCGATCTTACATGTATTTAACACTAGAACTACCAACGATAAAAACATATATTTTTCGATCGATCGATAAATATGGCAAACTTTTGAAAATTTACAAATTTATAAATTAACTAATTTCTTTAATGTCGTATCGTAATAAAAGTTACAAAAGATCTGAGAAAATGGATTGTTATAACATTTTAATCATCGTTGTAAGAATGTATTGGCAAGTGATTTTGACTTGCTTGGTTGTTCTAGTGTTATTCAGCGACAGAGATGGGCAAATTCATTATCTAGATAAAAAGTTTCGAATAACGAATGAAAAAAAAAAGTACTTCGTCAGTTTTAATCTCTTTAACGTGGAAATTCTAATTTTTATAATATACCTCGAGCGAGTCGACATTTGGCAAACGATTATTTAGTATCATTAATTGTTCAAAAGCTCAGGCTGACGCCCTTAAGGCAGTGCTGCACACGTGCAACGCGCATTGCAGAACACTCTGGAAAGGGTCGATTTTAATGGGTCGACGCGCAATGAACGACTTCCTGGAACGTTAAGTCGAACACGAACATTCTGACGCGTATCGTAGAAAATATCGGAAGGTATGTCTATTTGTTGTCATGCCTATCCCGTACATTAATTACTATGTTAAAAGAAAGAAAATTATATACCCTATATTATATTACGATATAAATATATATCGACCCTTTTCGAGGGTCTCAAGTGGATATTCGGTTGCACGTTGCACGAGTGTATACGAGATTTAATCGCGCTCCGCGTGTCGTGCTCGCTGTTGCACGTATGCGATGAACGATACAGTACCGATATTTCGAATGTCGATACTTTTCAATTCAAATATCGATATTTAATGTGATAATATATTCCAGTATCGATACTTAACTCATAAATATCGATTTGCATAAAATTTGCAATCCAATTTCTCTTGCACTCTGTTACCTGAAAGTCTGCCTTAGTAAATATCTGCTTAAATAAATGATATATTTTCATTTTTACATTTTTTTACTTCCAATTCAATTGCAAGTATCGATACCGATAACAATATTTTATCCCCGATACGTATAGATGCCAAATATCGATACAATTCTGTTGATACTGTTGCATTTCACAATCTGTTATTCGAATAAAATCGTGCCCCAACTCTGATCACACGGAATTCCTTTTCACGGATCGTCCCAAAATGTACACACGACGAAAGCTTGTATTCCTGTGAAAATGGCCGATCGGGGTCTTCAGCTACCGTGAAAGACTGATGGCACGCATGAAAGGAACCAATACAATTCGTGCACTCGTCGTAATATCAAAGAAAAAAAAGGAGTTCGTTCAATAGAGTCCTCGGGGACGTTCCCAAAAATGGAGAAGGTCACGCGCCATATCCGAATGTTTCTGCACAAAGAAAAGCGTGATCTCTCGTGGATCGAGGAGGATCGAATAGTGCCTGGCACGACGTTCCGTGAGTCGTCGACGAAGCGTACCGCGGTTAAAAGGAACAATGAATCCGGTGTACCAGAAAAAGAAAGAGAGAGGGGAATGTGGGGACCATTTTCTGCGGCGAACAGTCCCCGTTCCGTTGGTTATTGGCGCGAGGTGCACAGAGAACCGGGACACGCTGTTGTTGCGCGAAACAACTTCCTCCGCTTCCTGCTACGATTCTGTTTCACGCGTACTTCCGGCCGTCTCTCCGTGTGCTTCTGTTTTACGTCGAGAGAGTGAGAAAGAGAATTTAAAAAACAAGGGTAATAAGAATCTTGCGTGGTTTTATTAAGTGCATACGAAGCGAAAGTATCAAGCAAAGTTAAAAAAAAACACACACACACACACCGAAAGAGACTTGCAGATAAAGCGACGGAGAGTTTCGTTTTTTTTTTTTTTTCTGATCGAGACCGCGATAGAGGAATGGCTGAGGAGTTTGGAGAGCGTATATGGTAGTCGATGGATATATGATTTAATAACGACGTGTGACCACGAATATACATAATAACGAAATACACTTGCGTGTGTTTTTCTTGTTTCGATGACGACCACTGGCTTGACGATTTATTGATACGACGACGATTATATTATATGGCGAACGACACGTATAACGCGAGAGTGTGTGCAAGTGGAGTATGTATAAAATGTATTTTAAGCGTGGACAAGAGAAACAAAAAATCAATTTACATTTGCAATTTACAAGTAACGCGTAACAATACTGATGTGGGTTGTGCATAAGGAAAACGAAAAAAAAAAAGAAAAAGGAAAACATGAAGTAAACGTACTGTACTATTCGGGCGCGCGCGCGCGCCGTGTGAATAATGGAGGATCGGATCGAGCCGCGTTTAACCGAGGGCTAAAACGAATTTTCGTCGCACGGATGTTCCATTTATTTTTTCTTTTTGTTGTCTATCGTTCTGTTCTCTTTTCAATCTCTGCTCTGCGTGCGTACACGCCGTTGTCGCTTCCGATCGATCGTGTTCTCGATTTACAATAAAAAAGGAAAACGTACACACACTAATTCGTTACACGATTCCATGTATTATAGAACCCCTGGTATCGTCTACGAGTTTATTTTTCTTTTTTATGAAACTTCTTTTAACTTAGTTGCACGGCAAGTTCTTACCCATATAGCACATGACGCCTTAAAGACGGCTTAAAGGCGCCTTAGACCTAAAATAGGCCGTAAAATTGGCATCTTCGAGGAGTCATGTGCTATCTGGGTAGTGTCGTAGAATTTTGTAAGGTTTCCGGGGGTTGTATCGATTAAACGTATGCATTAAAATAGAAGACGCGACGACACGAGATAAAAAATGGCACGCAGAGGAACGGTTAGGAGAGAAACAGAACGGCGCGGGCGGGCGAGCAAGCTAGAGGTTAGAAAAACGAGAGAAGGAGTGCCAAATCATCCGTGACTTCCGTCCCACATGGGCAATAACGAGTACCACCAGCTTTGGCGTGCAAAACGCGGCGAACGCTTTTGCCATTTGTCCTCCAATAATCGTTAAGGATTCTTAATCTGTCCGCGAAATCTGCCGGTTCCTTTTACGCGTGATGGTGGTTCGCACAATTCGAGGAACGAAACGACCGTGTAGTAGTTCAGCCATTCAAATGGAAGAGAGAAAAAATTGCGAACCTATTCGGAACGACGCTACACGATGAACCGAAAGTGTCCACGCGGGTGGGACACTTGTCCCCCTTTTCAGCGGCGTCACATTACTTACGCTTTTGTACTGGACACACTGTAGACACGTTAACGCGACGGTCAACTGTGCGTTCGTGTATGCACAATATACATATATTTTATTTTATGTATAATAACGGTGTGAAGAGAGAGAAAGAGAGAGAGAGAGAGAGAGAGAGTGGAGAAGGGAAATATGTGCTCCAAAGTTTACCGTGGACAGCGTTGTCGCGGTGAACGATCGTCGCTCGTGCGATCGATGTAAATAATGATCGGTCCGGATCAAGTATAACTTCGACACTCGCAAAATCAGTGCCTGTCGTTTTGTCGAATAGAGACCCCCGTCGACGAGCGC
>NW_015374006.1:3032797-3059092 GCF_001272555.1 Dufourea novaeangliae | reverse complement strand
TATAAAAAAAAAATAGAAAATAGCGAGCTCGTATCCGATCCTCCGTTTCACGAAAGCTACTATCGAAATCAGCCGTGATCACAAGGCCTGGCGGCGGATGATTGGAGGGGAAAAAAAATAATAATAATATTTATTCGAACGACTTGCCAGTTTCGTTGCACAGTATACTACGAAGTAGGTTCGAGCGAAAGAAAATCCATACAAAAAAATGAAAAAGAAACGAATGAAGTAAGAAAGCAAATCAATAATTACGGAAAGAGATCTATAGATTACGGATTGATGGATGAGTTGCATAGCTATTTGAGAAGTTTCACGAAATATCGATGTATATATTTTAAGTTTGTATTATAATGCCCCCCACTTAATTTGTATGAAATGGAGAATTTCAGACATTAAAATGATGATATAAAAGCCTCGGTATTGTTCTTCTGTGCCACCTTTACTTTCGCCTTCCGTCGAGCGGAACGTAATCTCTATACATAGATTACATAAATTGACCGACTTATGTAAGTTGCATTGATCGATCACAAATGTGTCGTGTGCACTTTACAAAGGCATCACTGTCCTAGATGCTTCTTACTTGTATTGCACGTGTAACATCATATATGTCACATTCAATAAAATCAAGAGGAATATACAATATTTGCAATAAAATTATACAGGATGTCCCAGTATTGATGGTACAACCGGGGAGGGGATGATTCTACCTGAAAAAATAAGTCGAAAATATAGAATAAAGTTCATTTGAGACTACGTTATCGAGAAAATCTGTTACCTACCCGTGGAATTGAATAGGACTTGGCTAGCGCGGCTGTTCATTGCATTTCTATTCTACTTACTACTATGATGAATAGATGCATTTCCGATTAATTTTCAAAGCCGATTTTTTCGAGAATAAAAGCGTCAAATGAACAAAATGTATTCCATATTTACGACTTATTTTCTCATCTAGAATCACCCCCTCCTCGGTTGTAGCATTAATAATGACACGCCTTGTATTCAACATTATTAATTCGAGTATTAATAATAATTCAATTAGTTTATTTTAGCCTAAAAAATATCGGTTGAAGAATCAAGTATTCATACTGCCTATTCACGCGTTATTGAATTTCTTTCATTTCTTCTGCTGTGATTAGTTTTTTTAGGGTATACGGAAGTCGTGAATATCTTTCGAGAATTATTGCCCCATTTTTATACACATCGTCTTTTTCAACGACAATGTTCGAAGGAAGAACATGAAAGAACGGAAGGAAATACGGAACACGTCGATTTTTTTCTTTTGTTTTTCTATTTGTTCAACGGTGCATCCAACGACGCACGGGTGGAAGACTATGCGCAGTGCAGTATCACATGTCAATGAACGCTGCGCATGCACCTACCGGTAGAGAGACATGGCAGATGTATCGGCTGCTTCTTATTGTTGACTATTTTTGACAGATAAAAAGTTACTGCGAAGCCAGTTGAAGGACAATGATAACGGGTACATTAGATAATAATTCATAAAGCCTTCTTTAACCTATATATCTGTGGAGTACAATATGTCGAATACACGAGAGTCAGAGGTAAGGCTTTTTTTTGTAGATTTCTTATCGAGTTTTAAGATTTACGTTTCTTTTTTTGTGTCAATACAATCAGCCAGCTGACTCAATGAACACTTGTGAAATACAACATTAGAATATAAGATTAATCATAAAAGAGGTCAAGAACATTACGTACATTGACTCATGATTTCATACAATTAGTAAATAGTTTATAGTTTAGGCTTAAGTAGATGTTACAAAGAGATAAACTGTATCTATTTTGTAATGTTACTGTATATTTATTGAAGGTTCAAAGCCTCAAGGAACGTGGAAATGCATGCGTGAAGGAGCAAAAGTATGCAGAGGCTATGTTTCACTACACACATGCAATTAAACTAGATCCACAGAATTATTCTTTGTACAGTAATAGATCATTTGCCTTTTTAAAACTGCAACAATACCATTTTGCAATGGAGGATGCTCTGATGACAATTCAATTGAAGCCTGATTGGACCAAAGTATGCATAAACATTTACTCCTGTATATATTAAAAAGAAATGATTTTATGCAATATATCCATAACTTATGTAACATTCCATTAAACTATAGCATGTATAATATTTTCACAGGGGTATTTTAGGAAAGCTGAAGTAGAATCTCAAACATTTCGCTTCAGTGAAGCACTTCAATCTTACAACAAGGCTTTATCTCTTCAACCAAATGAACCAACAATATTAGAAGCAATGAATAGAGTATCCATATTATTGATAAAAGATAAAAGAGGTATTGTATTATTTGTGCAAGAAGAAAAATAATGATATTGATAATGCTTATTATGATATTTTAATATTGGATTATTTTATAGCTGATCAGCAGATACCTTGGCTTGGGGCTGGTGTTGGTATCATACTTGGAGTAATGGTTGTAATTGCTGACTATGTTGTCACAAATAAACCTACATTAACGGTACATATATTACTTTCATATTCTTGAAAGTTAAGAATTTGTAAACTATTTTTACAATAATTGTTTCACTTCTTTTTGAATACAGCATCCACTATTAATGGCCTTATTGACAATTTCTATAGCAATGCTAGGATTTTGTATTGCTAAGGGATTTCGTTATTTTGTAAAGTGTCAAAGAAAATCATTGTTGGACCCACCAATGGATCTGTTTGGTGAAGATAAAGAACAATTGGATGATGATGATGCTGAAATGAATAATGAAAAAGATAAGCATCCAAAATATAGTAAAGCACAAGCACGGCAAAGATTTAAGAAAGGAAAATCATAGTGTTTTTATACCATTGATATATGTGCATTTTTACGCAAATTTGAAGTTCTTAATTCA
This sequence comes from Dufourea novaeangliae, assembly GCF_001272555.1. NCBI lineage: Eukaryota > Metazoa > Arthropoda > Insecta > Hymenoptera > Halictidae > Dufourea > Dufourea novaeangliae. The sequence continues at coordinate 3,056,221 of NW_015374006.1, read as the reverse complement.
TACACATTTTAAGATCTCAGGAAAACTCTGATTATTTATAACCAATGTTATTACATTGGCAGATGAATATACCGTTTACCTTTTATACTTGAGTTATTGTTAAATAATGTTAAAACATCGAGAATGTGTGACAGAGTTTCTGCACCTCTTTATATTTTATGTTAAAGTGTTTGAATGTGAAACCAAACTCGCTAGTTAGTAACCAAGTCCAAGCACTGCAAATGCAATTACATTTCAAGCTGTTTAAGAGATATCATAGGTAGTAAGATTGCAATTGTCGGTAAGTTAATCAGTACAAATATTTTGAAATTATAAATTTTACATTGGAACAAAAATTTACTTGTTATATAAATTTCAACAATATTTATGTATGTAAAATGTTTCGATTTTTCAAAAAAATTGCCAAACTTGCCGTAACATTTTTAAGTACATATACTATAGCATCAAATAATTGAAGATAATCCTTCTAATCATATACAACGAATTATAATGTTCTTAAAGTAATATATTATTTGCACTACTTAACTTCCTGCACTTTCCAAATACAATCACACTTTATGTGTATTCTACATAATGCAATCCAGTACTTAAAAGTTGTTCACGATACCAAATAACAAAATAAACAACGACAAATCGAAAATTTCTTTATATATACATATAAACATATAAAGTAAGTTATTTTAGTTTTAATATACATTAGTCTTTTACTACAAAAATGGATATGCACGAATCAATATACAATCAAGAACTTCAAATTTTTCAAATACAAATTTTCAACCAAGTATATCTTTCCTTATTTAAAAACATTTAGCATTAGTATAAAAGAATTTTCAATATTATGCATTTATAACTACACTAATGTATCATCAAAACGGAGTACTTCCTTGTAGAAATATACAAAGTATATTATTTACAAACAAATCATAGACCTTATATATATACAATACTTGAAAGATTTAATAGTGTTATATAGAGACTCAAATATTTAACTACTTATGTTGTTGAATTGTTATGTGAATTCTTCTTAATGTTATCAGCACTAACATTATTCGTATTGCACCTACAAGAATTCATAGAATTACATATTATAACGTTCACGTATATATACGCAAATTCGTTTGTCTGAAATCAGTTCAATTAATGAAGATTTTTTAGTTAACCGGAATATACTACATCGAGTCTGACGAACATCGATACATTAAACTCTACCACTTATAACCAATTATTAAGCGTGGTATTATCATATCAATACCGGAATGAATTATTCTATCGATTCGATATCCTACTAAATAAATACAGTGTCAGATTCGTTTAAAATTAGTCATTCAGAACACCTAACAATCAACTGCAATGTTAACAGGTTTGCTGGGACTTTTAATCTTTATACGAGAAAAGTGTTTTTATGCTAATGAAATCCATAAAATTTGTAATAAAATTTATAATTGCGTTTAATAAAAAAAAAAATGAGATTGAAAAGTTTCTTTCATTGACTATAACGATCACTTATGAAGTCATTATGTATAATAGTAGCGTTTAAAATATCCCGGAATAGTCTTATGAAACCCGAATCTTAAGAGAATACAATTAACATTATTAGGTATACAGATTACTGTATTGTAGTTATCTTAGATCAGAAATACATGAGCGTTTTGCACGCTATATATCGCATGCTTCATATATACTGTGGCCTATATTTGTTCTTGGAGTGTATCGATAAAAGCAAGTAGTTTCTCCATCACCTAAAATATGGGTTGACCATGCTTATTGATAAAAAATTAATTACGCTACCATTATAATGCGTTTGGTCACCGACGAGGTGTACTAGATACTTTTCTGTGTATGTTTGAATAGATCAACATAACATGATAGTATTATAATAATAGATCAGAAGTTCGAACGAGTATAGTGCTGACCAACATCACATATGCATTCATATGCATGTGTAGTTAGGATTCATATACATCATAGACATATATAATAAATTTCCCGGTTTTGTGGTAGGGATAAAGCGAGATCGAAGGATAGGAGTAGCGCTGGAGTAACTCCTCTCTTGCGCGCACATCGCAAAGGGAGGGGAGAAAGCGACTGGAGGGCGATGAGGAGAAGGAATGTTGCACGCATGTAATGCCTCCACTATATTCGTAGGAATCCCCCACAAACAACCCCATTAAAAAGAGAAGTAAACTACTCCATTTATGGTCCTCCCTCTCTAGTGCCGACTTCATTGTTACCTTAAGTTTACGGGACCCTCGCCCTGTTTCTGCCCTGTCCTGATACCTGCAAAGGTCGACCACCTTCCGCAATACCACATCCCCACTCTCTAGACTCGAAAAGGAATCGCGCAGCAGTCGAAAATTTGCACTAATTTGCAGTTTCTCGTGAGCTGTCGAGGTGGTTGGGTGTGTTTCTCACACCCCTCACCTCTCTTGTTACTAACCCCTTTTATGTTACAGATGTTTAATAACCATTGGCTTCGATATTTATTTTCGTATTTATTGTGATTTACTTATTGCGATTTACTTATTGTGATTTATGCACTGTGACATATTTACTGTCTATTTATTCGTTTAATGTAATTTATTAATCTATTCGTCTAACTGAATTTTACTATCTGCATTATATAATATATACAAAGTATTATATTATATACAATACTTTGTATATAGTATATACAAAGATCTAGAATTAGTTCTAGAACTAATTCAACAATTTTTCAAAAGCGCGGGTAACTACAAAATACTGACATGCAACATCATCTGGTGGTGAATTCGAGAACTAAATTAAGTAGGTCTGGCTTTAGTTCCAATTTCCGTCATCAGGTGGTTACCATAATTTTAAAAAATCCCCAATTTTGCAGTTTTCCCGCGCTTTTTCAAATTCAAAATTCGCGCTAAATTAAACTTCAAATTTATTTTATCGCAATTTTAACTAAGTTTACCAATTACTATTTATTTATTTATGGAAAATATGTGATACTCGTAGTGATAAGCTTAATAGACATCGCATATGTACCACTTAACTGTTTTTTACTGAAAAAAATTTAAAGAAAATACAAAATTTACAATAGTAGTTGAATAAATTTCACAACAATTGCTCTAAACACTACTTATGTATACGATTTTAATATGTGTATAAATCCAGTAAGACAAGGCTCAAATATTATTCAAATTTATAAAATACTGTGATTTATCCATCGCAAATAATTGCCTCTTCTGTAACTTGTAAATCACATTATACAACGTGGTTATAATATGTGTATGATGATAGTCAAGAAGTCATTCTAATAGTCGCGTACTTATCTATCAGTCAAAAAATATTCATGAACTAATGAAATAAGTAAATAAACAAGTGTGCCCAGTATATTGAAAAATCAATAAGATTGTTCTGGGTTTATATTTTTTCATTTGTTAAACTGTTTAATTGAATTTTTCTACTTATCAACGATTTTTATCTAACATTATTCGTAGAAACTTGTCATGAATATAAGACTGTAACGTTGAATATCAAAGAAATGTCTTTTACAACATTTTTGAATACATTCAATCTCCTCTGTCTCCAACATATGTATACAATCCTGATGAGAGACTATTCACGGGACTCTTTTGTGCGCATGCGTTCATTGACGTTTACAAGTAGGTAAAGTAAGCACTGTAGAACGTAGAACGCAGTCAAGCTGGTCATTTGTCGCAAAGCTTTCGACGAAGGAACTTCGAGAAGCTATTGGGAGATGTGCTCACATTTCACGAAGATTTCGAAAAAGTGTTTCTTATTCGTTCCATTATTTTATGTGTTCCCTTTCACTGTATTATTTTATATGTCAGAAACGCTTATTACTAACAAAAACAGGCTAATGATAGCACACGTTCGCAAGCCTACCATATTCGAACAAAGTAGTTTCAATTACCCGTAATTCAGAAGAAAATACTTTCATCGAAACAGTGTAGGACGTACTGTTCTGAGAGTTCTCAAAAGAAAAATATTTCAGAATTTAATCTCTTCGTTATTGTAACGCTATATAATGGCTCAGCATATATTATTTATATGATTGCATTGATTAAAATAAGAATCAAGTAACGTATCTGTCCATAAATTTGTACGTTCATTGTGAAAATCAAATGGCAAAATGGTAACATCTGTACGACAAACTTTGAGTGGTTAACAATATTCTCAAATCATGTCTTATTCGACGAAACGTAATAAGAGGAAAGAAAAATGATTATACAGTGAATATTAGAGAAAGAAAGAGAAAGGAAAACGGGGTTGTAGCACCACGGATACCTGGAGGAAAGCCTTATACATCATAATGGAATGCCAGGTCCGTGGCTGTTGCACTTATTCGGGGTTAGGTTGACGTGACGCTCGCGTATCGGTCAAGTGACTGCATACATCCAATGGAACATCTTTGACGCAAGTATATGTATAACGATTGCGCAAATTCCAGTATGTCGCGGGTAGTTCGTAACAGCAAAACGATCAGGATCCGGAAAAGATCGTAAAGAGGTTCACGAAGCAACACGAGGAAACGAAAAGCGGGAAGCGTGGCCAGGGCACCCAATGCGATTAGTTGGCTGGACTCTCTTGATGCGTACGTGATATGCGCACGCGTAGTTTCACGCCACAGGTTCGTATCTATATAGGCAATGAACTCACGCGCCCGCGTGCTAACAATTTTTACAATCTTTGATGTAACTCTTCTTGGAAGACAACTCCTTCCCACTTACTCTCCGAATATGCATCACAGAACGAGAATAACGTAAAATCATTTCAGAAATACATATATGCGATTGCATCAGTGCTTTTTGTACACTAAAGATCGAGTTATTTTTATAAAGTTCAACGTAATTTGAAGTCGAGATGCCGATGACCTCGTGGTACCATTCCCATTTGTTCTCGATGAATAGTATCCTCGTCTTGATTATATTTCTGCCTGTTTTATACTGTATTATCTAATCTGTTCTTCACGTTCGAATACAAATAGTGTTTCCGTAAAATATCATAGTCACTGCTTTATTATATACTCGTTTCCCGTTGGAAAGTTTCGAAACGCGTGCAACAGTTTGCTGGAATACGTTCGTTTCTACATTCCGCGAATCCAACCGTCTAACGCGCAAACATTCCCATTACCTGGTATATGGTATAATTTACGATGCTACCGAATCACGCGATGATCCATATCGTAAGCCCGATGTGTATATTTATACAAGTTTAATTACTGTTTGAAGATCGGTTCTTTTAGCGCAATGAACCATCCACGAGTGGGTCATATATGTATACGTGGAGCGGTGATACCTGGAGAAAAGAATTAATCGATACACGATCGTATGACACCTGAAAAGAACTGTTTAAACGTGGGAATACCGAACCCTTTTGTATGGTTTGGCACGGGGAGCACAGTGTAGTTGGTAGGTTCACAGACACTTTGAGGTGACCGTCCTCTTGGCGCGCACCCTTAATAAATACGTTCCTGTAGACAGCACTACTTTTCTACGGTACCCCCACCAACATCGGTCAGTGTGTACGGGTTGGTGGACGGTGATTGGTCAACTCGGTGATTGGTGCGAGTGGTGGGGGGCGAGCACGTCACGAAGCGAGGCCGAGACGCGACGAGGCGCATGTATCAATGCGCAATCGCATCGGAACAGTTCAGGGAGTCGGGGAGGTCCGTGGTAAGGAATAAACAGAGTGAAGAGACCGCGCGAGAGACGGAGAGTGGGGAAAGAGAGAGAGACAGACAGAGCACGAAGAGGCAGTGAGACGATCACGATGCACGGAGGCGAGCACAAGCGGCCAGGGGCACAGGGCTGAGGGCTGAGGGCTCGACAGGGCCTGGAATAACGTTCACGGGACGGCCGCGGGCCAGCCAGCAGCAATGGAACAAACGAAAACTCCCGCGTCCCGGCTACTCAGCACGAGTTGCATAGAGAATAAGGACGATCTGGAAGAGGTAACATAAATATTTGAAATAGTCACTGGATACGTATCGAGTGCGAGGGGCTCCGCCATTGTTGCGACGGTCGCGCACGTCGCTGACCGGGCGGCGCCACACGTCGAACCACGCGTCTTAGCGGCAATATTCGAATGATTTCCATAATTACGAAATTAATACGTGTGGGTTACTCCTGGAACACGATTATCAGGATTCCGATGACGATGACGTAATAAGGATACTTTTACACATTGTCGAATTTAATCTTTTAATACTCGGAATGAAACAGTTTCATTCGTAATAGTTAGACTCTGGCTGTTTATGCAAATTATATTTCCCTAGACTCATTTATGATAAAAAGAATTAAATAAAATTTCAGTTTTTGTTTCAACAGTTTCTTTATGGTAAATGTTAAATAACACATGTATAAAGAATATAAAAGTTTCTAACTTATTGTATTTTCTGCATTGATACATAGTATAAATGTCTAATGATAACATGTGTTGATTAAGGCTTAAAGAGATTGATGTTTTACAAGTGCTATATGCATCTTATTCATAAGTAATTCCTTTGTATTGTATGCCACTAATGTAACTGTTGTTTTGTTTATGTTTCAGAAATTTGATAGGTGTTACACAGTGCTTCAAAACCTGACTGCAGGACTGTCAGAAAAGGAAGCCCATGATACGCTAAACAATGCTGTGTGCAAAGATAAAACGCATGAAGAAGTTTCATTGGGATTGTTAGTAGTTATTCTGACAGATCCTCAAAGTGCTGCAAAGAGTTACAGAGACTTGACTTTAATTACACGAGACGGTCTCGCGATTGTGTTAGGACATCTTAATCAATTAGTGCTTGAAAGATACCTACGATTAAATGATGTGACCAGAAGTCAATTATTATGGCTTCTAAGGGAGATGATAAGAACCAGTGTAGCTAGTGTGGATAATCTTTGTTTAAGTTTGTTGAGGCATGCAGCTGGTGGAGATATTTCACCAAGAAATTTGTTTCTAGTTGATGCTCTGTTAGACATATTTCAAGAAAATCGGCCCTGGCTGGATAAGTTTCCTTTTTTAGTAGCATCCATTGTTTATACCTATTTGCGATTAATAGAAGATCATAATGCACCCCATTTATCTGGGTTACGTCAGAAGGAAGTTACCTTTACTGTGTCCCTGATAAGAGAACGTATGGTGGATTGTTTAGTTATTGGAAGGTAAATAATTTTCCATTTATTAACAAGTATTATCAACTTTGAAGGATTAAGAAATTAAATGATATTCGATGTTATTAGGGATTTGGTACGCTTATTACAAAATGTAGCAAGAATACCAGAATTTGAAGCACTTTGGAAGGATATGCTTCTCAATTCAAAATCTCTTTGTCCAAACTTCAGTGGAGTTCTACAGCTTTTACAAACTCGAACTTCTAGAAGGTTTCTACAATCGAGACTTACCCCTGACATGGAAAGAAAGCTAGTATTCTTAACAAGTCAAGTCCGTTTTGGTAACCATAAGCGGTACCAAGATTGGTTTCAAAGACAGTACCTGGCCACACCTGAATCACAATCACTGAGATGCGATCTTATACGATTTATTGTTGGTGTTATTCATCCAACAAATGAGTTGTTGTGTTCAGATATTATACCCAGATGGGCTGTAATAGGATGGTTATTTACCACTTGTACATCAACTGTGGCTGCTAGTAACGCTAAATTAGCTTTATTTTATGATTGGTTGTTTTTTGAACCAGAAAAGGACAATATTATGAATATTGAACCTGCGATTCTTGTCATGCACAATTCTATGAGGTCTCATCCACCTGTCACTGCCACGTTGTTAGACTTCTTATGCAGGGTAAGAATACAAGCTTGTTTTGATAACTGTATGTACACTATAGTTTTATCACATAACTAGTAAAATTCTTGAAATTTGTTTCCTTTACAGATAATACCACATTTCTATCCACCTTTGATAGAAAAAGTGAGGAATGGAATCTTCTCGTCGTTAAGACAAATTTTAGAAAAACGAGTCCTGCCGAGTCTTTATCCGCTATTTGACAGCCCCAAGTTAGATCGTGAACTAAGAAGTAAAATAAGGGAAACATTTAAAGAATTCTGTTTACCACCTAATGCAGATCCTGGTAAAATTATTATGATATTCTGCATGTTTACTTTGGTAGATTATTATAGAATAGTGCACCAACATTAACATATCATTGCACAAGGATACATGACTGTACAAATTGCATTATTGATGCATCATTTAATCTCACATGCATATATGTAGACATCTATACAAGCACATACATGTAATAAATATAATATATTTAGATGTACATATTGTTATGTTACTCAGTTAAGAAAATAATGCAGTAACTTGATGGTAACTAATAGAATAATGAAAATGAGTAGTTTCACCACCAAACACCACTATCTATTAACCACCGACTCCCATTAACCACGGACATCTACTAACCGCCAACTTTCACTGACCAACCACCCCCCACTAACCGTCAACTTTCACTGATCACCTATCCCATTAACCACCGACATCTACTAACCACCACGAACAACCACTAACCACGAATTACTGATAACAAATTAAGAATAGTGATAACAAAGTACAAACTAGTGATGCTAAAGTAACAACTAGTGATACTGAAGTAATAACTAGTGTAATTAGAAGTATCACTTTACAAAATCATATCGAAACCATTACATTGGAATTATTCTAATAATTACCATCAAGTTACTGCATTTTTTGCTTAGCTGAGTAACATAGTACCACGTTCTCTAATAATAACAAAATTTCAGTTGTTTAAACGATGAACTTCTGGCCCCAAAATATCAAAGATGCCTATTCCACGTTAAATTAATATACTTTTATAAATATACTTTCAATACAAAATATTTCTGAAGTATATTACTAATAATAAACGCGTTGTACAAGACCCTAGCCTAGCTAAGAAACGCAGCAGATCGATGTCACTACTCGCGGATATTAAGCATTTATACGTACTATTTTAAGTATTTCTTTCGTTGAACACATAATTAACAGTTCATCATTTAGATTTTTCTTTTAACAGACATTATTATTCACCGTTTCCTCAAGCTTGCAGCACATTCAATGCTTACTAACTTCGGTTTTTGCATGATCTTTTTAAGCAGGAAATAAGGTTCCGATATATTCAGGTAAAATGGAGGAACTTAATAAGGATCTTCAACCAGGAGCTCCACTTGAAAGTACAGGAAACGCAACAGTCGAAAATAATCATGTCAGTCAAGATCCAGAACCAGCTTTCAGCGACGAAGAGGAAGAAATGCCATTAAGGTAAATTAATATACTTCAGAATAAAGTTATAATACTATCTGTTAGATCACGAAAATACGTTCGGCATTATAGGATAGTAACTAAAATTGAAGAAGAAGATGAAGAGGATGTTCCACTAGCAACCGTGAAATTGAAGAATGAACAAAAAAATGCAAATTGTGTGGTGAAGAAAGAGGATATTACATCTCAGTTAAACTTAATCTTAGAACCAGAAGAGTTAAGGACTGCTGTAGAAAGTTTGCATAGTGAAACTGACAATGAAGGAAGGTGTCAAACAATGGAAAGGATAGTACAAATGGTGGTGGAAGATGAGATCGACGCAGAAACTATACCAGCATTGGCTTCTTGCATATCAACTATATTATCGTCGCAAATTACAGCCCAAATATTTCCAACGGATAATTTGAATGATGAAGCCTTGACTGATAGTATAAGCACACCGTTGTTTGTTATGTTTCGAAATCTATTTCAGTTATGTAAAGAAGAAGACATTAGGCGGAAACTGTTAGCTCGGGTACTTGTAGAAATGCAAACTGTTCAACCAAGAATAGGATATCTATTACTTTACTTTTTAAAAGTCTGGGGCAAAGAGGAAGAAAAACGAGAAAGTGAACCGAGGTTCGTAATAGACTTCTATTTATATAAATGTACGAAAAATTACATTTTCTGTACCTGTTATTTATTATTGAATTCTATTTCAGTAATGTATTAAACGATATTAAAGGATGGGTGTATAAGGATTTCTGTGTGCATCGAGATAAGAAATTGGAAGCGTGTTTAGTGTCGGATTTAAAGGTACGAAAATTCAGATTTTTACAGAGCATTTAATGTTATTTGTCCATGTCACTCATAATATTTCGGTTTCTTTTGCAGCTGTGCCACGAAGACAACATATTCATGTTGTGTTATCTTGTGCCTGATGCATACATGGGATTCCAGAACGTGGCTCTTGGGAACGTTCAGCTATTGCATTTAGTTGTATCGACCGTTGACGCCTGCCAACTTCAAGAATTAGTTTGTCAAATAATGCAAGGACACCTAAAGATGTTAAAAAAGGAATCATTCACGTCATTGTTGACAGCCAGTTTAAATTGGGAAACATTTGAGCAATACTGTTTCTGGCAACTAATTTTTGCCCATGATTTCCCCATTGATTACGTGCTGCCTGTTCTAACTAAATTGCAATTTCGTGACCACGCGGAGGCACTCACGTCGATATTGCTTATGCTGAAACAAGAAAAGTGAGTAAACCAACGATTAAACTAAACATGTCTGGATTGGATTTTGTATATTTAACGCAAACAATTTTTGACAGGCCAACGTTAGAACTTTTGCGACAATTGCTTGCACGACAAAACGTGGACGGAGATATGTTTGTTGTGGCTGCGTTACGCTATTGGTGTCGTGATTACGAGGAGAAGCTCGCCGAGTTGCTCGCGAATCTTTTGAGCACCCGTTACCCAGCCACCAGTCCGAACAAACGGAAACGATCGGGCGGCAAACACAATCAACAGCCTGGTCCGCCCACCGGTGAACAAGTTCTCGGTCATCTGGAACAATTACGACAGCACTGCGCGTCCTCCGAGGAGTTGCAGCTTTACCATCATGAGGGAATGCAACGAGCACTGCAACAAGCACAAGCGGCCAGCAGCGATTCCTTAAGGAAAAGTTACGGAGACTTGTTCGCCTTGGCGGAAGTGAACGAAGAAAACGAACCTCCGCCGCCTCCGCCAACGAGTTCGGCGCGGAAGCACGCGGCGGCATCTGCCGGAGGTGGCGGGGGAGCTGGTGGTAAAGGAGGTCACAGAAAAACTGGTGCTAACACAAGGGAAAGGTCTAGTTCGAAGAGGCCGCTTCCTCGATATCATATTGGCAGTACATCCAGCAGCGAGGTAATTATTCGAAATTTAAAAGTGAATATAGTACATTTAGTTCAACCTGTCAGACCATATTTTGAAATACCGTGACATTTTAAGTGTTCTGCTTTTACTGACATCCTGTTCAATGTTGTTCAATACATATTTCATGATTTTTATCCTTCTACGTTCAGGAGGAGGAGATCGTAAATTTGAAGCAAGCGAAAAAGAGAAAAAAGATAAATGCAGTATGCTCCGACAGCGACTGACCACCCAGTGTCTTCAAATGTCACATGGACCACGTCACGTGTGTGCAGCAAGCTAAACTAGCCTTAAGAATAGTAAGATAATATAGTATATACATAATAGATTTATTTAGCGCGACTTGTAAATATAGTGTATGTCCGTGGGTGAGTGCGAAACCATAACGATAAGCCAAGGACACTATACCGTATATCGCGGACACGGTGTATAAGGTAACGTTGCCGGGCTCTGTTTCCAGTTGATTTCGTTATTTGTGCCGAGCGCGTTCTAACACGATGACGCGTGGTTAGAGCGCATGTGATATTTAACGAGAGGAAAATTTATAAATACTGGTTATAGCTTTTCTAGGTAAACGCATGTGACAGATGAAACTCTGTCCGCGATGGACAGACCGGTGTATTCTTGACGTTCCGGTTATCGTAGCTGTGAGAAGACGAAAGTGAGACATTATCCGTGTGTCTGTCAGATCATGTTACCGAGAGGCAAAGACTAGTCACGAATTAAATTATTTTGATATACTCTTAAATGTATGAACGCATGAATTTAAGAGGGGAACACTGAATCTGGCAACGTTGCGACGGAGGTAAAGCGACACGAAAATTGTCACCGTGGTTACTTTATTTCTAAGGAAAGGAGGAAATATCCGTCGGCCATCTTGCGACACTGTGATGGCCGGTGGGCGCGTCAAAGAATACAGGCACGATTGTGCTTAGTTTTTACCAATTATTTGTTTATTAATTTTTCGACTAGTACGGTATTAATCGACCCTATTGTCCAAATTTCTTTCTTTTCTTTTTTCTTTTTTCATTTTCTGTTCATCGTACGATAAATATCTATAAGACTCGCGTCTCAACACGCGAACGACAGTTGAACGAGGGAGAGAAAAAAAAAAACGAGAAAATGGTCACTTTTGTTGCCATAAACTGTGAACACAATTTGTACGAATCGTTGATAGCTTTTTATTAGGATTAAGGACCTTCTGGCGGGAGGACAAGGATGCCTCCGGAAGAGACGCCCTCGCTCCGGCAAGAAGCGTACAGTTTTACGACCAAATGTATTTTACGTCTGCGCTTAGTGAGCATAATCATTCTGAAGACGCAAGAGTTTTTATATTTTGCACGATGGAAGGTTGTCTGTTTTCTTTTCTAAGGCTCTTTTTTTTGTCGGAAATTAAACGAATCTTTTTACGTTGTTACGAATGTCTAACGAGCAGTGACTAATCATTCGATGCACGTGAATGATAAGTACGGTTAATTATTATTTGTTTTTTTTTTCTTAATCGTAACCTTTACGATGTATTTACATTGACAGAGAGATATACATGTATATGTTTCTGCTAACGCGCGATTCTATCCGATTTCGTAGACACATTGACTGTCTGGCGTCGCCGACATACGGGTGACATATAATTCGTTTCGAAACTAAAAATCGATATTTGTACTGAAATGTTCAGCGATGTAAATTTGGTTAAGGTCCACAGGGTTTGTAAAGGTACAAAAAAAAAAAACGGAATGCGACAGTTGTTCGTTTGTACAGTTTTCCTTTTGTTACACGAAGATTTCTAATCTCGTGAAAGTTTTACGGCCCGGCAGTCAAAGTGCTTTACAATTTGTAAAGAGTACGTTATCGCACGTCGAGGACCAATTCTAATCGAGTTGCTCCCGAGATCTATTAATTTCATTCACATCGATACACAAGGCACCTTCCAACGAGTGTAGAACCAGGCGTCATGTACACACAAGTCCTAGAGAACGATAAAAAAGAAAAGCGTGTGAAGTATCACCGTTCACCTCTGTACATTTCCTGTAAAATCGGTTACTTGTAAACGTGAGTAGCTGCGTTATGTATTTTCTAGTTTGTACATACCAGAGAGAACGGAAGAGACGCGTGTGCGTGTGTGCATGGTGACGAGGACGATGATAAGAAGTAATTTTTCACGAGGAAACTGGCTCAAGTCGTACTCTTATATTTCAATTACATTTTGTACAATCGTAGATCTCGATTTTCTATCCATTCGGAATATATCTGACCACAGGCGTAGACAGTTTATAGGCTTTGAGATTTTTTTTTTCTAGAAACATTTACAAGCACCTTGTACTGCCTCACGAAGGAGTAGTTGTAGAACTATGCGGTATCGATCATGACATAATCGGGACCTTAGTCATATCATCGATTTTTTTTTTTCATGTGACTAATCGGTTTAGTATTCTTTAAGTTCTCGTCGGAAAATTATCACGAAACATGTTTTACTCGGTGGAATACTTTTATTGAAAAGTACATGTGAGACACTTTACGCTATTTTTATGCTAAACGTCACAAAAAATGGTAAACAGTCTACGCCCGGTGGGCATGTACATTTTGCAACGTTTACAAGAGATCTACCAGTGTACGAAGTCCGTGATGATTGGGAATCTCGCTTGAGGCGTTTCTTTCGTTTCGGAACGCGGCGTGAACAGAGACTCGGAATACAGACGTGAAAGTTTTTTCCACGAAGGAGAATTTGTATTATCTGCACGATTCTGATTTTATCGAACGGGTACACAAGGGCAGCAATTGTGTCGGAAGGCAAACAAAGGGGGACAAGGTAGAAAAATGGTGTAAAGTCGTCGGGCGTGTCGATCGGTAAGAATGTTCTTTAGTTACGCGGATAGTGTACGTGTACCCAGCCATTTGTAAATGGTGTATAAGGTGTGATAGTCGATATTGTTGTTAGGTCTTTTCTACTTGTACATAAACTGCGGTGTTACGTGAAAAATATTTAAATATGTTCTGTGGGAGAATGAGAGAGTGAAAGAGAGGGAGAGACAGGGTATGAACGAGAGAACGAGTGAGAGCGTGTACGTGGGGGGGGGGAGAAAAAGAGAGACGACAAAACAAAGACAGAGATGGATAGCGAAATACGAACGATGCGCGGGGCAATACGAAAAATAAACCTGTAAACATTTAATGTTTTTAACGATCTTGTACACACGAAATACACATGTAAATACATGAATATATTAACGTAACGCGAGCATAAACATTTAATGTTTTTAACGATCTTGTACACACAGATTACACGTAAATGTAAATACATCGAAAAATTTACCGGAAGTAAAGACAGTTGACTCCTGTTGTACGTTTCCTATTTCTCTTCATTCTTCTTCCGTTTCCTCACCCCTTTTTCTACATGTAATTACCGTTTATGGGTATTTGGAACGTATGCGGTACATCTGATCATTTATTATCTGTTATCGAAATTATTATCGTCTTTTATTATCGTTGTTGCGTGCACTTTTCTAAACACAATTAACACCAATCGATTTTGTTTAGATTATAGAACTAGGGCATATTATTTTGTCGTCGTTCTGAAAGTGTTCTTTTAACTGGTTAAACTTTAACTGCTTTTAACTTTTATGATTGTCTCAGTATTTTTTTTTCTATTTGGATCGATCTAGGTAGATTGAAGGTTAGGATCTAGTCCTTGTTAATTTTTGCACATCTGATGACCGATTAAATATTAACTAATATCTCAAATACTCTGCAAAAACGCGATCGATGTACACCATCAATTGACCTGTCAATTATTTCCAGTAAGGACAAGTAAACAAAATTTTCAGATCAACATTGTATTTCGTTTCTCTTTTTTAGAGAAGGTTTAAGTGTCCAAATACTTATGGATGGCAGTGCATTCACAAAATAAAAACAACGATAAAGTAACATAAACCCCGGTAATGTGCTAAACTGTAATGGATATCTAAAACCTCAAATTTATTTTTCAAGCTGTCGCTCTTTAGCTATTAGAAACAAAATAACAGTAAAATTCATGAGAAGTAGAGTCTGTAAAACAGTTGAATTAACATGCGCAAATCGTATGTCTTTTAAGTACATTTCGCTAGAATTGCGCGTTCAATAATGAAACGCCGGTTTACGTTACCGTTTCCCGTGTGTCATCAAATTAGAACCGGTCGTACGAACTGATTAAGGCTAATACTGAATTAGTACGGTTAAAATGCAACGACACCGCAAACACCATTTAGCGGGTAACATCCGTAATTCATTGGAATGCGTTTCTTCTATTATTTGCTGTTTACTAATCACGGTACCATTTTGTCCAATTTCGGACGGGAATGCATACATGCGTGGCGCGACGCAATTCTGTCTCGACCGGGAGATAAATAAAACTACAATAACGATTCTCACACCAGCGCACTAAAACAAATATTAGGAACAAAAAAAGAACAATTTTTCAGATGTGTTTCAGTCGACACGCAATTCTCTGCGCATCACAAATCGCTTGCGAACGTATCGAGAACGTATTGAGAACGTTCAAGGATTAACTCGACGTATCAACTGTGGATGGTTTGATTAAACATACGTCGTGTTTTCACGTATGTATTTAAATAGACGTGTCATAAAAAGGCGAAGCAATATTGTAGTGGACGCGTGGAATCACAATACGTTTTATACAAGCTCGATTGGAAAACAATGTGTCACACGATAACGTCACGAGTATCTTGTATCGATCGATACTTTTTTAACGATACCAAGCAATTTACAGTGGAATAACAATTTACATTTGTCCTACATT
The DNA here is from genome assembly GCF_001272555.1 of Dufourea novaeangliae. Classification (NCBI taxonomy): domain Eukaryota; kingdom Metazoa; phylum Arthropoda; class Insecta; order Hymenoptera; family Halictidae; genus Dufourea; species Dufourea novaeangliae. Next base: position 3,040,273 of record NW_015374006.1, on the reverse strand, counting down.
CAGTTGCTGTGATTAAATGAGAGATTAAAAAAAAACGGAAGAAACTTAGAATTCATCCAACATGAACATTTTTTTATGCTACTCTCGAAATAATAGTTAACAATAAAAATATACGTGGCTTAAAATGACCCGGCCCTTCCAGTGTTATTACTCTGCAACTCTTCGAATGCATATTTTAAAACGAAGCGTTCAGACAACCTGAGTCCTCTCCAGCTGAAGTGATTCGTAAGCACGAGGGGCGTGACAGGAGATTGTATTTCGATACCGGTTAACGTCACGTGTCCGACGATAGACACGACCGTGTGCATTTATCTTCGTTTTAATTTCAACGTTATTCACTCGTTTAGGTGTAAACGGTGCCTCGAGGCATTACGGGTTTTAATAAAATACACCGAGGATACGCGCATTAGCAGGATTAAGACCAACCTGCATCGAGCGTGTTTGCGCATGTGTTCTGGGTACCACGTGACCGAACCAGACGGAAGTGGAGGAAACTTTGCCCAGACTCTACAAATCGTTTAAGTTTGATGTATTAACTGCCCGAATAAATTCAACCATGAGTGGCAAAAATTAAGTGGGTAATGTTCACTTATATGTACACTCACTTGGTTTTCGTTAAAGTATTTCTTTCTTTAAGGAAAAAGAAAGTATTTTCTGGCATCCTAGAAGCTGCAATCTTTCTGTACTTTCCTGATGCTTTTTAACTTTTATAGCTGGGCAATAACTACAATTTGATACATAGAGATTCAATTCTAATGAATTTGATTTTCTTGATATAATGATAAAAATTCTACTCTTTCAAGGTAAAATACTTATTTCGTAATAGTTTTAATTTTCTGGGTTCGACATTTTCAAAGGGCTGTTCTCTTTAATACCAGGGATCGAGGTGGATTAAGTTTAATGGCTTCTGAAGTACCGCGGACGCCATTTTGAAGAACACGGTTCGAGAACTAAAACTTTAATAAACAGCTCTGTGTTTCGATATTGAAATAAACCATGACGAACAGAAGATAGATTAAGGAGGTACATAACTTCGAGACTATTTAAATTTTTTATCTCACGTCACACAAAGCTTGCGTATGTGCAAGATCATTGGACCAGTATCATCCACCTCCATTCCACCGATTCCATCGACAAACAAAGAATCATTTACTTACCCGAATATCGCGTGCATCAGCTGCAAAATAAATTCACAGACAATTATTCGCTCAAACGCCTGTACACCCTCCAATAGAAACGACAATTGCTTTTAATCGATATATTTAAAATTAATGGTCATGGCCAGTTACGTTTAAACAATACACAACACACTGCTCCTCCCACAGTGCAGACATATCCTCTCGCGGTTTAACTTTCCTCTCACAGGGTAGAAACAGTACCATCTCGTCGTTCGAACGATGAGTCTTCCGACGCGCTGTTCCGCTCCACGTGTGTCGAGTGAACATTGCAAACAATCGTATCCATTCGCGACAAAAGTCGAATATTCAACACGAATTCGTTCGTTCGCGACGTGGATCACCGTCAATCGTTACACCGTGTACACGCAGAGTACCCAAATTACCCTTGGAACTTCGGACGATCGTGTCACCACGATCTCGCCAATTATCCAAGTAAAAACGGTTCCCGAAGTACGCGATCGGTACGTCGCTATCTAGCAGCAACACGCTAAGTAGAGGTGGGTGGGGGGGACAGTGATTGCAAAAAAGTTGTAAAAGTTTCGAAGAGAATTTTCTCGGCGTCGCGTCGAATGTTTTCCACCACTCTGTCGTCATAGTCGTCCGTTATTGGCCTATCTCGAGCCGTCTGCCTCCGCCGTGTCGATTCTATAATTAGGTACTTATACACGAAATCATATCTAGCATCATCACCAGTAGTAGCAAGGCTTCATTCCCCCGGTCACTCGACGCGCACGCAAGATCGCTTCCCGGCAACGTCCGCGTCGTCGACAACACGTCTCGTTGTGTGATACACACGTGAGCGAAGAACAACGAAAAGAAAAGACAAAACATAGTTCCGTTCCCACTAAACGCAAAATCCGTGTCGTTAGTTACAATCCGGTCCACGCACACGCAAACTCTAATATACATATACAAGAGGGATTATTCTTCACCCTCTGGCGTAGACGTTTCGGTTCTGTCACGGGTTTTTTTGCTTTTTCATTTTCCTTTCTCTCGATTCCACTCCATTTTCCTCCTGGTTCTTCCTCCCTGTTCTCTCATCTCACCGCGATCGTTCTGAATTCTACCGTAGTTATAGACCTCGTACGTTTATATATATATATATATATATATATATATATATATACGTATATACACAGTAGCGACAGTCTAGGTTCTCTAAGGCTGCTAAAAGTCCTCTTTCGCACACTTTCGCACAAAAAGGGGTGGGCAGGGGGCGACGCACAGCGCGTGTTTCTGTCTGTTTTCTTCTCCTTTCCTTTCTGTCTTTTAAAGAGTTCCCTTAAGGTTTCGACGAATTGGAGAGAAACGCGAACGTCATAATTTATACCGTGCGGCGTCTAGTAAATCACTTCGTATACGGTGGCCTTCTTGTCCCCGGACCCGGTCACGATGTACTTGTCGTCGGCGGAGATGTCGCAGCTCAGCACCGACGATGATTCCTTCGACTGTAACAAGAATTCGCGTGAGTTCTCTAGATGGACACGGATCGGTCTCTGATCTGCATTTGTAAATATCACGTTGTACGAAGAAATGTACGGGTCATCGTGTATAATGTGTTCTGTGTCTTCTGTACAGATGTGTTGTAGGTTGCTATTTGATTTGTGTACACTATTGATTTGTGTACAGTATTGATACGTGGATACTAGACGACTTCTTAATTAAAAGAAACCAGATCCGACGACCTGTGTTTAATAGATCTATAATCCTGTTAGACCATAAGAAAGTTAACCGAAGAGGTTAACCTGAGAAAGCTAATCCAGACCATCATTACTCCACCGACGATATTCTTGTTGGAAGAGTATACTGCAGTCATCAAAACTAACCGAACTGGAAAGACATTTCGAATTGGAAGACAAACTTCCGTACAGAAACAGAGGAAGGCTAGTACCTGACGAATTCGAAGCTCGTTCAGACCCTAAATAGACTCTCAACGCTAGTCCAGATCCAGTGGTTTCATTCTACGTATCAAATAACCCTAAAATTGTCAATAGTCTGTCTATTAACAGGTCCAACCGCTGGACAGTCCAACTTTCATATCTCTTCCAACCAGGAATCACTCCAAGTCGACGTGGATCCGTGTTACGCACCTGGAATATCGAAGCGCCGTACGGCGTGCGCCATGCGTTCAACAGATTGTCTTTGCCGGTCGAGACGAACCATTTGCCGCAGGACGCGAAACGCAGCGAAAGGACGCAGGATTCGTGGACAAGCAGGGAATACTTGTCGGACTTGGACGCGTGCAGTACTTCGACCTTCGAGTTTTCCATACCGACCGCCAGCCATTCCCCGGTCGGGCAATAACCGAGGGAGAATATCTGGGAGTTTAGGTCGTGCTGTTGCAGCTGTCTGCCCTCCCTCAGGTCCCAGGAGCGGACGGTGTTGTCGAGGCCCCCCGTCCAAAGCTTGGTGCCGTCCGCGGAAATGTCGATGCACGAGGCACCGTCCGTGTGACCTTGGAACTGTCTGATCAGGATCTCGTTGTGGAGATCCCAGACGGCGATGTTGCCGTCGCTGCAGCAACTAAAGCAGACTTTCGAGTCTGGGGAGATGGCCAGCGCGTAACAGGCCGGCGCTGATGAGGTTAGCTCCGCTTTGATCCTCGGCGTCGGGCTGGCCAGGTCCCAGATGATCAACTGTCTCGCCTCGCCGCCGACTATTAGGGTTCTACAGTCCGGCAGTAGCTTCACCGATCTGGAAACAGTCGGTAATATCTTGTATTATTGGTTCTCGTTTCAGGAAACGATCTTCAGTGTCTTTATCTTTCGTTGGGATGTCGATGGTATTATAATGGAAGCAGAACTATTATATAGGACTCGTTTCACCCTTGGAAAGCGGATAGATTAGATGGTAATAGAAATAGCTGGGATCGAGTCCGTTTGGAATTCAATTCGAGGTACTTTTGGACGTTGGTCCGTTTGAACCTAAGCCTGAATCGGCAAATTATGATGATGTTAGGTTAGGTTAGAATCTCGGTATTGTAAGACGTAAGAGATTTATGTGGACAGGCGGTGTGTGGTGCAGTGATGCCAGAATCGTGGAAATTGGTTCCACCACCAAGGCTAAGCGTTCCGAGTACTGTACCGGTGTGAAGTTTTTTGAACGCGGTTATTGTATTAAGATTTTTTTTATTACATTCACTACATACCATATAATAAGTACAAGACGGTTTAAATTGAGATAATTCGACTTCTACAATTTATATAAAATATTTGCGATCGTGTAATATACTTACTTAATAATAGAAATATAAAAATTTCAAATATCTGTAAGTTATTTTTTTACGGAAAAAACGTCGAAAATATCGGTGTTCGTTTTTTAAAACTACGGCGTACCCTAAATTGAGAACGTTTTTGAACTTTCACAATTAAAATACTCAACTGAAAAATCAGAAAAAAATCATTAATACGTGCCCCAGTAAATACTCCTATCAGATTATTTATAGAATATTCGCATGCCATTAAATAGAGATTTAAAGTAAGTATACTTTTAATGTAAGAATACTTTTTGTATATATAATAGAATACGTATGTATATAATATAAAATTTAAATATTGAAGAGGAAACAATTTATTTCCTTCTTATTAAACGTCTCGGAAATTAATATTTTTCAAGATTCCATTTTACTGAGAGGTTACAAAGTGAAATTATAAAATAATTAAATATAAAAAGTAAAACCGTCACAGTGGGATTCGAACGGGGTCTCCCGACTATTGCTCACACGTTTAGGTTGCCCATCGAACAGGGTCTCCATTGACACTCTCATGACGCCAAACACCGCGTCATTGGAAAAATTGGAATTCACACGACGCCATCGAGAGGCCTCGATCGGTCGTCACAGTGTTAATTCGACGAACGGATTATTAGGACGGCTAACCTGATATAATTGTTACGTTGCAGACAATCCAGCTGCGACACTGGCTTGGTGCTGCCGCCGCCTTCGTGCCCGATGTCCCAGACTTTCACGCACCCTTTGCCGCCGGTGTAGACGTACTTGGTCGGATTCGAGATCGTAACGGCGCACACAACTTCCCCGTGAGTCAAGGTATTAATCTGACGCGCGTGACGTGGAATTCCCGGTCCTATCAGAGCGTCCGTGGGGAACGCGACGGGCTGCATTTCACCCTCGCCGTTCGCATGGAACGAGATTGCCCTGCGGTGAAATGTAAAACGTTAATGGCTTTGTCGTTGGTGGAAACGCGGCCGATGCCTTCGATTACTTAAAAGCTCGCGTTTAACGGAAAACACCCTTTCGGGCAACGAAGCCTCGGCAAAACTAATGGCGCACGGGAGACGCTTACGAAGACACCGGAAGCGTACATCTTGGTGCCTTTGTACGTTTAAGATTAACCATTGGACAGTAAGATTTTTTGCATTTAGTGGGCATATATTTTATTCTATGGTAGAAAATGACCTGAGTGTTGTGATAAAGCTTGAAAAAGTTACCAGGGGCTTTTGAATGTCTCTATTTGCTACTGTTCTTAACGGTTTGGCAACTAAAAAGGATGTTTGACCTGTAACGTAGCAGCAGAGATGGGCAAACTAATTATCTAGATAAAAAGTTTCGAATAACGAATAAAAGATGAAACAAAGTATTTCGTCGTTTTTAATTGTTTAAACGTGGAAATTTCCATTTTTATAATAAAATAATATTTCTTTACGAATGAATCGACATTTGTCGAAATCGAAACGGTCTCTACGAATGATCATTCCAATGACATATACGTACATCTTACCGCCTGGGACTTCGCTTATCCCGTTTCTCGGTGGTCTCCTTACGTGGCCATCGAAACCGAGCTGCAACAGACAATCGCGTGAATCGTATTCATTGTAAGTGCTCGCTTGGTACGTCGTCACGACGATCGATCATGCTCAATCGTCTATCGTACTACCGCGTAATCGCGTTACGCGAATCGACCGATGCGATTATGTGGGGGGTGGGAATGCTGCGCACAGTTAAACGAAAAGAAACCTCTGATCGGTAACGTCGTCGACTAAAAGATATTCACGACGCTAACTGAACCGAAAATATCGGGTTGGTGCGCACAAAACTGCCGATCTCAACGGGAAGCTTAAATCGACAAACATAACCTGAAACACACGAAGCGTTCAAACTGCTCTAAGGATACTTATTGACCGTACCGTGACCGCCAATGCGAATCTGGCTAAATTCTGAGAATTATTTTGCCGAATGCTTTAAAATTATTTTGCGATCATTCCAGCTAGCTTCATCAGGGGGTCGAATGACACACTGATACCGATCATTCGACCTCCTGATGAAGTTATCTGTCAATGCTTGCAAAACGTTGGGAAAATAATTCCACCAGGACACGGTTTATACTGGAAAACCTCGACAGTAATAACACTATAATGCTGGACCGTGAAAGCCTCAAATGTCTAATTAATTCTAAAACCATTGATATACAGGGTGATCCATTTCTTCAGTTCATGTTAGATTCAACGGAAACCTCGCGTGTTCAATAAACAGTCACAATATTAGGAATATAAAATAGTATACTAAGGTAGCTAACGACATTATCAATTTTCATTCTCATCGAACGTTTTGGCATCCCAAACAATGAACTCCCAAGGACGATCTAGGGAAGACTCGTCAGGGCCCTGCGCACCAACTCGACACGGATGAATTTCGTTAACCCTGGTGGCAATTAACACCGATCAAGACCGATTTTAAGACGGGTACCATGGATGTCCTTGCGTATGGTAAGTTGCTGTACGGCGAAGACGACTGCGGCGGCTCATTGCCGCGGGACGGCAAATCCTGATAGCCCGGCGGTGGCGTTTGCTGCGACGATGGCGGATGATAGACTCGCGATGCCAAGGGCCCAGGGATTCCGCCCATAGTTGGCGTACAACTGCGCGACCCCCTCGCCGCCGCCACAGGTGTACCCGGCTTGTCGATCTGCGGGAGAGGGTTCGGACCCGACAAAAGGCCACCAGGTTTATTATCGTGGTGGTGGTGGGGGGGGGCTGGGCGCAATCAGAGAAAGGAATTGTACATTTCACGGTCGAGTTTACGCGAAAAGCCAACGAGACGTATCGATCCTTGCCGCGATCCGTGAGCGCGTGCTTCCGGTTCACCGATTCAACCAGAGGGTGGTAGAGAGAAATAGAGAACAGAGAGATAGATGGATAGATAGAGAGGGAGAGACAGAGATACGAGGAACGGTTCTACGAACAGTTCCGCCAGCGCTCGTGTAAATTGACTTATCGTAACTTCGCGAGCGACAAATTTTCACGGTGCGACTTGCGCTGGTGTACCAGCTCGACCGAACGGGGG